>NC_085993.1:51952179-52297179 GCF_030014385.1 Trichomycterus rosablanca
ATTAATTTACCTATTTATGTATTTATTTAATTATTTATTGGTTCACCTGTTAATTATTATTATTATTATTTTGTACCTAATTTTCCAAGTGGCTTTTCATTTCAGTCTCGGCGCATGGAAGCACATCGGCTTTAAAAGACATTCGATTCATCATGACACTGCCTCAACTCTGTAAATGCCTTGTGTAAATATATATACATACATATATACAGTACATATATATACATTTACTAGTCATTTATGATTAGAGAAGAAACCGAATGAAAGACGTTTTTAGACATTATGAATTTTTTTACCTCCTTATGAATAACATTTTTATGGAGTGAACCCTGATCCATGCACCACTACAGTCAGTGTAGGAACAGAATTTTTGTGACCCTAATAATGAATTTAGCTCAAATTTAAATCAAACAAAGATTATTCTAATAATATAATATAAATATTTGATTTGGTTGCGGCGCCCTCTGCTGGTCAGGTTAGAAAACGAGCGTCTTTTGTTTAATTAATATTATTATTGATTTTTGCTAAATTATTATTATTATTATTTATTTATTAATTATCTTATTAATAATAAAATTTGCCCAGGTCAAACAGAATCTCATTCCAGTGATATTAATATAAATATTTGATTTGGTTGCGGCGCCCTCTGCTGGTCAGATTAGAGGTGAACATTTTTGCCATGTTGTGAAAATGAACCTCTTGTTTAACTATTAGTAGTATTATTATTAATTATTAATATTGTTGTTGTTATTGCTTAATTATTATATTATTATTATTGAATTTTGCTCAAATTAAACAAAATAATTATTCAAATAATATTATTAATAAATATATATGATTTTTGGCGCCCTCTGCTGGTCAGAGTAGAGGTGAACATTTTTGCCACATCGAAAAATGACCGTTTTATTATTATTATTATTATTATTATTATTTTCATCACTTTACATCCACATGTAATAGAAACCCATCAAATATAAATACGGCTGAACGGTAATCGCCCATTTTTTCTGCATCCTTTTGCATTTGTATAAAAATAAACTGCTGTACATTTTAACTCGTTGATCTGAACCAACCAACTTCAAAACAATAAATCAATTAAATAAATAAATAAAGCAAAAATGTTCCAAGGCTCTGAAAGAGCAAGAACTACAGTTCCCATAATGCATTGTGAATGAGGTTATTAGAGGTCGGTGCAGTGGTACAGTGGATCCTGTGCACCAACTGTAAGGCTGAGAATGTTGGTTTATTCCTCACCTTCAGTCACCTTATGTGAAGAGTTTGGCATGTTCTTCTTGTGTCTGCATATCTGTCCTTCACCTGCAGATGGTGGACTGCTCCAAATTGCCAAAATTGCCCCTAGTGAATGTGTGTTCAAAGTGCATTTCCGCCTCAGACCACATAATGCCGGGTGGTGACCCACACCAGGATAAAGTGGCTAACGAAAGGTTAACAAATCACCTTTTGTAGTACTTGGTGTACTTATGTTTGAGTCTAATAAAGTAGCACTTTTGCCAGCTACTGATGTTACTAGTGAAGCAGGTAGTGTGGATGTTGCGAAGCTTCAGTACCAGGTTCAATCCCTGATGGTTGGTATTTAGGCGTCGCCACAGTGGATCTGGTCCTCATACCAGACTCAGTACAGTTGTTACCCCGGATGCCCTTCCTGACACAACCTTCTTATTTTAATCTGGGCTTGGGACCTGCACTGAGAGCGCACTGACAAGCCTCTCACAGGCGTCCGACTGGCTGATAGCACTGCTGAGATACGATGTGCATAAAGTGCAAACTAGTGTAGAGTTATGACTACATATACAGTATTTATCCATTTATATATGTACACATATGTATTGCCCAAATCGAACTAAATTAAATTAATAATGTTAACATAAATATCTGATTTTTGGCGCCCTCTGCTGGTCAGGGTAGAGGTGAACATTTTGCCCTGTTATGAAATTGAACCTCCTCTGTATTATTATTATTTTATTAATATCATTATTAATATTATTGTTGTTATTACTGAATTTTGGTAAAATCTAACAAAATAGATAGATACTTTATTTATACTGAGGGAAATTATTGCCCAAATAATTATTACAATGATATTTAATAAAAATGTCAGTTTGTGGCGCCCTCTGCTGGTCAGGGTAGAGGTGAACATTTTGCCCTGTTATGAAAAGGAACGTTTTTATTATTATTATTATTATTTATTTATTTATTTATTATTAATTTTTTTTTACTGAATTTGTAAAATTAAACAAAACATTTTTTCCAATAATATTTAATAAAAATATCAGTTTGTGGCGCCCTCTGCTGGTCAGGATAGAGGTGAACATTTTTGCCATGTTGTGAAAATGAATGTTTTCTTTTTTATTATTATTATTATTATTTTATTTTTTTGCTTAATTATTATTATTATTGAATTATTATAATAATTAAAAATAATAATAAGAAGAATTATTCCAATAATATTAATAGAAATATTAGATTTCTTTTTTGTGGCGCCCTCTGCTGGTCAGGGTAGGGGTGAACATTTTTGCCATGTTGGAAATATGAACGTTTTATTATTATTATTATTATTATTATTATTATTATTATTATCATTATTGATTTTTGCTCAGTTATTATTATTATAAAATTTTGGTCAGATCTAACAAAATAATTACTCCAATAATATTTAATAAAAATATCAGTTTGTTGCGCCCTCTGCTGGTCAGGGTAGAGGTGAACATTTTTGCCATGTTGTGAAAATGAACGTTTTCTGTTTTATTATTATTAGTATTATTGAATTATTATAATATTTAATTATAAGAAGAAGAATTGTTTTAGTAATATTAATAAAAATATTTAATTTTCGTGGCGCCCTCTGCTGGTCATGGTAGAGGTGAACATTTTTGCCATGTTATGAAAATGAACGGTTTATTGTTTTTATTAATGTTGTTATTATTATTACATTTTGGTGAAATCTAACAATTTATTATTACAATAATATTTAAAAAAAAATCAGTTTGTGGCGCCCTCTGCTGGTGCCATGTGAAAATGAACGACCATTCATGTTTTATTATTATTATTATTATTATTGATTTTTGCTCAAATTAATCAAAATAATTATTCTAATAATAATAATAATCATTTTAAACATATCAATTTGTGGAGCCCTCTGCTGGTTAGGGTAAATGTGAACATTTTTGCCTTTATTATTACTTTAATAATATTAATAAAAATATCAATTTGTGGCGCCCTCTGCTGGTCAGAGCAGAGGTAAACATTTAAACATGTATAATAACGTGACCAGATCAGTGAAATGCATTATGGGATCTGTAGTTTGTCGCCTCCTAAAATAAATAAATACTTTGAAATTAAATTCTCCTGTAAACTCGGTTCATGTCTGAATATGAACTGGAGCTGGACCTAGAGGACTGGAGGTCTGTTTGCAGGACGTTGTTTTCGTTCTCTGTAGGCTGTACAATCACTAACATAGAAAATACAACGACGACTATGATGTGACTGTAAAAAACTGTGCCGTGACATTTCTAAGGATCTGAATCTCAAATCTGATCTCAAAGACGTCTTTACTGTAAATAGTCCCGCTTGTGTACAGGGTATACATGCACTGCCTGTATTATTTATCACGTTTGTTTCAGGCTGACTAATTAATGATCAAGGTTTTGACATTAAAGATCATTCAGCTGCAGATTCTCTCCCTTCAGCTCTGTTACATGTGGATATAAAGTAAAATTAAAGCAGTTTTTAACCTGGGTGTTTAAATTAGGGTCACAAGGTCAAACCACGAGCTAAAAATCATCAATTTAAACCATTTTAGCATCAATACTGATAAATCATAAAGAATTACAAACATTTTTAGCATGCTTTCACTTTTTTAAACTCGTCTTTATAGAAAAATGGTCACTGGTTGTGTTTTTTCTTTAATTATTGATCTTGTTTTTCAATCAGAAATGAATTAGCACTGTGTTAATTCTGATCGATCCTGCTGTCCAAATCCAAACTAGTGTACATAAATGTAGCCTAATAACAGACATGCCCAAAAAATACAGAGGACAGAAAGTTTAAACTAAAATATATATATTTTTCTTCTAAGAATTGTTTATCTTCTGAAGATTTTACTTAATAAAACGTAGTTAAACAAGCCAGAGTAAAACTAATAATAATATAAATATTTTTACCAAACGTAAACTAATTCTTTAATATATATGGACTTTATGGACTTACCTTGGCATAGCTTTGCTCAAATTGTAAGATTTTTTATACATATATATAAAATACAAAAGCTGTAAGAAAGAGATATTCAGAGATATTTAGCTGATAAAAGTGAATTTAGAATTCTGGAACCTGCTTCTTTCTACAGTCGTCGTGAACGTCGTTACGCGGACATGTAAATGCTCATTTCTTTTTGTACGTGTTTTAAATCCTATTAAATATAAAAGCTGATATATGGTACTATTCAGTCTAATTGCAGTATTGATGTACAGAACTGTGAATGAAGATCATTAATCATTTATTCCTGTAGATCGTGAATGTACTCCGAGCTTTCTGCAGTACCAAGACTTAACCGGACTTAAATGCCGTTTCTTATTTTGTTTTTTCTTATTTTTTGGTGCAAAAAGTAACGATATAAATATATAAACATACATATACACATGAAATTATACAATGATTCCATTTAGTTCTACCGATTTAGTGAGATTTAATCACGCCGTTTATTTGCACACGCAAGTTTCGCTCCTTCCTATTTTTCAGAATTTGAACTGTAATGTAATTGATGAAATAAATAAATATATATATTTATTGTGTCTAGGATGCATTTTGCAGACGCTAATCTGTACATATTTAAGATACCTTTTAATAATAAAAAACCAAAACCTTAAAAAGCTGTGCAGCAATTAAACCCGAGCCATTTTCGGCTTTGGGGGTACAGATTTTTTTTCCCAGTATTTAAGAGGTGTTTTGAATAATGTATGAAAGTCTTTATTGTACAAATAAAAGTCACTATTGTTACCCTTGGTCCTCCGATCGTTCTTTTTACGTTCTTTCTTGTGCTGGTATGAGTGGATCAGACACAGCAGCGCTGCTGGAGTTTTTAAACATCGTGTCCACTCACTGTCCACTCTATTAGACACTCCTACCTAGTCGGTCCACCTTGTAGATGTAAAGTCAGAGACGATCGCTCATCTATTGCTGCTGTTTGAGTCGCTCGTCTTCTAGACCTTCATCAGTGGGCACAGGACGCTGTTGGCTGGATATTTTTGGTTGGTGGACGATTCTCAGTCCAGCAGGGACAGTGAGGTGTTTAAAAACTCCAGCAGCGCTGCTGTGTCTGATCCACTCATACCAGCACAACACACACTAACACACCACCACCATGTCAGTGTCACTGCAGTGCTGAGAATGATCCACCACCTAAATAATACCTGCTCTGTGGGGGTCCTGACCATTGAAGAACAGGGTGAAAGGGGGGGGGATAAAAAATATGCACCAAATGAGCGCTTTGTCGTGATGTTTACACCCTGTCTACAGTAAAACATGGTGGAGGATCCATAATGTTATGGGGCTGATTTGCTGCCTCTAGGACTAAAGGCTTTGAACGTGTTCCAGGAGCAATACAACCAGATTATCAGAGCTTTTTAAAGCCAAATGAGCTCCCAAGTGTAGGAAAATTGGTCTGAGCCGAACAACATGGGTCCCACCGCAGGATAACAACCCAAATCACACGCCCATGGAGTGTTTTAAGGTGGACAGCAACTAGTCCTGCTATTTGGTAAAGGAGCCCTGCAAACATTCCAGAGCTTGAGAGAACTGCAGTAGTTCTCAGGGATGCTACAAAAAAGAGTTTGGCCATCATTTGGTGGTTGTGCCAGAAGAATTGGTACACCAGTTTAATACTTGGTTGGTCCCCCACAGGAGTCTGATGGAGTCTAATGTCTATATTTGAAGTGTGACTATCAGTGTAGCATAAAGCATTTTGGACTTTGCCGTACGGTCATTATGCTTTCGTATCTCTCGATCAGATGCATGCTGGGAATAAAGGATGTGCTTATCACTGTAGTGTCATTTTATTGTAAGATTGGTCAGCAAGTATGAAGTAAAAAAAACGAATCAACAGAGTTAAGTGCAGCAGATTTAGGCACTTTTTAGAGGCGTGGTCTGATTGTGCATCAATTTGGTCTTTTTGGGGTAGAGGAGCCAGACGATGGGTGTAGTTCACGTCGGGATTCGACTTCGCAGGTACTCGAGGATGGCGTCCGTCCCTCTAGCTACGATCGCGGCTCTCGGGTTACGGAAAGGGTTTCCGTCCAGCAACAGAGCCCTGCAGAGAACAATATATATAAATTACATGATTAAATAACGTGAAATCTTGAACATAGACACGTTTTACGTCGTCCTGCACTCCCGAGAAGAGGGCGTGTCTAAATCCTTAGCTCCCTTAAAATGCTCCTACTGAGGCGCCTTAATTCTGAGTGACGATCCGACTGGATAACGAGGGAGCGTCCGACGCCTCCTCAGCGCTGAAGATCGATCCCAGCATTCAGACTTTTCTCACCAAAAAACTACAAACGTGGCGGACGAATAAAATGCGGAGCAACCAACGGAGTTCTGTTCAGATGTAAATAAACTGTTTAAGTAGAGCGTCTAAATAATCTGATTATGAGCTCCGTGTCTTATTAGAATCCTCTCTGATCAGGTAGATAGAGGGAGCAGGGCGGGTCACTAGGTTTAACTGGCTACGATAAACTGGGAGGAAAATGCAGATACCGTTCATACCTCAGACTGGTACAGTTGCCCAGTTCGGGTGGCACCTGCATGATGTCGTTGTTCTGCAGATCTAAAGTGGAGAGCTTGTCCAGAAGCTTCAGCTGGGCGGGGTCGATGCTTCCTACTTGGTTGTTGCTGATTAGGATGGTCTCCAGAGTCGGGATGCGGTACAGCACATCCGGGAAAGACTTACATCTGACAGAAATGGAAGACGGAAGCTTTACTGGTAAATCTATACCACTTGGGTGCCAAAAATGTTGGGCATGAGGCAGGAAAACACTCAATCCAACCAATCAAATCACACCCATCAGATCCAGTGTTAAAGCTCCACATGTATCTGTGTTTATCTGGATTTTCCTCCGTTTCACTTTTAAACTTGTGTTACAGCTCGGGGTTGTGATTCAGTCCAAACAGCAGTGCTATCGACCGACCGGGTAGCGGATAGCCCACACAGACAATCCTAATCCTAATGGGAAATGTTCTATGGAGAGACAAAACCAAACGAGCGCTTTGTCGATTCACACCAGCGTTGTGTTTACAGACAACAAACTGTGCACCCTGTCTACAGTAAAAAAATAGTGAAGGATCCATATTGTTATGGGGCAGATTTGCAATAAAATCAGAATATCAGAGCTTTTTAGAGCCAAATGTGCTGATTCATTGTGGGGGGAGACAATGGTCGTACAGGGAATCCTCATCGCTGCTGCAGGTACGGCACCTGCTGGCAGGTTGAGGGGGTGGTAGATCACGGATGGCGGTGCGTGACTCTCCGCACGTGATACTGCGGCATGTGAGATCCCACCCCAGTCATACCCAGTCTTACCAGTACTATGTTAACGGTCCACCAGCTGAATAGTATATGGACACTGGGGACCCTATGGAAGGCCCGTTGAAATGATAACTTGGGTAAAGGGGGGCGTACGGAGCAACAGGTCTTTTATACAAAGTGGCCAACAATTGTGACTGAATGCAGTTGAGCAGTTGAGGGTTAAGGGCCTCGCTCAGGGGCCCAACACTTGGCCACTGGCTAGCCCACCAGTGGAAATTCGATGGTGCTGCACAGAGACGGGTACACGATACGGATCTCCGTATGAACCCACTCCATGTGCAGGGGAAAAGAAGTGGTCGGTACTGCACACGTGGAGGTCTGCAGCAGTACAGTTAGAGCTGGAATATGTTCTGGGAAGTGGATATGACTAAATTGGGAGGTAATTTGGTTTGGGGGGGGTGTATTTACATTTACGTTTTCGGCATTTAGCTGACACAGTACTGTGACATTCTAATGTCTAAGCAATTCAGGGTTAAAGGCCTTGCTCAAGGGCCCAACAGTGACAACCTGGCAGTGGTGGGGCTTGAACCAGCGACCTTTTGATTACTAGTCCAGTACCTTAACCGCTAGGCTACAACTGCATTTAAATAATAATAATTAAAAAATAATCATTGAAGATACTGACCAGATCTCTTATTTAAAAATACAAACAAAAAAGCTGCTCCTTATTAAAATTTCGGGACTCTTTATGACCTGCATTAGTGTCAGAGCGAGTGATTTTATAAATTACCTATTGAAGGACAGGATGACGCCCCGCAGCTTGGTCAGAGCCTCCAACTCCATCGGCAATGACGTCAACAGATTGTTCCTGAGCACAAATCCACATTCATTACCACATTTTAATAATCCCAGACCGGCGTGATGACAATATTCACAACATTCACCTGAGGTCGATGTGTACAAGCTGCTGCAGGTGAGAAAACTCCAGGGGAATTGTGGGAATTTTATTCATCCCAAGATTGAGATCTGATAAAGTGTCCTTCAGCTCCAAGATCCTACAAAAAATACAAACGTGTACATTAATTATTTATTAATTCTGGTGTATTTATCATCATTCATTTTGGGGCGTGTGATTATTACCTGGGTGGTACTGCAGTGAGCTGGTTCTTACTGAAGTTCACATTCGCGACTGGAACGTCACTGACCGCGTCGAACACGTCATCAGGTACACACGCCTCCTGTTTCTCACTGAGAACAATAAATAAATCATTCTTTTTTTACATTTCTTCTGATTTTTTAGACTCACATGCAAAGTAAAGTTCTAAGATAGTAAATATAAATGGCTCAAATGACAGACGACTTTATATCGCCCTGTAAAAGGTCACATGTTTAAAACGTGTGAAGTTGTATGTAATAAAAAGCCGCACAACTAACCCACTGCTGCTGAGATCTGGAAATCTAGGGTTCAAATCTCAGCGCTGCTATCAACCGGTCATGCATCTGCATTCACATGATTACCAAATGTCCAAGGGGTAGGATTTATTCTTGAAATATTACATATTTATTCACTGAAATATTATGATTTTATTCTCAAAATATAACAAATTTTATTCTCAAAATATTATGATTTTATTCTCAAAATATTACGAATTTATTGTGGAAATATTACAATTTTATTTTCAAAATATTACTCATTTCATCTCAAAATATTACGAATTTATTGTAGAAATATTACAATTTTATTTTCAAAATATTACTCATTTCATCTCAAAATATTACGAATTTATTGTAGAAATATTACAATTTTATTTTCAAAATATTACTAATTTCATCTCAAAATATTACGAATTTATTGCAGAAATATTACAATTTTATTTTCAAAATATCACTAATTTCATCTCAAAATATTACGAATTTATTGTAGAAATATTACAATTTTATTTTCTGAAATATTACGATTTTATTCTCAAAATATAACAAATTTTATTCTCAAAATATGATTTTACTCAAAATATTACTAATTTAATCTCAAAATATTACGAATTTATTGTGGAAATATTACAATTTTATTCTCTAAAATATTGAGATTTTATTCTAAAAATCATACAACTGTATTCTGTGAAATATTATGATTTTATTCTTAAAATATCACAACTTTATTGTAGAAATATTACGACTTTATTCTGTTAAATAGTACTAATTTATTTTCTGACATATTAGGAATTTATTCTCAAAATATTATGATTTTATTCTCAAAATATTATGATTTTATTCTCAAAATATTATGATTTTATTCTCAAAATATTACAATTTTATTCTCAAAATATTACAACTTTATTCTGTGAAATATTAGGATTTTATTCTTAAAATATTACAACTTTATTCTGTGAAATATTAAGATTTAATTCTTAAAATATTACGAATTTATTGAGGAAATATTACGACTTTATTCTGTTAAATATTATTTTTTTATTTTCTGACATTATGAATTTATTCTCAAAGTATTACAACTTTATTCTAGAAATATTTCAATTCTCGAAATACTCTGACTCTTACTCTTAAAGTATTAGTATTTTATAGTACATCTACTAATTTATTATTTCCTTTTATAACAACATTGTGGTACAGAGCAGCAGACAGAACAGAATATAATTAAACTTTATTTATTAAGTCCGACTCTTCCAGCTACTTCTTCTTTTACTTCTTGTTCTTTTGGCTGCTCATGTTAGTAGAGGCCACAGTGGGTAGTTCTCCAGATAGCACTCTCATCTCTCCTCTGCACATGCTCAAACCGTCCCGGTCTCTCCTCGCTCACTCTGTTTCCAAAACATCCTACCTGCTCCGTCCCTCTAATAAACTCCGTCCTGATCCTGTCCATCGTCATCAGCTCATGATGAACAAATGACCTGCATGCATGACTGTGTAATCATCCAGAAGGATAATGGAGGATGACGTACCTGTAAACTAAAGTCTTCAGTGTTTTGATGGCGTGTACGTTGACCTTGGCGTGGCTCGGGAGGGTCATCGCCGTTTTGGGCTCCTCTGTGTTTTTTCCGTCCGGCTGCTCTAAACGTAACACGATAAAAACAACGAGTTTATTAAACATTTCTGCTCCATCGAGGATATAAAATGAGTTCTGATGTGAAATCTGACGGGATTCGGTGTGTTGGAAGCACTCAGTGCGACTGGGACGTAGATAAACATGCTCAGACTGAATCTAACTGCTGCTATACTATTAATCTATACTACTGCTTGTACTATATATATTCATATATCCATATTCACATATAATGTGTATGGACAATACATATATTTGTATATATCATTAATAATACTGTATATATATATATATATATATATATATATATATATATATATATATATATATATATATATATATATATATATTAGGGCTGTCAAACGATTAAAATTTTTAATCGCGATTAATCTCAGAATTTCATATAGTTAATCGCGATTAATCGCATTAAAAAAAATCTGTGTAAATGTTATAGAAAACAAGGATTTTTAAGTGAAATGTTACAATTAAAATGGTGAACACATTTTATGCTAAATGTACTAATGTTAAAAACTGCTGGGACAAGAGAAAACTGTAAGGGAGTTTATTCACTCACATACTAGGCAGTAAATGTCAGATTGTAGGTTAGAATTTCTCCATCAGCAAACATTGTAGATCAGCGGTGCTTTAGGTGGGATAAGGCGTAGTTATTGTATCAGACTTTTCTGTGGTTGTATCGTGACGATGGTTTGATGGACGTTTCTACACGAAGTGAGTGTGTTTTGACCCTTTGGGGCTTCCATAGTTCATGAACTAACGTGCTCGACTCAGCTTTCCGGTATTCGGTACAGAAGAAGAAGTTAATTAAGTGTAATAAAGTGTTCTGCTCCCGACAACTTGTGAATATACCGTGTATTTATTTCTTTATTATGCAAGTGCATCACTACCACGATCGGTTACATTATGTTAACAAACCGCAAATGAAAAACGGTGGCAAGTCCGACATTAAAACGTTTGTTCTACCAGTCAAGTGTCAACATGAACTAGAATTTGCGTTAATGGCACTATTTTTTTTAATCGCGTTAAATTGAGGTCGCGTTAATGCGTTATTATCGCGTTAACTTCGACAGCCCTAATATATATATATATGTCTGTGTATATCTATCTATCTATCTACCTGTCTGTCTATCCATCTACCTGTCTGTCTATCTGTCTACCTGTCTGTCTATCTATCAACCTGTCTGTCTGTCTAGCAGTTTTATCTATCTATCTATCTGTCTGTCAATATGCCTGTCTGTCTATCTATATATCTCTATATCTGTCTGTATGTCTGTCTGTCATCTGTCTGTCTGTCTATCTATCTGTATGCCTGTCTGTCTGTCTGTATCTGTATATCAGTAGAGGTGAAATACCCCCAGGGAATTGAATATGACCAGATCCAATAAATTTAAGTCTGAAGGGAGACTGGATTGAGACTGGTGAATCTCTGGTCTGTATTTTGTGAGGTCAGTGTTAGGTGAGACACGTACCTGGTGCTCGACCCCTCAGATACTTCAGGAGTTCACTGGTTCCTTTCTAAATAAAAACAAAAACAGGAAAGTCCACGTGAGCTCTTACTAATAAACTGGGAATGTATCAAATCCAGTATGAAGAGATGAAAATACAGAGCGCTCACAGTCAGAAGTTCTTTGCGGATGGACCTCAGGGGGTTCCCCTCCAGAGCCAGAGACTTGAGTTTGGGCAGCTCCCCGAGTGCACAGGGTATACTGCTCCACGCCACAGAACACGGGGAAAAGGAACAGCGCTGTTCACATCGGCTCATACATCACAAATTACTTATGATATCTTTATAAAACGTTATTATCAGCGATCATCAGATAGGGTAACGTAATAAGAGAGGACGTTTGTGCACCTGCTGATGTCGTTGTTGGTGAGATCCAGGCGCTCCAGACCCTGCAGCAGGCCGACCTCCTCCGGGAGAACTTTCACCTTGTTGTCTCTCAGCTCCAGGACGCTCAGGGCGCTCAGATGCTTCAGGTGATCCGGCTGCAGCACCTCGATCTGATTGTTACCGCAGTGAAGCTCCTGCAGAGGAACACCAGAAGATGCTGGAATAAAGACTCCACAAAGATTCAGAAAGTTTAAGATTGCTCTGCAGCATCTCGATGGAGGAAGACGTAGATGATTTTGTACTTGAAGCGCATTTATAGCATTGTGGAAGAAAACTGTTAATTTACACTAGAAGTATTTCTGTATTATCTACTTAGGACATGTAATCTACACCGATCAGCCATAACATTAAAACCACCTCCTTGTTTCTGCACTCACTGTCCATTTTATCAGCTCCACTTACCATATAGAAGCACTTTGTAGTTCTACAATTACTGACTGTAGACCATCTGTTTCTCTACATGCTTTGTTACCCCCTTTCATGCTGTTCTTCAATGGTCAGGACCCCCACAGGACCCCCACAGAGCAGGTATTATTTAGGTGGTGGATGATTCTCAGCACTGCAGTGACACTGACATGGTGGTGGTATGAGTGGATCAGACACAGCAGCGCTCCTGGAGTTTTTAAATACCGTGTCCACTCACTGTCCACTCTATTAGACACTCCTACCTAGTCGGTCCACCTTGTAGATGTAAAGTCAGAGACGATCGCTCATCTATTGCTGCTGTTTGAGTCGGTCATCTTCTAGACCTTCATCAGTGCTCACAGGACACTGCCCACGGGGCGCTGTTGGCTGGATATTTTTGGTTGGTGGACGATTCTCAGTCCAGCAGTGACAGTGAGGTGTTTAAAAACTCCAGCAGCGCTGCTGTGTCTGATCCACTCATACCAGCACAACACACACTAACACACCACCACCATGTCAGTGTCACTGCAGTGCTGAGAATCATCCACCACCTAAATAATACCTGCTCTGTGGGGGTCCTGTGGTGGTCCTGACCATTGAAGAACAGCATGCAGAGAAACAGATGGACTACAGTCAGTAATTGTAGAACTACAAAGTGCTTCTATATGGTAAGTGGAGCTGATAACATGGACAGTGAGTGTAGAAATAAGGAGGTGGTTTTATTGTTATGGCTGATCGGTGTATATACGTAGTTCAGGCAACATAAACACACTGAGCGTATAATCCACGTGTTACCTTGAGCGTTTTGCAGGAGGGCAGCTCGGGGAGGACGCGCAGTCTGTTGTGCCTCAAGTACAGCTGCTCGAGAGATGCCATCTGTGCCAGCACGGGCGGCACGCTCTCCAACTGATTCCGGGAGCAGTCCAGCATCCTCAGATCTACAGGAGAGGAACAAGAGCTGAACAAACGTTTTCCAAAACGATATCAGATACTACAGACGGGCGCTGGCGCTTACTCTTCATCCCGCTGATGGACGGAGGCAGGCTCGTCAGGCTGTTAAAGGACAGGTTCAGTTTCACCAGGTTGTTCAGTTCCGACACGCTGTTCGGTACTGAGGTCAGTTTGTTGTTGGAGACGTCCTTTATTTAAAAAAAAGGAAAAAGAAAATATATGACACTGGTCAATAAACACATAAAATAAACAAATAAATAAGGTGCCCAGCTGAACAAGGAAACAGCTGAAGCTTGGCACTAGAAAACCAGAACTGAATCAGAGTTGAACAGAGTCACTCACGTGGAGAATGATTCGTTGGAACAGTCATTTGCGTCCAGAATAATTGTTTGTACGGAGTCATTTGTGCGAGAATGATTCGTTTGAACAGTTTGTCATTTTGAGAATGATTCGTTTGACCAAAGTCATTAATGTCGAGATTAATTAGTTTGAACAGAGTTATATATGTTGAAAATGATTAATTTGAACACAGTCATTGATGTTGAGAATGATTCATTTGAACAGAGTTATTCTTGTCGAGAATGATTCATTTGAACAAAGTTATTCTTGTCGAGAATGATTCATTTGAACAGTTATTCCTGACGAGAATGATTCATTTGAACAGTTATTCCTGACGAGAATGATTCATTTGAATAGTTATGTATGTCAAGAATGATTCGTGTGAACAAAGTTATTCATGTCAAGAATGATTCCTTTGAACAGAGTCATTCATACTGAGAATGATTCGTTTGAACAGTCATTTATGTCGAGATTGATTCGTGTTAACAAAGTCGTTCATGTCGAGAATAATTCGAGTTATTTCACTCACCTTTCACACCTGTGTTAATGTGACGTGACAATAAAGTGATTTGATTTGATTTCATGTCGAGAATGATTCATTTGAAGAGTTATTTTTGTCGAGAATGATTCATTTGAACAGTTTGTCATGTTGAGAATGATTCGTTTGAACAGAGTAATTCATGTCGAGAATGATTCATTTGAACAGAGTTATTAATGTCGAGAATGATTCATTTGAACAGAGTCATTTGTGTCGAGAATGATTCATTTGAACAGAGTTATTCATGTCGAGAATGATTCATTTGAACAGTTATTCATGTCAAGAACAATTATTTTGAACCAAGCTATTCATGCTGAAAATGATTCGTTTGAACACAGTAATTCATATGAAGAATGATTCATTTGCACAGATTTATTCATGTTGAGAATGATTCATTTGAAGAGTTATTTTTGTCGAGAATGATTTATTTGAACAGTTTGTCATGTTGAGAATGATTCATTTGAACAGAGTTATTCATGTCGAGAACAATTATTTTGAACCAAGCTATTCATGCTGAAAATGATTCGTTTGAACACAGTAATTCATATGAAGAATGATTCATTTGCACAGATTTATTCATGTTGAGAATGAATCGTTTGAAGAGTCATTCTTGTCGAGAATGAGTTATGTATGTTGTTTTGCTGTGCAGCCGTCAATAAGTTTGCACACATTCACAAAATAATGGTTTTTATTTCTAATGGAACAACATTTAAATTTAGTTTATTATTTTTATTCTAGTTTCACTGACTGTTAAACCTGTGTTTTACGTGTGGGAGTAAATCTTGAATTTTTTTAATGTGAGTACATCTAGTGTTTTATGTCTCACTTAAATAAAAATTCTTTAAAAAATCCTCAAACTTACAAAATCCTCCAAATGACGTAAGTACCCCAGATCTTCAGGTAGGTTCTCCAGCTGGTTCTGTTGCAGATGCAGACATTGCAGGTTCGTCAGCTTCCAAATCTCAGACGGCAGGTCGCTCAGGTTATTATGACTGTACACAATAATAACCATCAAAAACAATCGTAATAAAATCACCAATATGGACAAATACATTGGTGCGACTGGTACGAGAACCTGAGAATGAGTCTCTGCAGCTGTTCCAGCTCACCGATGGATGCCGGCAGGGACGTCAGTTGATTGTCATGAATCTGAAAAAGCCGGAACACAACTATTAAATCACACTTACGTTACACTGAGCCTCTGAGCAAAATAAAAACAAGGATTTATAAATCCATCTCACGTCTAAAACCACCAGCGCGGGGAGAAGCTTGATGTCCTCTGAGATGCTCTGGAGTTTGTTAGATGATAAGAGCAGTTTGGTGAGGTCGGTCTGTTCCCACCATCGCTCGTCTGAGCTGAAGGACACATTCTGCCGAGCTTCTTCTGGAGTGTCCACGTTTATCCTCCACACACTCGGAGGAACTGAAGATTAAAAAATAAATCACCAAGGTAAAGAAATAAAACTTCCAAATAAATCATGACCTGCACTCAGAGCGCACTGACAAGTGCATCTCACAATAGATAGGCTGTTTCAACCACCCCCCTCTGCCCAACCGGCTGATAGCACCGCTGAGATTGGAACCCTGGATCCCCCCAGATCTCAGTGGTAGTGAGCTAATGTGTTTTACTGCTATGTAATTATTTAATGCACCAAGTCATGTAACTGATGCACACAGAGATTTGAAGTCTTCTTTAAATAGGTAGAAAATAAGTCAGGATTATATCTTATAATTTAATCTTCTATAAAATCACCACTTAATGGGAATCCTCCAAAATTCCCAGAAAAACATAGTTACGGATCTTAAATGTCCCACATATGTATGTATGTATGCATATATTATATAGGTGCAAACAGAGTGCATAAGCTCTATTAGTCTGTAATATTATGAACACAGAAACTTACAACCAAGTATCTAACCAAGGGTATCTAACGATGGGTCTTACCATGGGTCTAATCAGGAGTCCAACCACAGGTCTAATCAGGGGTTTAACAATGGGTCTAACTAGAGGTCTAATTAGGGTTCGAACCATGGATCTAATCAGGGATCTAACCATGGGTCTAACTAGAGGTCTAACCATGGATCTGACCATGAGTCTAACCAGGGATCTAATCAGGGGTTTAACAGGGCGTGTATAAGTGTGTGGTTGTGTAAGTATGATTATACACTGCATGTATACAGTGTGTATACAGTGTAATTGTTAGTTTATACAGTGTGTGTGTGTGTGTGTGTGTTATCGGTATAGTACCGTGACTCAGACCGCGGTTGGACAGTGTGTGTGTGTGTGTGTGTGTGTGTGTGTGTGTGTGTGGTGTGTGTGTGTGGTGTGTGTGTGTGTGTTATCGGTATAGTACCGTGACTGAGACCGCGGTTAGACAGTGTGTGTGTGTGTGTGTGTTATCGGTATAGTACCGTGACTGAGACCGCGGTTAGACAGTGTGTGTGTGTGTGTGTGTGTTATCGGTAAAGTACCGTGACTGAGACCGCGGTTAGACAGTGTGTGTGTGTGTGTGTGTTATCGGTATAGTACCGTGACTGAGACCGCGGTTAGACAGTGTGTGTGTGTGTGTGTGTGTGTTATCGGTAAAGTACCGTGACTGAGACCGCGGTTAGACAGTGTGTGTGTGTGTGTGTGTTATCGGTAAAGTACCGTGACTGAGACCGCGGTTAGACAGTGTGTGTGTGTGTGTGTGTTATCGGTATAGTACCGTGACTGAGACCGCGGTTAGACAGTGTGTGTGTGTGTGTGTGTGTGTGTTATCGGTATAGTACCGTGACTGAGACCGCGGTTAGACAGTGTGTGTGTGTGTGTGTGTGTTATCGGTATAGTACCGTGACTGAGACCGCGGTTAGACAGTGTGTGTGTGTGTGTGTGTGTGTGTTATCGGTATAGTACCGTGACTCAGACCGCGGTTAGACAGTGTGTGTGTGTGTGTGTGTTATCGGTATAGTACCGTGACTGAGACCGCGGTTAGACAGTGTGTGTGTGTGTGTGTGTGTTATCGGTATAGTACCGTGACTGAGACCGCGGTTAGACAGTGTGTGTGTGTGTGTTATCGGTATAGTACCGTGACTGAGACCGCGGTTAGACAGTGTGTGTGTGTGTGTGTGTTATCGGTATAGTACCGTGACTGAGACCGCGGTTAGACAGTGTGTGTGTGTGTGTGTTATCGGTATAGTACCGTGACTGAGACCGCGGTTAGACAGTGTGTGTGTGTGTGTGTGTGTGTGTGTGTGTTATCGGTATAGTACCGTGACTCAGACCGCGGTTAGACAGTGTGTGTGTGTGTGTGTGTTATCGGTATAGTACCGTGACTGAGACCGCGGTTAGACAGTGTGTGTGTGTTATCGGTATAGTACCGTGACTGAGACCGCGGTTAGACAGTGTGTGTGTGTGTGTGTGTTATCGGTATAGTACCGTGACTGAGACCGCGGTTAGACAGTGTGTGTGTGTGTGTGTGTGTGTTATCGGTATAGTACCGTGACTGAGACCGCGGTTAGACAGTGTGTTTGTGTGTGTGTGTTATCGGTATAGTACCGTGACTGAGACCGCGGTTAGACAGTGTGTGTGTGTGTGTGTGTTATCGGTATAGTACCGTGACTGAGACCGCGGTTAGACAGTGTGTTTGTGTGTGTGTGTTATCGGTATAGTACCGTGACTGAGACCGCGGTTAGACAGTGTGTTTGTGTGTGTGTGTTATCGGTATAGTACCGTGACTGAGACCGCGGTTAGACAGTGTGTGTGTGTGTGTTATCGGTAAAGTACCGTGACTGAGACCGCGGTTAGACAGTGTGTGTGTGTGTGTGTGTTATCGGTATAGTACCGTGACTGAGACCGCGGTTAGACAGTGTGTGTGTGTGTGTGTGTGTGTGTTATCGGTATAGTACCGTGACTGAGACCGCGGTTAGACAGTGTGTGTGTGTGTGTGTGTTATCGGTATAGTACCGTGACTGAGACCGCGGTTAGACAGTGTGTGTGTGTGTGTGTGTTATCGGTATAGTACCGTGACTCAGACCGCGGTTAGACAGTGTGTGTGTGTGTGTGTGTTATCGGTATAGTACCGTGACTGAGACCGCGGTTAGACAGTGTGTTTGTGTGTGTGTGTTATCGGTATAGTACCGTGACTGAGACCGCGGTTAGACAGTGTGTGTGTGTGTGTGTGTGTTATCGGTAAAGTACC
Source organism: Trichomycterus rosablanca (assembly GCF_030014385.1). Lineage (NCBI taxonomy): Eukaryota > Metazoa > Chordata > Actinopteri > Siluriformes > Trichomycteridae > Trichomycterus > Trichomycterus rosablanca. Next base: position 51,971,098 of record NC_085993.1, read on the forward strand.
GTGACTGAGACCGCGGTTAGACAGTGTGTGTGTGTGTGTGTGTTATCGGTATAGTACCGTGACTGAGACCGCGGTTAGACAGTGTGTGTGTGTGTGTGTGTGTGTGTTATCGGTATAGTACCGTGACTGAGACCGCGGTTAGACAGTGTGTGTGTGTGTGTGTGTGTTATCGGTATAGTACCGTGACTGAGACCGCGGTTAGACAGTGTGTGTGTGTGTGTGTGTGTGTTATCGGTATAGTACCGTGACTCAGACCGCGGTTAGACAGTGTGTGTGTGTGTGTGTGTTATCGGTATAGTACCGTGACTGAGACCGCGGTTAGACAGTGTGTGTGTGTGTGTGTGTTATCGGTATAGTACCGTGACTGAGACCGCGGTTAGACAGTGTGTGTGTGTGTGTGTGTGTTATCGGTATAGTACCGTGACTGAGACCGCGGTTAGACAGTGTGTGTGTGTGTGTTATCGGTATAGTACCGTGACTGAGACCGCGGTTAGACAGTGTGTGTGTGTGTGTGTGTTATCGGTATAGTACCGTGACTGAGACCGCGGTTAGACAGTGTGTGTGTGTGTGTGTTATCGGTATAGTACCGTGACTGAGACCGCGGTTAGACAGTGTGTGTGTGTGTGTGTGTGTGTGTGTTATCGGTATAGTACCGTGACTCAGACCGCGGTTAGACAGTGTGTGTGTGTGTGTGTGTTATCGGTATAGTACCGTGACTGAGACCGCGGTTAGACAGTGTGTGTGTGTTATCGGTATAGTACCGTGACTGAGACCGCGGTTAGACAGTGTGTGTGTGTGTGTGTGTTATCGGTATAGTACCGTGACTGAGACCGCGGTTAGACAGTGTGTGTGTGTGTGTGTGTTATCGGTATAGTACCGTGACTGAGACCGCGGTTAGACAGTGTGTGTGTGTGTGTGTGTGTGTGTGTTATCGGTATAGTACCGTGACTCAGACCGCGGTTAGACAGTGTGTGTGTGTGTGTGTGTTATCGGTATAGTACCGTGACTGAGACCGCGGTTAGACAGTGTGTGTGTGTTATCGGTATAGTACCGTGACTGAGACCGCGGTTAGACAGTGTGTTTGTGTGTGTGTGTTATCGGTATAGTACCGTGACTGAGACCGCGGTTAGACAGTGTGTGTGTGTGTGTGTGTTATCGGTATAGTACCGTGACTGAGACCGCGGTTAGACAGTGTGTTTGTGTGTGAGTGTTATAGGTATAGTACCGTGACTGAGACCGCGGTTAGACAGTGTGTGTGTGTGTGAGTGTTATAGGTATAGTACCGTGACTGAGACCGCGGTTAGACAGTGTGTGTGTGTGTGTGTGTGTTATCGGTATAGTACCGTGACTGAGACCGCGGTTAGACAGTGTGTTTGTGTGTGTGTGTTATCGGTATAGTACCGTGACTGAGACCGCGGTTAGACAGTGTGTGTGTGTGTGTGTGTTATCGGTATAGTACCGTGACTGAGACCGCGGTTAGACAGTGTGTGTGTGTGTGAGTGTTATAGGTATAGTACCGTGACTGAGACCGCGGTTAGACAGTGTGTGTGTGTGTGTGTGTGTTATCGGTATAGTACCGTGACTGAGACCGCGGTTAGACAGTGTGTTTGTGTGTGTGTGTTATCGGTATAGTACCGTGACTGAGACCGCGGTTAGACAGTGTGTTTGTGTGTTATCGGTATAGTACCGTGACTGAGACCGCGGTTACACAGGTTGAGTTGGCCGCTCTTCCTGGCGCTCCTCAGCAGTCCGGATGGAACCGAACATTCCGGTTTCTGATCCGGTCTGAATCCGGCTCTGGAGTCCACAGCAGCTCCTCTCTTAAACCGAGACATGATTTATGGATCTATTTCATTAAATATAAACACACCTAGAGATCAGCTAACAGCGTGCAGCCGTGTGTGAAGCCAGCAACGACACAAGTTTCAAATATACACAATAAAAGTTCTACAGAAACGACTGTACATACTGTATAAACAAGTCAAAAAAGAACATAACCTAAAATAACAGATAAATGCTATAATGTTTATATTCTTTTTGTTGTACTGGGCATTTCTTATTAATCAGACTGTTTTTGGTATTAGCTCTGGGGTTGCTAACTGTCCAGTTTCAGCTGGTCCATATTGTTCATAAATTCCTGGTCCCACAGAGCCAGACATGATAGATTAACAGAGTCTTGGTTGCCGTTTTCTAAATCACTAATACAGGACATCAGAACACAACATGCTGAGCTGCTCAGGTGGCGCAGCGGTAAAGTACATTAGCGCACCAGAGTCATATTGCTCTAAAACAAGTTGTATTTTATCAAGTGTAACCCACATTACATACTACAACTCTTATACTGACACTTTTACCCTTTATTACATAATAAAAACAGATTTTTCAATAGCACCCTTTAGCATTGCACACCATGCACACATGCCTGTTTACATGTATAATGTAGGTATGTGTGTAAGGTGTGCAATACTACATTTTACATATAAACAGGCATGTGTGTGCATGGTGTGCAATGCTAAAGGCAGTGTCAGTATAATAGTTGTAGTATGTAATGTGAGTTACACTTGATAATATACAACTTGTTCTGGAGCAATATGCTGAATATTTTATAAGTTATTGAAGTTATTAATAAAAATCTGTTTTTATTATGTAATAAAGGGTAAAAGTGTCAGTATAAGAGGTGTAGTATGTAATGTGGGTTACACTTGATAAAATACAACTTGTTTTAGAGCAATATGACGAATACTTTAAAACCTATTGAAGAAAGAAATCCGAATGTGCGAATATGAAACCAACTTGACCTCAGTTCTTTCTCCTCTCTCGGGAATGGAAAGGGAATTAAATTCAGTCTGGTTGAACTTTCATTTCTGCAGAATAACACCATGTCACAACATATCTTTGTCCACCAGGTGGCGGGATCTTCCCTTAACTGTTTATATTGGAATATTGCCATCTTGTAAACTTTATAAAATGATAATATTCCACTAAAATAAACTTGAACTGATGAATCTTGTGTAAGCAGTAACTATCTGTCCTGTTATGAATGGAACCAAAGTGTAAAACATCACGTTAAACTCCTAATAAATAAGTTTTTACATTGTGAGTTCTGTGTACTTCATTGTGCACCCTGATCCTGGTCCTGATCCTGGAGGAATGTAGTTTCGTTTCAGTGTGCACTTACATACAGAACTGAAACAACAATAAAGCCTTTTAAACCTGAACTTGAAATTTCCTTTATTGTGAGATAACAGATTTAGGTTTAGATGAAAGAAACGCTGATGTGCAAAACAGATCCGGTGCATTTCAGCAAACGTGCTATAATACTTCATACTTCACACATAATCACATTGTGTCATTAATGGAACATTTACATGTTAAATAATCACAATTTCTGTATTTTAATCATTATACAATGAAAGAAATGTAACTACATTTTACTACTTCACAGATTTAAAAACAAACAGCTCACAGTGTGACCACGACACCACATCAGTAATCATCAGGTCTTGTTGTTAAATGATAATAATGATAAATGATAATAAAACTTTATTATAGACTAAATATATAATGTAAGCATTCACCAAATTAGTGTTATGTACTCAGTATCTACCAGATAAATCATTTATTATCATGTGCAAAAATATTTCTGTGGATTATTTGTTTAAATTCACTTTAACACTTTTATAACCAGCAATACTTGTTAGCCCACAACTACTGAGATGTGAGGATCCAGGGTTTGAATCTCAGCAGTGCACTCTCAAAGGGTCTGTCCCAATATCGGATAAAAATAGGAGGACAACAGCCTTTCTTTCAAACCTCAAAGTCCTTCAGAACGTCCTTTCTTTTATCCTTCCTGACTTTCATTCATCCATTCCTCTGATCTTCCTTCCTTTTCCAAACTTCCTTCTTTCCATCCATCCATCCATCCATCTATCCAAACTTCCTTCTGAACATCCAACCTACATTCCTTTCTTCCCTCCCTTCTTTCTTTCAAAATTTCTTCCTTCCTAAATCCTTCTGAACTTCCTTGTTTAATCCTTCCTAACTTCCTAACTTTTTTCCATCCATCCAAACTTTCTTCTGAACTTCCTTTTGAAATTCCTTCTTAACTTCCTTCCCTTCTTCCTTCTGAACTTTCTTCTTAACATTCTTCCTAACGTCCTTCCATCTATCCTTCCTAACTTCCTTCCCTTCTTCCTTCTGAACTTCTTTTCTAACATCCTTTCTTTCATTTCCTAACTTCATTCCATTCCTCTAAACTAACTTCCTTTTGAACTTCCTTCTCTCTGAACTTCCTTCAATTCCGAACTTCCAAACTTCCTTTTAAAACATTCTTCCTTTCTAACTTCCTTCTTTCCTTCCATCCAAACATTCTTCTGAACTTCCTTCCTTCCTAACTTCTGAACTTCTAACCTAACTTCCTACCTTTCCTCTTTCCCTTCTTCCTTCCGAACTTTCTTCCTTCCTAAGTCCTTCTGAACTTCCTTTTTTTAATCCTTCCTAACTTTCTTCTGAACTTCTTCTCGAAATTCCTTTCTAACTTCCCTCCCTTCTTCCTTCTGAACTTCCTACCTTCCTTCCTTTCCAAACTTCCTTCCTAACATCCTTCCATCTATCCATTCATCCAAACTTTCTTCTGAACTTTTTTCAGAAATTTCTTCCTTCCATCTGACCTTCCTTCCTAACTTCCTTCTATCCATCCCTCTTTCCTTCCTTGTGAACTTCATTCCTTTTCAAACTTCCTTGTCTCTAATCTTCCTCTGTTTCCAAACTTCCTTTCCAAACTTCCTCTCTCTGAACCTCCTCCCATCCTTCCTTCCTTCAGAAAATTTTATATTACAAATAATTTTACATCTGCAGTCACTGTGATGCAGCGTGTAGTGTAGGTGCTGCACAGCTCACAGCTTCAGGATATTTGTGTAATAATCCTGTTTATAAACCAAAAAGATGCAAAAGGTAACAGACAACAGAAATTAATATTTCTAATAAAATCAAACAACATTAAAATAAACACTGAAATTAAATCAGATCCCTCAGACCTCAGTGAAAATGAGCAGTGAATCAGAGTTCAGAGTTCAGCCGGAACGATGATCATCGGGGCTGCATTTTCCCCCCCGTTATTAAGACAGGGGCTGAAATATGGGTGAAGCTTCTCGGTGAAAGACTGACCGGTGAAGGAATACATCAGGGATTTGGCGGTCAGGTCGTAGAAGGAGACCACGCCCTGCTGGTAATCCACGAACACGCCCACTTCCTGTGGACTCCGCTTTAGTGGGAGGGAAACCCAGCGAGAATCACAGGCCATGTACTGAGTGGAATTCCTCAGACACACCGACCAGAATCCGTTCTCGGGACACGCCGTTATCATGCCCTTCCGGTCAGCGGACTCTCCGGCCACGCCCAGATCCCAGTCGGTCTTCCCGCCGACCTGAACCCGGTAGTAGAACCTTCCTGAGGAGAATCCCTCCACTCCCAGCACGCAGGGGCACCGGTCGAACCTCTCGGGATTATTCGGGAGAGTCCGTCCCGCATCTCCGCACGAGACCTGTTTCCCATCAGCGGAGAGCCTGAGGTACGGGTGAACGGTGTCGGGATTCAGGGTCACGTCCACTAAAATCAAACGTAAACACGTTTTAACGTTAGAAGCACTTTATAATTAATGTATATATTTAATCACGTAGTTTATTACATCCTTCTCACCTGCATATCGACGAATTCTCTTCAGTTCTGTTCGGGAAAGGATAACAGACAGAAACGTTTGTTTTTATTTGTTATAATTAATAAAAAAACACAGACAAACAATAAATGGGCAAAAGTATTGGGACGCCCCTTCTAATTCCTGAATTCATGCGTTTCAGCCACAACAGTCGCTAACAGGTGTAATAAATCAATCATATAAAGGATTATATGCTTCTAACTGTGCAGCAACAGTTTAGGGAAGGTCCGTTCCTGTTCCAGCCTGACGTCAGCCCCACGGAACATCTTCGGAATGAATCAAATGCTGTCATCTTTTGACTAAACGGGCACAAATCCCCATACACAGACACACTACAAAGTCGTGTGAGAAGCTTCTCACGTGATACTCACATATTTATTTCAGTATGTTCGATTTTATAATGGGACGTATCGACAAGCTCAAGGTCAGCGTGCAAAAACTTTTGGTCATTCTAGAAAGGTGGATTTCTGGCAAGTTGTGGCAACACCCATTGCTAACAGATACACAACATAAACATTTGTAACTACATTTTCTGTTGTTTTACCCCGGGGTGGTTCTGATGGAAACGTGTTTACCCACTCGAGGTTAAGGGATGAAGTCGAGACTGCCGTGCTAACAATGCTGCTCCTGCCAGATGTGACGGTAACCTGGCGTGTTTGCACCGAGAACGTCAAGGACTGGACAGAATAATAACTCTAGTTTTTGCTAGTTATAACTTTTAGTTCATTTTAATTTTGTGTCTGTATGATTTGTGTAAATAAACCCGAGGAGGACGGGGGTCCCTGCTGAGTCTGGTTCCTCTCAAGGAATATTTGCTCAACAGGAATATTTGGTATGTCGGTCCTGGATTCTGTAAAGTTGCTTTGAGACGACGTCTGTTGTAAAAAGCGCTGTATAAATAAATTTGGCTTGACTTGACTTGATAAAACACAAGCACAAGTCAGTAAAGCAGTAAAGCATGGTGGAGGCAGCATGGTGCTACAGTGGTGCTTCTCAGCTGCAGGATCCTACCTGACAGAGCTTGAGAGGATCTGCCATGAAAACGTGTCCAATAAGACTTGTGATTGTAAGTGCTGCCTAATGCGACCCAGGCAACACAAGCAATCCATCTTACCCTCTCTATACAATCTGTATCATAAAGCCTCCATAAGGGGGCATTCACGTACAAGTTTATTTAATTATTATTTCTCTGCTGGCCATTTTTTTCAACTCGTGACCCACCTAAAGGTTTAAAAAATCCTGTTGTAAAGGGTCGGATTACTTTTGTTAATAAGAGATTTCAGTTTTAGTTTGACTTTTAATCATTTTTACTTTTATTTTAGTCTAATTACAAGTGATTAATGACAGGACGATGGTTAAAAATGGCATTTAAAATCAAACCCACAACTTAAAGTGTTCAAAAAGTCAAGGGGTCTGAATACTTCTTTTTTCTTTCTTTCATTTTTTTGGGTGCTCCCATATTTAGGCGTCGCCAGGGCGGATCTGGTCCTCGTACCAAACACTCAGCCCCTTCTGACGCAACCCTCATGTTTCAATCCGGGCTTGGGACCTGCACTGAGAGAGCACCGACAAGTACACCTCCCAATGTAGACACCTGACCGAAAAATAGCATTGAGATTCGAACCCTGGACCCCCAGATTTTGATTAATGTAATTCATTCACCTCTAGGGGCGATTTAAAGCTGCCAATCCACCTTCGTCCTTCTAACCTTCACAAGACAAGAACTGAACCCAGGTCCCCAGGTCACGTGATGCCGTGTCACACCCACTTTACAAGCTACGCAACTTTCTACTTACTAATCTTATCAAGCTTCACGATTTCCTCCTGGACGGACTCTTGAACCTGGATCAGCGCTTTCCTCAGGGTCTCCTCACACACATCAGTGCTGATACTCACGTCAGTCCAGGTCTCGGACCGTGATGATGAACTGGACAGTAACTGGTAAGTAAGAAAAAAACTAGAGAGTAAAGAGTAAAGAAGCTGCAAGGCTGTGTGTACTGCTACTGAGAGACAATACCGATTCTGACCTGTAGGAGGTGGCGTGGATCCTCCAGCTCAGCCCCCTGACCCTGTAACTCGCCGAGCTCTCGCTCCAGATTTCGGATCAGGTCTGCAGCCTGAGATTCCGCCGCTCGATGCTGCTCCTCGATCTGGTTCAGAAACTCGGCCTGACGTCTCTCGATGCAGCGAATCAGATCAGCGAACACCTTCGTACCGCCCGCCGCCTCCTTTTCTTTATTGTTCTGATGAAAGACAGGCGTAAATAACGGGTCTAGTGATCTCTCTATACAGACGCATTTACGTCATCCTACACTCCTGAGAAGAGGGCGTGTCTAAATCCTTACATCCCTAAAAATGCTCCTATTAAAGCGCCTTAATTCTGAGTGATGATCTGACTGAATGACGAGGGAGCGTCCATGCTGTTCTTCAATGGTCAGGACCCCCACAGGACCCCCACAGAGCAGGTATTATTTAGGTGGTGGATGATTCTTAGCACTGCAGTGACACTGACATGGTGGTGGTGTGTTAGTGTGTGTTGTGCTGGTATGAGTGGATCAGACACAGCAGCGTCGCTGGAGTTTTAAAATACCGTGTCCACTCACTGTCCACTCTATTAGACACTCCTACCTAGTTGGTCCACCTTGTAGATGTAAAGTCAGAGACGATCGCTCAGCTATTGCTGCTGTTTGAGTCGCTCATCTTCTAGACCTTCATCAGTGGTCACAGGACGCTGCCCACGGGGCGCTGTTGGCTGGATATTTTTGGTTGGTGGACTATTCTCATTCTCCACTCATACCAGCACAACACACACTAACACACCACCACCATGTCAGTGTCACTGCAGTGCTGAGAATCATCCACCACCTAAATAATACCTGCTCTGTGGTGGTCCTGTGGGGGTCCTGACCATTGAAGAACAGCATGAAAGGGGGTAACAAAGCATGTAGAGAAACAGATGGACTACAGTCAGTAATTGTAGAACAACAAAGTGCTTCTATATGGTAAGTGGAGCTGATAACATGGACAGTGAGTGTAGAAACAAGGAGTTATGGCTGATCAGTGTATAGTAAAGAGTAAAGTATTATTGCAGACATTGTAAAACTCACTGTGTTGAACTCTACAGAGTGTCTGAATTCCTTTATCTTCTCCACTCGGACCTGGATCATTCGCTGAACTTCTGCTTGTTTCATCTCCAGCTGAGACTGTAAACATAAACCACACAGGATGGATAAATGTGGTCAGTCTGGTATGTAGTTGGTAAATAGTGACAGAAGAGCGCCACCGTTCGCCTAAATACCACTGATGTACCACTTAGATGAAATAAAAAGGGAAAAATAAAGAAAAATAAAGAGGGCACTGCAATACAGAGAATGCAAACGATAATTCAGATGATGATATATATATACTGTATATGGGTGATTCTTTAATTGGGGGAACTTTTACGTCTCTAAGTTATAAATTTGTGTTAAAAATACTTTATTACAAAACAAATATTTTAGGTATTAAAAAGATCATTCATTACATCACTAAAAAAAATTACATACCAAAATAATTATGATTTTCATTTTTTATGATGATTTAAACATCAATATTTTGCTCCTTTGGCCTTGTCCCCAACCCAGACTTTAAAACTTCTCTGCTCTAATAAAATGCTAAAAAGTGATCAATTCATTATAAAAATCTAGGGCTGTCAAACGATTAAATTTTTTAATCGCGATTAATCTCAGAATTTCATATAGTTAATCGCGATTAATCGCATTTAAAAAAAATCTGTGTAAATGTTATAGAAAACAAGGATTTTTAAGTGAAATGTTACAATTACAATGGTGAACACATTTTATGCTAAATGTACTGATGTTAAAAACTGCTGGGACAAGAGAAAACTGTAAGGGAGTTTTATTCACTCACATACTAGGCAGTAATACTATCCAGTGGTTTAATGGACGTTTCTACACGAACTGAGTGTGTTTAGACTAGGGTGGCCAGATTCATAGTAACAAAAAGGAGGACATTACACCCCAAAAAGCCGGACATCTTATTAGGAACAGGGGGACATGCTACTGCAACACACAGAATGAATCCAGAACCCATATAACAGAGTTTTTGACCAATTTAAGCAAGAATTATATAACAAATGACTGTTTTACTCACTAAATGTTGTGTCTTTTCATATTTAGGTCCGTTCATCGCTGCCTCAAAAGTTTACTTTTTGGCATTTTCACCGCGTTCCTGATCATGAGAGCTGAGTGATTGACTCAGGTAGCGCGGTGTTTACAAAACAGAGAGGGCGGGCGAAATTCAACCACCCAATCACAGACTAGCATTTAGAGGGCGGACCTTCTCCGATTGGCCAGTGGTAGCTCTATAAGGAGTCAAATGAGGCTGTTAAACCAATGAAATACAAAGCATTTGTTTCGACATGTACCTGAGCCAATGGTAAATAATATTGATCAAAAATGAAACCAGTTCACTCCAAAAGGAGGATTTTGAAGTGTCCGTCCTAGCGTTACGTGAATGGAGGACTGGCAGCTTCTTTATTATGCAAGTGCATTACTACGACACTACCACGCTCGGTTACATTATGTTAACAAACCGCAAATAAAAAACGGTGGCAAGTCCGACATTAAAACGTTTGTTCTACCAGTCAAGTCTCAACATGAACTAGAATTTGCGTTAACGGCACTAATTTTTATAATCGCGTTAAATTGAGATTGCGTTAATGCGTTATTATCGCGTTAACTTCGACAGCCCTATAAAAATCACAATATGAGTTTTATAATAACTTAAAAAGAAATAAAATGTATTTTTTGTTTTCATATTTGTACAACCTATGCTTATTTTTGAGCAATATATTACTGTCCCCAGCATTATCGTCATTACCGCAGCAGCGTACGGTTTCTGTAGGGAATCATTTGAAGGTAACACTTGTTTATGTTGTAACCATGGAAACAAAGACTCGCAAGGAAGCACATGCCAGCCATGAGAGAAGATTAACATTTTAATGTCTGGAAATGTGAGTAATGTAATCACGTATTCCTCCTGATCATAGAGTATATTTATTCAGCGTCATTACATCAGTATGGCAGTACTTTACCAAAAAAAAAGAAATGTACACATTATTTATATGTATTTAAAGTGCATCTTGTACTAGCTGTTGACTAGCTTTAGCAAATCCATGGCCTAGCTAGTTTTTTTCTTAAAAAAAGTAAAAATTACCGCAACACGTCATTACCAACACATAATGACATTTTGCTGCTACTTCACAAATAAATATGAAATATTAAAATTCTATATAAGCTCAATTGCAGCCATCATTAAGCCTTTGCTCTAGCATTATCTTGACATAATTAAAACTAAATTCCTAATTTTATTTTTCAAAAGTTAAGATGGTCAAAAGAACCCGCAATTGAAGAATCACCCATATATATATATAAATAATGGTGTCGGCACAGTTTTTACCCCAGATGCCCTTCCTAACGCAACCCTCCTATTAACTCGGGCTCGGGACCTGCACTGAGAGCACACTGATGTGTCCCCATGTAACGCCATTGTGCTATGACGCGACAAGAGGGGCGGACACACGCGCAGAGATGTAGAAGTACACAACACAAGTTTAAACAAGACGAGACACAAACACACAACCTATGCTAAATGCTAAGCTAACAATGTTAACGCCAATCTAAACACAGGAACTAACCTAACCTAACCTAAACCCTATGCTGAGTTAACAGGCTAACACTAAACATGACTTCAGGACATGGACGAGAACAAAGCTAAACATGAACCAGACAAAACAGGGCATAAACAGAAACAGACAGACAGAAGCTAATAGGAACAGACAGGAGCTAATGGGAACAGACAGGGCAAAAGCAAGTCAAAACTATAACAAGGCTAAGGAAAAGGTTAAGGCTAAACTAAACTAAACTATACTGGACCGTAATCTAAGAATACTAATGCTAAACTAAACACACAGGAACTAGGCTAAAGAGGAACTAGACTAAAGCAAGACTAAATGGGATTAAACAGAACTAGACATGGCAAAACTCCTAAACTCTAAGCTAAGCAAGAACATGAACTCAGACTAACAAGACATGAGCAAAACCAACACTAAGCATGAACGGACAAGAACATGGACTAGACAAAGACATAAACTAGACAAAGGCATAAAGTAAGAAGCAAACTGACAAAGGAAAACCAAAATATAGCATAACAAACTGAACCAGGACAGGACAGGACAGGACAGGACAGGACAGGACAGGACAGAGGACAGGACAGGACAGGACAGGACAGAGGACAGGACAGGACAGGACAGGACAGGACAGGACAGGACAGAGGACAGGACAGGACAGGACAGGACAGGACAGGACAGGACCAATTCAAACCAAAATACAGAATTCAGAAGCAAAGTATTGTATCCCCTCTTAAATACCCTCAGATAAGGGGCAGCTGGGGCTAATTAACGGAGGGGACCAATCGTAAAAGGGGCGTTGGCTCGTCACCCTAAACAAACACTCCTCCACCATGTGCTCCTGGAAAGGTGGGCGTGGCAGGTGCACAGGAGCTCCAGGAGCACACATATGCTGGATATGTGACACCCCACAGTGGCGAGGCTCACGTAACACCACGCACCGTCTGCATTTGTGTATTTGTGAACCCAGAACTCAAGCGCCGGCTCTTATCGTTACACCACACCAGCTCACAAATGATCCCGCAGAGGTGAGACGTACAAAATAGATTCTACGAGGGTCTTCAAAAAGTTTCTGTGCTTTTTTAAACTCTATTCATTAAGAATATCAAATAAGAAATAACATCAAAGAATGTTTTGGGTTGAGCTCGTAGCCGCTGATGCGCCGCTGCTTTCACATCATCACATGAAAATCTTCTTCCCCTTAAAGCTTCTTTCAGCTAAATCAGGATTATAAGCATCTCTCAGTCTCTCAGACACGACCGATTATAACCAAAATATAAAAGTGCAGAAAGATCCCTCACAGATATTATTATGTAAATATTTGTATAATTTATATTCCTACTCCAGAATTGGCACCTTACGACTTTACTGAAGAAGGTTTCCAATCACACAGAGAGTAAAAACCAGCAAATTAAAAGACTACATTTTATTAGAAGTTCTATTTCTGTTTCCATGTACATATTCTGGAATTTAATAAATGAATGTATTAAATAAAGAGTGGTGCAGTGGGTAGCACAGAATGTCCTGGTTTCGATTCCCCAGTCCTTACTGTGTGGAGTTGGCATGTTCTCCCTGTGTCTGTGTGGGTTTCCTTCCACTGTATAAAGACGTGCAGTCAGGATAACTGGAGATGCTGGAAGTGTGTGTGTGTGTGTGTGTGTGTGTGTGTGTGCCATGTGATGGACTGACAGGAACTCTCTGGGGTGCTTCCTGCTTAACGCCCTAAGATTCGGACCCATTGCGACCCTGACCAGGACAAGCGGTGGTAAAACAGACAACAAATGAATGAATATAAGTATAAAGCAATTTAGATTTACATTTACAGCATTCAGCGGACGCTTTTATCCAAAGTGACTTACAGTATGAAGACAATATATACTGTATTGTCTAAGCAATTGAGGGTTAAGGGCCTTGCTGAAGGGCCCAACAGTGGCAACCTGGCAGTGGTGGGGCTTAAACCAGTGACCTTTCGATTACTAGTCCAGTACCTTACTCTAAAGGTTATTTTATTGATTGAAATAACCAGTTGTTTGGTATTTTAAATAAAAGGAACCGTTTCATGGCTTTTGTACCTTTCTCAGTCGACCTTCCTCCTCTACAGTAACAGCGTCGTGAGCTTTGTGCTCCGTCTCAGCGCAGAACTTGCAGACGAACGTTTTATCGTCCCTGCAGAACAGATCTGGCGACCGTCCGTGTGTTTGACAGGCGTGACCCTGCAGCCTCTTCACCGGGTCGATCGGTTTGCATTTTTTATCTGCGGTTCTGTGAGAGTCACAGTAAGCAGCTCCACAATTCAGACAGGACTTCAAGTCCTCCAGCTTTCCCTCAGCGCAGGACTCTGGAGGTCTGGAGGAACGAGGCTCATCATGAACCGACCTCCTGAACTGAGCCGCCAGCTCTGAGATGAAAGTGTTCACGCGGAGCTCGGGCTTCCTGGGGAACGGCTCCTTACAGACCGGACACTGGCAGGGTGAGGCGACGGTCCAGCACGCTCTGAGACAGCTCATGCAGAAGTTGTGTCCGCACGGGGTGGAGACGGGGTCAGTGAAGACGTCCAGACAGATCGAGCACAGGAGCTGCTCCTCGTTCAGAAGGCCGCCGGAGAAAGCCATGTCTGATCGAAAAACATCACAACACACTTCATTGTAAACACTGATGGTTTACAAACAGTATAATTTACAGTGTATACATTTAGTGCCTCCTAATTACTCATTAGTGATTGATTCCTTTCATCTGGTGACTTCTCTGTGCCCATATACAAAGGCCATCGCAGGGCAGACACAGACACACACACACATTTACCTACAGGGCAATTCAGTGTCTCCGGTTAACCTGACTGCATGTTTTTGTATTGTGGGAGGAAACCGGAGCTCCCGGAGGAAACCCACACAGACACGGGGAGAACATGCAAACTCCACACAGAAAAGACCCGGATCGCCCCACCTGGGGATCAAACCCAGGTATAATTTGCAGTGCATAAAGTTCTACTATCTCGTTTAATTTTGTGCACCCTATCTGCTCATTAGTGATTCCTTTCCTCTGGTGACTTCTCTGTGCCCATATACAAAGGGCTAGTTTAACTTCACCCATAATCATTCAATCACAGGCAAAAAGTGTGCAAAAACTGTTAAAGTTCAAGTCTATGTAAATTTTTTACCCACAATATGGTAATCAGGTGCCTGTCTGGTATAGCAAAGATGAACATGTGCTTCCTTCAAGACCCATGAAAGCACCACCAACAGACGAAGCAGCTCAGACCTCTTGTTGTTGGAATACAGTTATATTTGGCTCTACGTGTCAAGTCAAGTCAAATTAATTTTATTTATATAGCGCTTTTTACAATGAACATTGTCTCAAAGCAACTTTACAGACTCCAGGACCAACAGACCAAAAAACACTGCTGAGACAGTGGCAAAAAACACTGCCAGACAGTGGCAAGAAAAAACTCCCTTAAAAATACAGGAAGGAACCTTAAGAGGGACTACCGTCCTCCTTGGATGGGGTTCAACACTCAAAGACCATGCTCCTTGCTGTTTTTCCTAGAATTTACCCCACATAAATTCTAGTTTCTAGCTTTATACATATATATTTATTCAGGATTAATATCGATCTATCGTTTTTCTTGGAGCAATCTGGGTCCTTTCTGTCCTTTCCTGCATGTTCTCTCTTTGTCTTTGTGGGTTTCCTCCGGGGGCTCCGGGTTTCCTCCCACAGTACAAAGGTGTGTAAGTGAGGTAAACTGGAGTTACAAAATCGGGCTGTGACTGTGTTTAATATTGAACCTGAACTGAATGAATAATGGGTAACTACCTGTCCTGTCATGGATGAAATCAAAGTGGTAAAAATCACCGTTAAATCCTAATAAATAAACAAAACTATCTATCTATCTATCTATCTATCTATCTATCTATCTATCTATCTATCTATCTATCTATCTATCTATCTATCTATCTATCTATCTATCTATCTATCTATCTATCTATCTATCTATCTATCTATCTATCTATCTATCTATCTATCTATCTAATCCATCCATCCATCATGGATAAGAAAACCCACAAAATCTTTACATAATGTCCCTTTTTGAGCCAATCACAATCAGGTGGGTGTGGCCCCAGTACTAACAATTACAATTTACTTTTTTTACAATCAGCACAATCATCTTTATCTGTCATTTGTCTTGCATTGTTCTAATATCCAGTATTAGAACATAAATATATACTGTAAACAACAATAATAATAATAATAATAATCATCATCATCATCTGTATTTTAACAGTATTTCTGTACCAAGTTTTCGTTTTTTTATTATTGTATATTTTAAATGACATGTGCATTAAATAATTAATGAATTTATACATGTCTGTTGGGTACTTATTAAAAATCGACAAAAGACTAAAGGTTCTATAATATGAAGCAGTTTTAAGTGTAAACAACAAAATCCTGAACTTCATTTGTTTACCTAAAATCTCTCTTATAAGCTACTGCACATCAAACTTGCTTACAGACACAGATAAATATATGCATTTTAAACTTTATTTCATGTTAAATGCAGTAAATCCCTGTAGATAATGATAATAAATTGATGTGCAGTGGTAAACACAGTAAATAAAACTCTGCTGTAAAGTTAGTTTAATATTTAACATTCGTTTGACACAAATCATTGTTAAAAAAACACCTAACACAGATAAAAATAGGCATCACACACATATATATAATTACAATTTAATGTAAAATTTAAGATGCTATTTATTTAAAGAAAAGTTAAAATGAATTGCTTGCTTAAACTCGTTTGATAAGCTAATATGAATTCATTTTAAATAATTCATTTTAAATAAAAAGCAGAACTTACCTGCAGTGTTTCCTCTACACTGATCGTTTCGTTTAGTCTTTAAATAGCTGCTGTGTTTAGGTTTCATTTAGTCTGAAAGCTGCACCTCCTCCCATCATCTAAATATCATCTTGTTTATGTAACTCTGGACAAACTCAACTTTCGAAACACGTCAATATCAAGACTAATATTTACATATACATGTTTTATTGTGTTTTATTATAGAGTTATATTATTATTTTAGTGATTTGTTGATTGACAGTCACCAAGCCTGAACATTTTATTTCCTATAGTTTTATAGGCTGTTGAACATCAGTCTGACTTGTTTTGAAATACAGAAGGAACAAAATGTCTAAATAATTCAACAAAAGAGGAAAAACAGATATATAAAACTACAATACATTCATACAGAAAATAAAAAGGGATGGAAATATAAAGTCAATCATACTACACATTACTACTGCCATTCCACCGATAACATCTATCAAAGTGTGTCTACATTTTTTCTGGTTTCCTCTATATTTGATTGTTTACATGTTACATGTATTCATGTTTAAATGTTTATTAACCGAAAACGAGAAGAAAGAAGCTCGAATCCCACACGGAAATGTAATATATGACATATACACTATATGCCCCTATATCAATAATGGTTTTTTCCCCATATAAGTTACTTGTAAGGTGATATATTATTATTATTATTATAACATACACGGATCCTCGGGATATATGTAATATATTGTATGTAGATATAAGTTTACAACATATATGAAATACCCATAATAAAATAGGAGTATGTACATACTGTACTGTATATTAAACTGTACTATATGTTATATCCATATATGTTAGCATATATATTTAATTTATATATGCAATTTTATTAAGGGCGGCATGGTGGCTTAGTGGTCAGTCTTTTCTGTGTGGAGTTTGCATGTTCTCCTCGTGTCTGCGTGGGTTTCCTTCTGATGCTCCGGTTTCCTCCCACAGTCCAAAAACATGCAGTCAGGTTAATTGGAGACACTGAATTGCCCTGTAAGTGAATGGGTGTGTGTGTGATGAACTGGCGCCCCGTCCAGGGTGTGCCTTGCACCCATTGAAAAGCTGGGATAGGCTCCAGCACCCCCGCGACCCTGACTGGATAAGCGGATGAGAAAATTAATGAATGAATTTTTATTAACATAACATATATATAAAAAAGGCTATATGGCATATGATTTTTCTGATAATGTATTATATTTGCGTATGGGGGAGAGTGTGTAATATATGTAAATTATAAGATATATTTAGCACGGTGGAAAAACCCCACCCAGTATGTTTGTGACTGGATCTGAGACACCTGATTCTGAACATGAATCAGCACAGACACCCTGACTCTTAAATTCGGTTTCCTTTCCTTCAGACAGTTCATCTGTTACCTATATGTAATATACATTTCCCTTATGAAGTAATCAACCTTAGATGTGTACTGACTCTATAACCAAGCTTGTGTAAAGAGTATGAGCATGAAGGGGAGAGCAGGGTTGGTTGGCATTCACACTGTCCTGTATTACAACCTGTTTCATAGCCCAGGAATGAGGATCAGGAATGTAGAACCCCTGATCAATGTTATGGAATCACCACACAGTTTTGTTTTACTTCATAGCAAAGAAGTGGATATGACTCAGACAGCTTTTGTTTAATAGCTGAACATTCTGGTTTCTGGCTTAAATACAATTGTTTTAATGTAAAATTAATGAATGGATTATTATTGTTTAGATCAAGTGGAGAATAAAAGTGGAATCACTTAAGAGGGGGCATTTTAAAATCAAATACACACACGTCTTAAAACGTAAATAGCTCTAATAAAAAATGGCAAACAATTATAAACCGCAGTACAAGATGTGTGTTGCTTCCAGTCAATTTGGTGCAAGTTTAAACAAATTGGGAAGGTATGGAACCATATAGGAAACCATCCAAGATGCCAAAACATCAGAAAACTCAAAGCATTAAGTCTTGGAAATAGAAAATGCACAACAAAACAAATAAAAATGAATAAAAAAAAACCCTAACCCCCTATATCTCTAATATATTCTCCTCTATACACCCACTTGCTAACATATGTCCTCAGATACTGGCCCTCTTACCATCCCAGTCACCAAACTCTGTACAGTTTAAGCTGGATCATTACCACTACCACAACACCTTACCTTATCTCAACTCAAGTCCCAGCTATTAACACAGTGTTTTCTCTCCCATACATTATTCCAATTGTCCCACATTTATGTGTGTTTGTGATGTACATCGACCTTGGGTCTGTGAAACTAAGCTTTAAGTTAAACTTTAATCTCTCTTAAATCTTATATATAATTTTATTATTAGAAACTAATGGGATGAAAGAGGCGTCAGTGTTTGTGAAAGAACTGTAGGACATTGGCAGAATGAAATGGCATTTACAGACTGAAAAGCCAAACGAAAACCAAAACTGACACCTAAACATGAGTAAACAAGGTGTCAGGAGGTTAAAGAGAGAGACTCATGGAGTGTAAATGACTGGATGAAAGTGATCTGCATTCTGCACTGGCCAAATAAATGATGAGGCTGATCTTTTATCTGTTGCTGTTTAATGAAACCTTTAAATATAAGATATGGTGTTACATGTCAGGTAAAGACTCATAGGGAATGGCAATTATTACCTCAACAGTCAATGCACACATGCACATTAACATTTTTATATTTTATCCCATCGATATAAAACAGGTTTAGTGATGAAGTCATGTTTCAGGATAGTAATGCATCTTGCCAACCCAATGACTTGACCAACAAACAGTTCAAATCTCAATTCGATTAAAAATGTATGGTGGAAATAAATAAATAAGCCTTGACATGACTGGCCAGATCTTACTTAGATTCATGAAATTTTATCAGAAATAAAGACATTTAAAATGGACCTTTATTTATCTATTGTTTTGTTTTTATTTGTTGTAATTATAATAAATAAGGGCAAAAATCTCCATTGCTGCTGTGCCTTACCGCTCGGTGTATTTTACCTGCTGCCACTAGATGGTGCTACAGCACCACAAATTATGACCTGCATTCCATTTTGGTTGGTACAGCGGTACCTTGAAACTCAACGTCAGTCGGTTCTGGGAGTGGCGTCGAGTTTTAAAAACGTTGAGTTTCAAGGTATTTTTCCGCATAAGGATGTTTGGGGAACCTGTTAATGCGTCCATGGTCCCGTGGAGCTGCAGATATTTTAGTCTCATGTAAAATAATGAGGTTGTTTTTGACACTTAAACACTGAAAATAACACAAATACAATAAAAATACAATAAAAGCTGCACTTTAGTTTTACTTCTTTATTGTTTCTTGATGCCTCTTAATGGTGGAGAGAACAAATAAGCAGTAATAATTAGGAGAGGTTTAGTGTTTCTATGTTGTTCTTTTAATACATTAAGTTACAATATTTTTTTTAACGATAAGCGTTTTAGACTCTGGGAGAAGCTGATTCTGATTCTCACCATTTCTCAGAAGCTGGAGCTGTAACACAAGTTTAAAAGTGAAACAGGGAGGAGAATCCAGATAAACACAGATACATGTGGAGCTGTAACCCTGGATCTGATGCTTATTCCACACTGATGCAGATTCAGCTCAGATTCACACGCTGATAAGGGTTTACTGCGTTTACTGAGTTTAAGGGAACAAATTTCTTGACGAAGGGCGAGTTTCAAAGATTTTGAGTTTAGGCGGCGTTGAGTTACAAGGTACCGCTGTACTTCTGTTGGAGGTAACGTTACAGAATTAGGAATTTAATACCATGAAGACACACACACACACACACTGATTAAAGTCAGATTAAATTTTTTTTTTTTTTTACTGATTGACAATTTGGGGGCACGGTGGCTCGGTGGGTAGCACTGTCACCTCACAGCAAGAAGGTCCTGGGTTCTTTCTGTGTGGAGTTTGCATGTTCTCCCCATGTCTGCGTGGGTTTCCTCCGGGTGCTCCGGTTTCCTCCCACAGTCCAAAAACATGCAGTCAGGTTAATTGGAGACACTGAATTGCCCTATAGGTGAATGTGTGTGTGTGTGTCTGCCCTGCGATGGACTGTCCCCCCCCACCCTGTCCAAAGTGTTACTGTGTGCCTTGCACCCATTGAAAAGCTGGGATAGGCTCTAGCAAGCGGTTAAGAAAGTGAGTTATTTTTTAATATTTCTCTGTAACTTGCTTTGGCAATACGAATGTCCTTATTTGTCATGCCAATAAAGCTTCTTTTGAGTTTGAGTTGAGTTAGTGATTGACATTTTCCTCTGAAGTTTGGAACACAGTGGTGAGCCACGACCCATTATTGCTTGTACAGACTGATCCTTTGGTGGATCCTCTTTTTATACCCTCAAATCATATCATGATTCCCTCACCTGGTACCAACATTTACCAGATAAATAATTATTCTATAGAATTCACACATAACACAATCTTCTTTTTACTGCCTTTTCTGGAAACGTGGGTTATATATTTAGCCCTGATAAAGAGAAGCTGGTTAATTCTGTCAGGCAGCTAATATCCTCTTTTAAACCCTAAGGTCTCATTCTTGTCTATATGAATAATATTTCTAACATGAAACGATGACTGCAGTTGCATTGCTCCTCTACGATCCTTCAGTTCACACTTATTCAGATTTTCTCCCACAGCGGTGGCATTAGCAGCTCTATCAATGTCTTCTTTATTGTGCAGCTGTAAAAAGATCAGACTGTTACGAACCAAGCGACAGCAGTGAGACTTTATTTAATGGTGCTTGTTTATTGACAGGAAGGGAACAGACGCCTGTTTGGGCAGCATGTAATAATACTTCAGCAGACTCACTGGCCTGGCAACTAAATATTAGTTACACATTTTATCATTTCACTGAAGAAACTGAACACACAGCAGAGCAGGACATGGAGCACGTGTCAGTACATGTACACTGATACCGTATCATAAATAACAACAACTTATAATCATTCAAATAAACAAGTGAGGAGTGTGTTAGTATTCTATTACAAATGTATTCTGAAAGAAGTGAGGATGGGTACTGTGATGGGTACGGTGTTTTGTACAATAATGGGTATTGTAATGATACTGTGATGGGTACTCTAATGTGTACTATAACGGGTACTGTGATAGGTACTGTGATGATGCTGTGATTTGTACAGTAACGGGCACTGTGATGTGTACTGTGATGAGTACAGTCATGTGTAATGTGATGGGTATTAGAAAGGGTACTGTGATGATACTGTAATGATTACAGTAATTGGTACTGTGATAAGTACTGTGATGGTACAGTAATGATAATGTGATGGGTACTGTGATGATACTGTGATGGGTACTGTAATGATAATGTAATTGTACTGTAATGATACTGTGATGGGTACTGTAATGATAATGTGATTGTACTGTGATGGGTACTGTGATGGGTACTGTAATGATACTGTGATGGGTACTGTGATGGGTACTGTAATGATACTGTGATGGGTACTGTGATGGGTACTGTAATGATAATGTGATGGGTACTGTGATGATACTGTGATGGGTACTGTAATGATAATGTAATTGTACTGTAATGATACTGTGATGGGTACTGTAATGATAATGTGATTGTACTGTAATGATACTGTGATGGGTACTGTAATGATAATGTGATTGTACTGTGATGGGTACTGTGATGGGTACTGTAATGATACTGTGATGGGTACTGTGATGGGTACTGTAATGATACTGTGATGGGTACTGTGATGGGTACTGTAATGATAATGTGATGGGTACTGTGATGATACTGTGATGGGTACTGTAATGATAATGTGATTGTACTGTGATGGGTACTGTGATGGGTACTGTAATGATAATGTGATTGTACTGTGATGGGTACTGTAATGATACTGTGATGGGTACTGTGATGGGTACTGTAATGATAATGTGATTGTACTGTGATGGGTACTGTAATGATACTGTGATGGTACTGTGATGATACTGTGATGGGTACTGTAATGATAATGTGATGGGTACTGTGATGATACTGTGATGGGTACTGTAATGATAATGTGATTGTACTGTGATGGGTACTGTAATGATAATGTGATTGTACTGTGATGGGTACTGTAATGATAATGTAATTGTACTGTAATGATACTGTGATGGGTACTGTAATGATAATGTGATGGGTACTGTGATGATACTGTGATGGGTACTGTAATGATAATGTGATTGTACTGTGATGGGTACTGTGATGGGTACTGTAATGATAATGTGATTGTACTGTGATGGGTACTGTAATGATACTGTGATGGGTACTGTAATGATAATGTCTTGTGATGGGTACTGTAATGATAATGTGATTGTACTGTGGTGGGTACTGTGATGGGTACTGTAATGATACTGTGATGGGTACTGTGATGGGTACTGTAATGATACTGTGATGGGTACTGTGATGGGTACTGTAATGATACTGTGATGGGTACTGTAATGATACTGTGATGGGTACTGTAATGATAATGTGATTGTACTGTGATGGGTACTGTAATGATAATGTGATTGTACTGTGATGGGTACTGTGATGGGTACTGTGATGATACTGTGATGATACTGTGATGGGTACTGTGATGGGTACTGTGATGGTACTGTGATGGTACTGTGATGATACTGTGATGATACTGTGATGGGTACTGTGATGGGTACTGTAATGATACTGTGATGGGTACTGTGATGGGTACTGTGATGATACTGTGATTTGTACTGTTATAATAATAAATTATACCTACTGACAGAACTGACTAGCATGTGAGCATCAATGTACATCCTCCTGCACAGGGCACGACGGGCCTCAATCAGATCATTACAAACGTAAAATAAAATAAAAACAAGACTGAGCAATAAATATGTAACAGGCAAAGCATATGCACTGATATGGCGATTGCCCTCAGCAAGCTAAACAAGAAGGTAAACGTCTGGTAGCGCGTCTGTGCTCTCCTCAATGTATCTCAATTATAAATATTACATTTACTTTTATTATATTAGAGTTTTACGCAAACTCTGATATAATAAACCTGTATAGATCCGTCCTGAAACTCACAAGCTTTTATTCTTTTCTTTTTTTGGCTGGTCTGAGGGAGGGAGGGTCGTAGGGCTGCAATTCTGACCGTTGCTGGCTGATCGATGGTGCTGCACAGAGACGGGGGATAATGGAGATCAGTGTGTGACTCTCCGTGCACGATATGGATCTCTGTACAAACCTGCCTGTTGCGGGTGAAAAGAAGCTGTCGGGGAAGTGGGTACGACTAGACTGGGGGGTAAAATTGGGGGAATAATAATAAAATAAATTTAGAAATCCACAGTCGGCCTTCAATCCACTGGATGAATGGACAAGTGGATAATTCTGTACAAGCATGATGGCTAATATAAACTTAATAAAACTTGCGATGCCAGCCAGTAGGGTGAATCCTAAATTATTTTACGATATAGTGCACAGAAAGGTTAAACTATTTGGCATTTGGCTGGCATTTCTTGCTATAATGCATCAAAGCTACTCAATCCACCACTGTGCCGCCCACTTTTTTACAGTCATTTTTACATTCCAGAATAGGCAGTAAGTGTGGCGGCGTTTCCTTGGGACTCAGGAGCATAGAGTTCATCAGAAGATGCCAACCGATCAGAGGACTAAAGGTAACGAGACGCAATAAAAAGGTGCAATAAAACACAAGCTCATGAGTTCCAGGTACGGCCGTGATAATCGAACGCACTTCACTGAGAGCGACGATAAGCTGGGTCAGATACGATCGAGGCTGGTGCTGAACAGTAAAACGCAATCCAATTTGAATTGAATCTGCCACGATAAACAGGGAGGATGATCTGTTCCTAACTGCGGGACGGTGCAATAGATTATACGAGGTGTGTGCGTCGCTTCTGAAAAATATCGGACCGGGCAGCTAATAAACCAGAAGAGAGATGAACGCAGCCAGAGCGACGAGCAGCAGGCGAGAGGTCAGCGCTGGAACACACAAGACATGAATGTAAACACAAGACACACAAAATAAATAAATAATAATAATAAATAGCCTCGTTCAAGACAATGCAGAAGGATTCAGATCACGCACGTCCAGTTTTATTCTGCCTTCTTTAAAGGCGCCCCAAAATAAGAAACGTGGCTGTGATGAAGCCAATCGTATTTAGCGTAGCCAATCAGTCTTCCACTCCCAGGGATCCCGATTGCATCCGAGGAGGGTATATTCACCTGCTCACGTCCCCTATGACGTGTGTGCAGTCCCTCGCCTATGAGGCTCCTCCACTTCTGTACAGGCGCCTCGAGCTGCCAACCAGGGTCCTTACACAGCGTTTGAAGACCCCGCCCACTTTATTAGTCCATTCTTCTTCCACCCAGCACGCTCAATGGCCAATTTTGTCTGCTGCAGGCATTACCCACTAGATGGCGCCCAGCCGACCGGTAGCAGAGCTGAGATTCAAACAGTGGTGTGTAGAATCTCAGCGCTGGTGCTGAGTGTATTTTATGTAGAAAGCATTCTGATGCTGCTAGCTAAAGTGGATTAGAACAAGCATGAAGACGTCAGTGGAACACCACCTGGTGTATCGTCCTGAACTTACGTTTTGTCCACAGGACTTTAGCATTCTTATCAGGATGACCTGATGAAGGCTGGGATGAATGTGTCAGTGGCGACCATAAGAAGATCCTCAACAACCAAGAACTTCCTGGAACCTTCACAGAAGGGCGGACTGGGATATGCCAGAAGGAATTCGGACAGGCCTGCAGTCCCAGAGTTCTGGGACACGGGTCTAAGGAGCGATGAATCAAAAATGGAATTGGGCGCCCAGGTGGAGCAGCAAGACGTTCCACTAGCACACCAGCGCTGGGATTTTAATCTCCCAGAGAAAGAATCTCAGCTCTGTAACCGGTCGGCTGGGCGCTCCCTAGCGGACACAATTGGCAGTGTCTGTGGCAGACAAAATCGGCCGCTAAGTCTGCTGGGTGGGAAAAGATGGGACTAAAAAGTGGGCGGGGTCTTCGAGGCTGTGTGAGGACCCTGGTTAGTAGCCGAGGCGCCTGTACAGAACTGGAGGAATGTGGAGATCAGTGTGTGACTCTCTGTGCAAATAAGAAGGGGTCGGTGGAGCACACAGGTGTCGGAGGGAGGGCGTGTCAGGAGAATATACCCTCCTCGTACGCCATCGGGGTCTCCAGCATAGAAAGAGGAACTGGCTACGACTAAACCGTGAGAAAAAGAGAGAAAAAGCAGAAATAATCATCAGCTCACCTGATGAAGAGCCAGTGCACTCCATGGCTACCAGAGCGTCCATGTACTGCTGACCGAGCCAGCACTTGTAGGTCTTCTTCTCAGCCACAGCGATAATGCTGACCGTCGAGTCCTTGAAGATCAGATCCGATCCATCGTACTGACTGGAGTCGAACATCTTGAAGCCCGAGACAGCGTTCACTCCGTAGAATTGCTGGAA
The DNA here is from genome assembly GCF_030014385.1 of Trichomycterus rosablanca. Classification (NCBI taxonomy): domain Eukaryota; kingdom Metazoa; phylum Chordata; class Actinopteri; order Siluriformes; family Trichomycteridae; genus Trichomycterus; species Trichomycterus rosablanca. The sequence goes on from NC_085993.1 coordinate 51,996,808, forward strand.
TCGGGACGGGAACGGTTCACGCGTCAATCATTCAATTTTACACACACACTACAATAACGTACGTCCGTTTATTACCTGGGCTTTATCCAGCAGACCGTACACGACGTTGGGGTTGGTGTCGGTTCGGACCATCACGGCGTGGGAGGGGACGCGGGCGAGGTTGCACTGTTTATACTGAGTGACCTCGGCGCGGGAATCCTGAGAGCAGAGTAGCTGGTAGTCCTTTGAGTTCAGGTTAAGAGACCAAGGTTCGGTACCGTTGCCTGAAAATAAAAGTTTTTAATTATGGGCCGTTTCTTGGGTTTACAAGTTAAATAGTTAAATATGATAAACGTACCATCGGTGTTCTGGAAAACGGTGGAATGTTTCACGAAGGCGACCTCGCCTCCATCTTGTACCAGACACCTGAACCATAAAGAAGTCTCGTTCAGACTCTCGATCATATAATAAAATCATGAAATATAAAAAATATATGAAGAAATTACCTAAAGGCTCCGTTGTAGCCGTCAAACAGATCCTGACCTTTGACGCATTTATAGTCACCGCTGGAGTCTCCGATGCACTGTGAGCAAAGGTTGCTGGGAAAACCAGCCTGGTCTGCACCGGGTACACAGCTGGCTTTGAAGAACTCGCCTACAGCTACAGGGAAATAATTCATACAGTCAAACAAAACCTTGTAACTGCTTTGACGCTGGGCATTGAACCAACACTGTAACGGCATGGACTCTATAAGGAGATCCTACAGTACACTCATGTCGAGTCATGCCCTCCTGTGCCGCCAATATGGCCAGCAGAGGGAGCACGGAGGCACGGTGTGACCTGTTATTCTCTGATGCGCTCCAGGTGGAAGGTTTTGATAAATATCACGGCATCTTCCTGTCCTCTTTGCCAATGCGTTAGCTGGCGATTCGCTTTCTCTTGCTTTCTGTGTTCAGAGCCCCGTGAGAGGAACCACTGGGACAGAGGAACACCCCAAATATGCCGGGACGTCCCTGTTACCTAGGGACGACCTACGGAACATCTCCTGTTCATTGTAGCGGGTTAAGAACAATATTTGGTTCCGCTATTTATTTATATGTTGATGATTCCATTCGGCTGCTCCCATTAGGGGGCGCCACAGTAGATCGGTGGAGCTGGACGCCCTTCCTGATGCAGCCCCGCTATTTACCCGGGCTTAGTACCTGCACTAAAGGTGCACCCATGTGTCCCCACAATGACCCTCTGTATTTGTGAGCCCAGCCCAGGATTCGAACCCTCGTAGCTCAGGCACCGCGTCACCAGCCAGTCAAAACACAGATAACAGGGAATTTTAACTCATGATCGCTGGGAACCCAGACCCTGAGCGACGTGTGGAACACTGACCTTGGGCGTTCTGGCACTTCTGTGGTCTGATGAGTCCTTTCTCGATAAGGAGGCCGATAGGAATGTTCCAGCCGCTGGTCCTGCCATAGCCGGTGTGACAGGACGTCTGGCCTCTCAGGTCGCTGAACCTGTTGATGATTCTGTTGCTTTTCTTCAGCACGGCCACGGCGTAGTAGATGCTGCCGTCACTGTCGCCTAAAACAGCAGGAAAATAACCAGGATATAGAATTAAAATAACCGGATATGAAGTTACAATAACCGGATATGACGTTTAAATAACCAGGAGATGAAGTACATGAAGATTCATGTGAACTAAGAACCACAAAGACACACAGCAGAACGGTTCTGAGGCTTAAATTAACTCATTCATGTGATTAAATGTCTGTGCCGGTTTCCTCCCACAGTCCAAAATAAATAAAAATAATATAAACAAAATTACATTTAAACACCCAACACTTTATAATGATAATAACTGTAATAATAACAATAATAAATAAATACATGATAATAATATTAACAACAATAATAATAATAATAATAATAATAAAATAAACAATAATAATTTTAATAATAATATAATAAACAATAATAATTGTAATAATAATATAATAAACAATAAAAATTAGAATAATAATATAATAAACTATAATAATTATAATAATAATAAACAATAATAATTTTAAAAATAATATAATAAACTAAAAATTCTAATAATAATATAATAAACAATAATAATTATAATAATAATAAACAATAATAACTATAATAATAATAAACAATAATAATTTTAATAATAATGTAATAATCTATAATAATTTAAATAATAATATAATAAACAATAATAATTATAATAATCATATAATAAACAATAATAATTATAATAATAATAAACAATAATAATTTTAATGATAATGTAATAAACTATAATAATTTAAATAATAATATAATAAACAATAATAATTATAATAATAATATAATAAACAATAATAATTATAATAATAATAAAATAAATTATAATAATTATAATTATAATAATATAATAATAATAAAATAAACAATAATAAATATAATAACAATTATTATAAAAATGATAATAATATAATAAACAATAATAATTATAATAATAATAAAATAAATTATAATAATAATAATAATAATAATAATATAATAATAATAAAATAAACAATAATAATTATAATAACAATTATTATAAAAATGATAATAATATAATAAACAATAATAATAATAATAAAATAATAATATAAATCCAGGGCTGATGGAACGTCCCAGTTTGTAAGCTGGGGTCAGAGCCCAGAGTCAGTCACTGTATGGCGCCCCTGAAGCTGAGACGGTTAAGGGCCTTGGTCAAGGGCCAAACAATGGCAACTTGGCTACAGTGGGGCTTGAACCAGCAACATTCTGATTACTACTACCACTGCTCAGAGTGCCTTTATTTATCATATATGTTCATTTACACAGAGCAGTAAAGTGATTTTTGATGTATCCCGGCTCGTTTGTAAGCTGGGGTCAGAGCCCAGGGTCAGTCACTGTATGGTGACTGACTCAGACTGCTCAGAGTGCCTTTATTTATCATATATGTTCATTTACACAGAGCAGTAAAGTGATTTTTGATGTATCCCGGCTCGTTTGTAAGCTGGGGTCAGAGCCCAGGGTCAGTCACTGTATGGTGCCCCTGGAGCTGAGAGGTTTAAGGGTCTGGCTGCATGACCACTGTTCGATCACCCAAAGCTTTATTCACTAAACTAGAATGGTGACATTTATGACAAAATATATAAAGAATCATCAGTGTGTTGTCTTGCTCTGCCTGAGTTTTCTGCAGGAGACAAATTACCTCCCCGTTATAAACAACTGAAATAAACGTAGAAAGATTATAAACGTTATAAACAACTGAAATAAACGTAGAAAGATTATAAACGTTATAAACAACTGAAATAAACGTAGAAAGATTATAAACGTTATAAACAACTGAAATAAACGTAGAAAGATTATAAACGTTATAAACAACTGAAATAAACGTAGAAAGATTATAAACGTTATAAACAACTGATATAAACGTAGAAAGATTATAAACGTTATAAACAACTGAAATAAACGTAGAAAGATTATAAACGTTATAAACAACTGAAATAAACGTAGAAAGATTATAAACGTTATAAACAACTGAAATAAACGTAGAAAGATTATAAACGTTATAAACAACTGAAATAAACGTAGAAAGATTATAAACGTTATAAACAACTGAAATAAACGTAGAAAGATTATAAACGTTATAAACAACTGAAATAAACGTAGAAAGATTATAAACGTTATAAACAACTGAAATAAACGTAGAAAGATTATAAACGTTATAAACAACTGAAATAAACGTAGAAAGATTATAAACGTTATAAACAACTGAAATAAACGTAGAAAGATTATAAACGTTATAAACAACTGAAATAAACGTAGAAAGATTATAAACGTTATAAACAACTGAAATAAACGTAGAAAGATTATAAACGTTATAAACAACTGAAATAAACGTAGAAAGATTATAAACGTTATAAACAACTGAAATAAACGTAGAAAGATTATAAACGTTATAAACAACTGAAATAAACGTAGAAAGATTATAAACGTTATAAACAACTGAAATAAACGTAGAAAGATTATAAACGTTATAAACAACTGAAATAAACGTAGAAAGATTATAAACGTTATAAACAACTGAAATAAACGTAGAAAGATTATAAACGTTATAAACAACTGAAATAAACGTAGAAAGATTATAAACGTTATAAACAACTGAAATAAACGTAGAAAGATTATAAACGTTATAAACAACTGAAATAAACGTAGAAAGATTATAAACGTTATAAACAACTGAAATAAACGTAGAAAGATTATAAACGTTATAAACAACTGAAATAAACGTAGAAAGATTATAAACGTTATAAACAACTGAAATAAACGTAGAAAGATTATAAACGTTATAAACAACTGAAATAAACGTAGAAAGATTATAAACGTTATAAACTGCTCCAGACAGATCACGCACACACTCTAAATCATTCATTATTCATAACAATGTACAACTTCTTCCCCATGTAATTATTACAATGTGCAATGTGCAATATGTGCAATATTTTTTTCCCATGTGAAATTATTGTTTGTAATTATTTGTAAATATTTAGTTTTTTTTCAGAGTTTTTGACTTTTTATTATTATTATTGTTATACACTGTACTTTTTATTGTCTATTTTTTGTACTGAGTGCTGTACTGTCCCTTCGCTGCTGCAACACTGTGAATTTCCCCACTGTGGGACTAATAAAGGATTATCTTATCTTATCTTATAAACAACTGAAATAAACGTAGAAAGATTATAAACGTTATAAACAACTGAAATAAACGTAGAAAGATTATAAATGTTATAAACAACTGAAATAAACGTAGAAAGATTATAAACGTTATAAACAACTGAAATAAACGTAGAAAGATTATAAACGTTATAAACAACTGAAATAAACGTAGAAAGATTATAAACGTTATAAACAACTGAAATAAACGTAGAAAGATTATAAACGTTATAAACAACTGAAATAAACGTAGAAAGATTATAAACGTTATAAACAACTGAAATAAACGTAGAAAGATTATAAACGTGTTTCACTGCACCGAAAAGCCAAAACCAAGAGGAAAACATGATGCTAAAAGCTAAACACACTGAGAAGCATTCATGTGTTCCACGCTGCAGGCCAGGACACCTTCAACAGAGGCTCTGTACAACTGTGTGGAAAACTCACCCTCTCACACACACACACACACACACACACACACACACACACACACACACACACACACACACACACACCCTCACACACACACACCCTCACACACACCCTCACACACACACACACACACACACACACACACACACACACACACACACAGTCTTGCTCCCTGGACTCTGACATTTCCAAGAATACGTACAATACTTACTCTCTCACTCAGTGACTATCACCCGCACTCTTACACAACACAGCGTTCACATTTACAGCCTTTTATCCAGATCAACCTATGTTCATTATGGCTGAATACAGTTTGAGGGTAAGTAAGGGTTTAAGGGCCTTGCTCAGGGGCCCAACAGTGGCAACTTGGCTGCAGTGGGGCTTGAACTGGCAACATTCTGATTACTACTCCAGTATCTTAACCTCTGAGCTGCCACTGCCCAATTCTACACATGTACACCCTACGATCACATAGTACCAGCTTAGCAACCACCTGATATGCCTTGGCAACTGCACAGCAACAGCTTAACAACCATCTAGCAACAGCTTATCAACCCCATAGCAACTAACCTGTTAGCACAGCAACATCCTAGCAACATCCTAGCAACCACCCAACAACAGCAACCTCTTAATAACATAAGAAATTAACAGACTACTATAGCAACCACCTAGCAACACTTGGCATCATCTTAGTACCTCTTAAAACAACCTGTTACCATACCTTAATAATATAATAAACAATAATAATTCTAATAATAATAAAATAAACAATAATAATATAATAAACAATAATAATAACAATTATAATATAGTAACAATAATAACAATAATAATAATATAATAAATTATAATAATATTAATAATAATACTCCAGGGCTGATGAAACGTCCCAGTTTGTAAGCTGGGGTCAGAGCCCAGGGTCAGTCACGGTATGGTGCCCATGGAGCTGAGACGGTTAAGGGCCTTGGTCAGGGGCATAACAATGGCAACTTTACTAACATATTAGCATCTGCCGAGCAATTATCACAACACATTAGTGTCTGCTGAGCTACAATAACACTTGAATTCTCTTTAGCAAATGCAGCGCTCCTGTTAGCAATCGTTGTGGCTAAAACTTATCAATTCAATAATCAGAAGGGGCGTCCCAATACTTTTTGGGTTCATAGTGTGTATTATTGGCATTATACATCCGTCACTATAAACAATGTTTACATTAACATGGTACATGATAAAACCCACAGATGTGGTGTGTTGGTTCTAACCTGTGTAGCTCTCTCCGGCAGCCGGGATCAGACCATAATCCTTCCCTGCAGTGTAGACGTAGCCTCCGTCGAGTGTGATAGCGTCCGCGTCTTTATTCTGTAATATAAAAGTAGGTATCATGAGTGATATTATGTAGTGTAACAATGCAACTCCCCCACCAAGTGTTCCCACCACGTAATAGCTATCAATCTGGTGGCCGAGGCACCACACACTCAACCCATCTATGTAAATCTGAGAATCATGAGTTTTCAGCTTTGCTATCGGCAGGCTGGGCCCCCAACAGACAACGATTGGCTCTTCTGTTGGGTTGGATGGCGGAGAGGATTCCCTATAACTGATGCAGTCAGCTGGTTGATCTGATAAACCTGAGAGTGCAGGTCACAAAGGGCATCTCTACTGTTTTTGAGTGAAATATACAGTGTATCACAAAAGTGAGTACACCCCTCACATTTCTGCAGATATTTAAGTATATCTTTTCATGGGACAACACTGACAAAATGACACTTTGACACAATGAAAAGTAGTCTGTGTGCAGCTTATATAACAGTGTAAATTTATTCTTCCCTCAAAATAACTCAATATACAGCCGTTAATGTCTAAACCACCGGCAACAAAAGTGAGTACACCCCTTAGTGAAAGTTCTTGAAGTGTCAATATTTTGTGTGGCCATCATTATTTCCCAGAACTGCCTTAACTCTCCTGGGCATGGAGTTTACCAGAGCTTCACAGGTTGCCACTGGAATGCTTTTCCACTCCTCCATGACGACATCACGGAGCTGGCGGATATTCGAGACTTTGCGCTCCTCCACCTTCCGCTTGAGGATGCCCCAAAGATGTTCTATTGGGTTTAGGTCTGGAGACATGCTTGGCCAGTCCATCACCTTTACCCTCAGCCTCTTCAATAAAGCAGTGGTCGTCTTAGAGGTGTGTTTGGGGTCATTATCATGCTGGAACACTGCCCTGCGACCCAGTTTCCGGAGGGAGGGGATCATGCTCTGCTTCAGTATTTCACAGTACATATTGGAGTTCATGTGTCCCTCAATGAAATGTAACTCCCCAACACCTGCTGCACTCATGCAGCCCCAGACCATGGCATTCCCACCACCATGCTTGACTGTAGGCATGACACACTTATCTTTGTACTCCTCACCTGATTGCCGCCACACATGCTTGAGACCATCTGAACCAAACAAATGAATCTTGGTCTCATCAGACCATAGGACATGGTTCCAGTAATCCATGTCCTTTGTTGACATGTCTTCAGCAAACTGTTTGCGGGCTTTCTTGTGTAGAGACTTCAGAAGAGGCTTCCTTCTGGGGTGACAGCCATGAAGACCAATTTGATGTAGTGTGCGGCGTATGGTCTGAGCACTGACAGGCTGACCCCCCACCTTTTCAATCTCTGCAGCAATGCTGACAGCACTCCTGCGCCCATCTTTTAAAGACAGCAGTTGGATGTGACGCTGAGCACGTGCACTCAGCTTCTTTGGACGACCAACACGAGGTCTGTTCTGAGTGGACCCTGCTCTTTTAAAACGCTGGATGATCTTGGCCACTGTGCTGCAGCCCAGTTTCAGGGTGTTGGCAATCTTCTTGTAGCCTTGGCCATCTTCATGTAGCGCAACAATTCGTCTTTTAGGATCCTCAGAGAGTTCTTTGCCATGAGGTGCCATGTTGGAACTTTCAGTGACCAGTATGAGAGAGTGTGAGAGCTGTACTACTAAATTGAACACACCTGCTCCCTATGCACACCTGAGACCTAGTAACACTAACAAATCACATGACATTTTGGAGGGAAAATGACAAGCAGTGCTCAATTTGGACATTTAGGGGTGTAGTCTCTTAGGGGTGTACTCACTTTTGTTGCCGGTGGTTTAGACATTAATGGCTGTATATTGAGTTATTTTGAGGGAAGAATAAATTTACACTGTTATATAAGCTGCACACAGACTACTTTTCATTGTGTCAAAGTGTCATTTTGTCAGTGTTGTCCCATGAAAAGATATACTTAAATATCTGCAGAAATGTGAGGGGTGTACTCACTTTTGTGATACACTGTATTTTTAAATAAGTTTATATTTATATTTTTTCATCCAGCGTGTGTTTGTGAGTTTATTTAACATGTGAAAACTGTATTTTTATGTTTGGCTTCCCCCTGAGGTTGGGGACCATGATGACGTGTGTGTCCTCTCCATAATCTGATGAGTGCCAGACTGAACATGCGGTTCTCTACGGGGCTGGCATCATCCTGGCAGCACAGATCTTTTTTTTTTTTGTATGAACTTTTCCCCAAAAGTAAAACATGTGAGCAAATACTGGTGTGAGGTTCAATACCAGTTTGGAGAATCTGGAAGCTCAACACTAAAAAGATACGACTTATATTCCACAAACGAGTTCATCCCACATCTCTGATCTGCTCACCTGAATTTTCTTCAGGCAGTCATCTATGGACGATCCAAACAGACACTGGATTTTGGGAGCGAGTCCCTTTTTCTGGAAGGCTTGGGCCATGTCTTCACACTTCCGCTGCTCTCCAGAAGACAGCACGCACCAGCGCAGGATCTCAGGGACGTCTAAAATAATAATATACACACACGGATCATTCATGTGCACGTTTGATTCGTTTGGCAATCCTCCTATTTATCCGGGCTTGGGACCTGCACTGATGTGTCCCAACAATGGCTTGGTTCATGTAACACCATTTTAAGACACACATCGGGTCTGTGTGAAAACCTGGTGCCCCGCCCTGCCCCCACTACCTACCTGATCAGCTCCTCAGTAGAGATGGTACTAATAAGAGAGCTCATGATCAGATTATTTAGACGTCTACGTCACTGGGTTTTCACACAGACCCTGTAAGTAATATTTCACTAAGATTTTAAACCGCTCACCAGCGCTGGAGCAGTCCATGGCTTTTAGTATGTTATAGTACTTCACACCCATCCACTGAACGTAGTCCTCGGTTCCGGTGGGAATGAATTTCGCCGAGCTGTCGCTGAACAGCAGGTTCTCGCCGTGATATACGACCGAGGAGAACATGGAAAAGTCCGACTTTTGCTGCGGGGGGACACGAGCACAAAAAACTCACATACAAGCTTAAAAATAATATTTATTAATCAATAAAATTTATTCACTGTCTGTTTTATCACTGCTTATCCTAACCAGGGTTGTGGTGGGTGCAACTCACTGGGGGGACACACCCCGGACAGGTCGCCAGTCCATCACAGGTCATACACACTTGGGGCAACTTAGTATCTCTAATGAACCTGACTGCATGTCTTTGTACTGTGGGAGGAAATCCACACAGACATGGGGAGAACATGCAAACTCCACACAGAAAGGACCCATGGGAATCGAACCCAGGACCTTCTTGCCGTGAGGCGACAGTGCTACCCACCGACCCAGCACAAAGTCCTTACCAGTCCTTCACGCAGCATGTTGAACACCACGGTGCCGTCGATCTCGGTGCGCACCACGATTCCTCTGGACGGCACTCGGGCCAGATTGCAGCGCTTGAAGTCGGTGGCGGGACCGCGGGTCCCGTCTGGGCACAGCAGCTGGTAGTCCACGGACAGGAGGTCCTTCGCCCACACATCACCTTTACCTGGACATCATGTTCAAGAGGCTTTAATGTCATTGTAGTTCTGTATACAAGTACAAGTCCTTCAGGACCAGGGTGTAACTGTGTGTCAGAGTGTAAGTGTGTGTATGTATAAGTGTGTGTGTGTGTGTGTATATGTAAGTTGTGTGTTGTTAAGTGAGTAAATTCTAAGTAAGGTAAATGTTCTGATATACGAGTGTAGGATTATATAACAGAAGAGATATTAAACCATAAAGTATAAAGATAAGAGTGATAATAAAGTAGTTGTGTGAGTCCAGGGAGCAAAAATGTGTTTTGTGTGTATGTGTGCATGTGTGTGTGTGTATGTATGTAAAGGTATATGTGTGAGTGTAATTGTGTTTGTATAAGTGTGCGTATGTACTGTAAGTGTGTGTGCACATGAGTGAGTGCATGTTCATGTGCGTGTGTGTGTATGTTTGCACTGATCAGCCATAACATTAAAACCACCTCCTTGTTTCTACACTCACTGTCCATGTTATCAGCTCCACTTACCATATAGAAGCACTTTGTAGTTCTACAATTACTGACTGTAATCCATCTGTTTCTCTACATGCTTTGTTAGCTCCTTTCATGCTGTTCTTCAATGGTCAGGACCCCCACAGAGCAGGTATTATTTAGGTGGTGGATCATTCTCAGCACTGCAGTGACACTGACATGGTGGTGGTGTGTTAGTGTGTGTTGTGCTGGTATGAGTGGATCAGACACAGCAGCGCTGCTGGAGTTTTTAAATACCGTGTCCACTCACTGTCCACTCTATTAGACACTCCTACCTAGTCGGTCCACCTTGTAGATGTAAAGTCAGAGACGATCGCTCATCTATTGCTGCTGTTTGAGTCGCTCATCTTCTAGACCTTCATCAGTGGTCACAGGACGCTGCCCACGGGGCGCTGTTGGCTGGATATTTTTGGTTGGTGGACGATTCTCAGTCCAGCAGTGACAGTGAGGTGTTTAAAAACTCCAGCAGCGCTGCTGTGTCTGATCCACTCATACCAGCACAACACACACTAACACACCACCACCATGTCAGTGTCACTGCAGTGCTGAGAATCATCCACCACCTAAATAATACCTGCTCTGTGGGGGTCCTGTGGGGGTCCTGACCATTGAAGAACAGCATGAAAGGGGGGTAACAAAGCATGTAGAGAAACAGACGGACTACAGTCAGTAATTGTAGAACTACAAAGTGCTTCTATATGGTAAGTGGAGCTGATAAAATGGACAGTGAGTGTTGAAACAAGGAGGTGGTTTTAATGTTATGGCTGATCGGTGTAAGTGTACATTAGATCAGTTCTGTTTAGGTCGTGTTCAGTCCTGTTAGTGAAGTTAATAATGATACTATAATTATAATGATGAGTTAGTTTCTGTACCGTCTGTGTTTTCTCCCACTGTGGTGTGTTTAACAAAAGCGACGTCTCCTGCGCCATCGACCAGACACCTTCAGAGACAAACACACACACACTGTTAGTCATATCCAATTCCCTGATGGTATTTCCCCTCTACTGCTGCAGACCTCTACTCCTGACCGTGAAGAGTCATGACTAACACACGCCCCCTCCGACACGTGTGCAGTACCGACCGCTTCTTTTCACCTGCACCTGGGTTCATACGGAGACCAGAGTCACGCACTGATCTACATTATCCCCCGTCTCTGTGCAGCACCATAGATCAGCCAACAGAGGGCGTAACTGCAGCAGTTATGAAGAATCACTACGACCCTCCCTCCCTCAGACGAGCCTCTCTTTCTTTATGTCTGTCTGTCTCTCTCTATTTCTTTCTTTATGTCTGTCTGTCTGTCTGTCTGTCTTTCTTTCTTTCTGTCTGTCTATGTTTTTCTGTTTCTCTTTCTTTAATTCTTTCTGTCTGTCTGTCTGTCTGTCTGTCTGTCTGTCTGTCTGTCTGTCTTTCTGTCTTTCTTTAATTCTTTCTGTCTGTCTTTTTTCTGTCTGTCTTTCTTTTACATTTTCTTTGTGTCTGTCTGTTCTGTCTGTCTTTCTGTCTGTCTGTCTTTCTTCCTTTCTTTCTTTCTGTCTGTCTTTGTCTTTTTGTCTGTTAGTATTTCTTTCTTTCTGTTTTTCTGTCTGTCTACTTCTTTATTTCTTTATGTCTCTCTGTCTGTCCCTCTTTTTGATCTTTCTGTCTTTCTTTCTTTACATATCTCTCTCTCTCTTTTCTTATGTCTGTCTCTCTGTTTGTCTCTCTTTTTTTCTTTCTTTATGTCTGTCTGTCTCTCTCTTTTTCTGTCTTTCTTTTCCTTCATGTAATTGGAGGATTTGATGGGTGGGAACAGGTAACATCTAATGTTTATACTATAGAAACATGTTTAATATTCTATAGATTGTACACTGTAGAAGATATATTACCTAAAGGCTCCGTTATAGGAGTAATATTTTTCGTGGTTGTTGGCCTCACACTTGTTGGCTCCTGATGCGTCTCCAGCACAGAGCTGGCACAGAGACGAGGTCTTGTCTGGTACCCCGGGAATGCAGCTGGCAATAAAGTAATCAGCAACACCTAAATATAAAACAAGAACAATAATTATAATTATTTATCTTTATTAAGAATAATTTAATGACAGCCTTTAACAAAGATAATTCTATTCACCTTCTTCTACTTTACAGGCCATGACCGACATCTTCCCGCTGTCGATCAAATATCCGATGGGCATGTTCCACCCGGTGGTGCGCTTGTAACCAGTGTGGCACGACTTCTTCCCCCTCAGGTTGTTAATGTTGATATCCGTGTTGGTCCTCTTCACCACGGCGACGGAGTAGTAGGTCGTTCCTTCACCTACGAGTTAAAAATCCTTTATTAGTACTGTTTCTGTTAATCGCGTGGTTAGTTGGATAGCTGTATAGCGTACGTAGCTGCTATGAGATCACGCAAAGAGCGCGTACCGTCAGCACTGGACTCCGCAGTGGCGATTTTGAAGGCGGTTTTCTTTCCCATCTCATAAATGTCTTTGGCGGGGGCGGAAAACGCATCTGCTTCGTTTGTCTGCAAATAACGAAATCAATCATCATCAAAACATCATGGTTATCATTTATCTTACAACAGAATATTACTGCTATATCCAGTATTTATATAAATATAAATATAATATTCGGACGCATTTAATAACACCCAGCACACGCATGCTCTCAGTGTTCAAACCCATGCATATGTATTCAACCCTCTTATTTTTATTAGAGCTGGGGACCTGCACTGAAAGCGCACTGACAAGTGCACCTCCCAACAACTAGGCTGTTTCAGCCATCCACCACTGAAAGGACAATAGTCGATCACGTCCATGCATGCAATGCCGTCTCAGGGGGTCAAAGGTACCTGAATCTCTGATTGAGGAGAGCGAGAGTGACACACGCCCCCTCTGACGCATGAGCAGTACCGACTGCATCTTTTCACCTGCACAAGGCGAGTTCATATGCGGATCAGCCTTGTGTATGGAGAACCACGCCCTGATCTGAATCTGTGCAGACGCCATCAATCAGCCAGCAGGGGTCGTAATTGCATCAGTTATGAGCTCTCTATCTGGCTTTTTTCCCACCCTGTGAACAACAGCTGGATGGCAGAGCTGAGATTCGAACCGATGAGTTATTTTACCACTGCGCCACCTGAGCAGCTGTACCTGAATCTTTTTATAATGTTATGTACGGTAGATGGTAAAATGATCATTCATTGAGAAATGTTCTTCATTTTATCCCAAACTTTGGTACAAAGTGGTAAACCACGATCCAAATGGTGTTGTTTGAATATTTCATGACTTATTTATACTTTATAAACTTTTATAATCTTATTTTGCCCCGTGCCAACGTTTTTGTGTGTTACAGGCGGTAAATTAAAAATTTATTTGTATTTACAAAATACGGCGTCATCAAAAATCTTTTCTTTGCAGTTTTTCTAATTGAATAAAGCTTTAAGATGATCAATAAATCACAGATTCTTGTTTTGACCAGATTTATTAGAACGTTTGTGTTATTCATGTGACCTGACCCATCTTGACGTGACCCAACTTCTATCACAATTTACATTTTTAAATACATTTTCAGCATTTAGCAGCCACCTCAATCCAAAGCAGCTTACAGTACTGTAACATTAGACAGTCTAAGCAATTGAGGGTTAAGGGCCTCCCTCAAGGGCCCACCAGTGGCATCCTGGCAGTTGTGAGTCTTGATCCAGTACCTGAACCACTAGGCTACACCTGCACTAGCAGTACACTGATAACTGAGCTTAAACGGCGTTACCGTGAGTTTCTGAGCGCAGTCGGTGACTGACGTGCCGCTGACGCAGCGTAGCGTGGGCCGGATCGCCGCGCTGCTGAACGCCGTGGCCATGGCGGTGCACTTGTTCTCCTCCTTCGAAGAAACTGTGCACCATCTTATAGTGGTGGTCTGGCTGCACACTGCACACACACACACACACACACACACACACACACACATAAACAGGTGATCAAAGTTCTAACAGTTTAAATCACCGACACGTCCTCACAGTTATATTACTCTCACATGTATGAATTTAGCATGTGTGTGTTTGCCCTGTGATGGACTGGCGATCTGTCTGAGGTGTTTTCTACCTTTTGCCCAATTAATTGGACCCACTGCGACCCTGACCAGGATAAAGCAGTGGTAAAACAGTAATTGAATGAATGTATGATGTATATAAACCATCATGTAAAGAACTATTGATACTATTGGTATTATTGTGTTATTAATACTATTTACAGTCAAGCCGGAAAGACTCATTCTATAATAGATCGAGCTCTTTTTTAGCCTCAAACATCAATCAGCAATAATTCTGAAGTGAAAACAGGGTTTAGAACATATGCACTTTTATTTTACTGATAAAAATAGTTTATTTTAGGGGTTACAGATCTGTACACACCCTGAGCTTAATACCTGATTGATGCACCTTTGGCAGCAATTACAGCTTCAGGGCATCTTGGGAAAGAAGCTTGGCGCGCTCGTTTCTGGACATTTGTGCCCGTTCCTCTTGGCATATCCTAGCAAGCTCCGTCAGGTTGGATGGGGAGCGTCGGTGCACGGCCATTTTCAGCTCCTTCCACAGATGTTTGATTGGATTCAGGTCTGGGCTCTGACCCACGCCTTTGTTCCCTTGGCTGTGTGCTTTGAGTCGTTGTCATGTTGGAAGATGAACCTTCACCCCAGTCTGAGGTCCAGAGCGCTCTGGAGCAGGTTATTTATCAGCAAGGATCTGGGTGTACTGAGATGCATTCATCTTTCCCTCTATCAGGACTAGTCGCCCCGATCCAGCTGCTGAAAAACATCCCCACATCATGACGCTGCCTCCACCATGCTTCACTGTAGGGATGGCACTAGCCAGGTGATGAGCGGTGCCTGGTTTCCTCCAGGTGTGACGCTTGTTTCTCATGGTTTGAGAGTCCTCTAGGTGCTGTCATGTGCCTTTTACTAAGGCATGGCTTCCGTCTGGCTACTCTACCATAAAGACGTGATTTGTGGAGTGCTACCTTGATGGTTGATCTTCTGATAGGTTCTCCCATCTCAACAAGGATACGCTGGAGCTCTGTCAGAGTGACCCTCAGGTTCCTGCTCACCTCCCTGGCCAGGCCCGTCTTCCCCGATCATTCAGTTTGGCCGGGCAGCAGCTCTAGGAAGATTTTTGGTGGTTCCAAACTTCTTCCATTTCTGAATGATGGAGGCCACTGTGTTCTTTGGGCAATGTTTCTGTACCCTTAATTCTCCAGATCTGTGCCTCGACACAATCCTGTTTCTGAGGTCTGCAGATCATTCCCTTGACCCCCCCATGGCTTGGAGTGCTTGCATTGATATGCACTGTCAACTGTGGGACCTTAAATAGGCAGGTGTTGGCAATCCCCAATCATGTCCAATCAACTGAATTGACCACAAGTGGACTCCAATTAAATTGTAGAAACATCTCGAGCAGGATCAGTGAAAACAAAATGCACCTCAGCTCACTTCTGGGTGTCAGATCAGAGGGTGTGCACACTTGTGTACATATGATATTTTACATTAGATTTTATTTATGCATTTTCTCCCTTTTTAGCATGTATAATTGCCCGATTGTGTCACGCTTCCTCTCCACCAATGCCGATCCCCGCTCTGATCGAGGAGAACGAAGCTAACCCACGCCCCCTCCGACACGTGCGCAGCAGTCGTATGCATCTTATCACCTACACTTTGACGAGTGCAGTGAGCTCAGCGTCGTGTACGGAGAGACACACCCTGAGAGCACTCTCTCCTCATCTCTGTGCAGGCGCCATCAATCAGCCAGCAGAGGTCGTAGTTGCACCAGTCATGGGAGAGAGACCCCATCCGGCTTAGTCCCGCCCATATCTGAACAACAGGCCAATCGTTGTTCATGTAGCCGCTCAGCCTTAGCCGGCAGGCAGAGTCGAGATTCAGTACGATGTATTCCAGATCCCAGCTCTGGTTCCAGCGTGTGTTTTTACCGTATTTTAAATAAATGAGCACAAATGTCTAAAAACCAGCTTCACTTTGTCATTGTGGATATTGTGTGTAGAATTTTGTGACCAAAAATAAATAAATATATTATAGAATGAGTCTGTAATGTAATAAAACGTGGAGAAGGTGAAAGGGGTATGCAGACTTTCCGGCTTGACTGTATATATATATATAAACCATCATCTAGAGTCTTACCAACACTACTGATAATAATACTATTGGTATCATGGATACAATTAATATCATTGATACTATTGACTGACATCTTTTGACTGAATGGGCACAAATTCCCATACACAGACACAGCCTAAAGTCTTGTGGGAAACGTCTCAGAAGAGCGGCTGAAACGAACTGTTTTTTGTAATGAGATGCAAATAATGATATTAAGCTCGTCGTCAGGTGTCCAAATACTTACATACACCATTTAAAACTATATATGTATATAATCATATAGATGAATTTCAAAGTCAAATCTGCCACGTGTGCTGTAACATGAATTAATCTACTTTAGATCTTGTGCTAAACATGCTGGAAGGCTGAATTATGAGTCTATAATCTACAGTATAATAAAATTCCACAGGTATAAATTTAAATCTTACCACAGTGAGCGATGAGGACCAGTGTTCCCAGTGCTGTCCACACACCCATGATTCAACGCTGTACACTCCACAACTACTGGACTACACGACGTTCACCGCTTTAATAAGCGTCCCAGAGGACAAAGTCCAGGTATAAAGTCTGACTTCTTGTGCCTGCTGCTGGAGCTGTAAAGATTTTTGTGAGTGCTTTACTCAGTTTATGACCCAGAATTTAAATTAACAGGATAATTAGTTTAGCCTACACCACAAGTGGCACGTACCTGGTAGACTGACACACACACACACACACACACTGTGGGCATTCATTACACCCACATGCCAAGCCCCACCCAGGAGGCCCACGGTGGGTACAATGGAGCTCTTCAGGTGACGGTGCCAACAACGCCAGGGCTAAAAAATAAAACATTTCCACCTGAAGGGCCGAACATTCACAGCAGGGATCTGATGTAACCCAGTAAAAATGCCCACAGGGTTTAATATCAGAAGTAGGTTCATAACAGGTTTATAACAAAACAACCCCACGGATCCATTCCTGCATTTCAGACCTGCAACACATTCCAAATAAAGTTGGGACGGGGGAAATTTAGAGCGAGTAATGAGGAGAAAAGATCTAAATGATGATGTGATTTTAAACAGGTGATTGTGATCATGATTTAGAGATGGATGGAGGAGTCAACGTTCCTCACAGAAAGACTGGAATAGATTTGCATGTTCTCCCTCTACTGTGCATAGTATAATTACACTATCAATGAATCTGGAGAAATTTAAGTGCTTAACGGCGCCGCATCGAGAACCATCGTCCATCAACAGCTGATAGAACTGCACACTGCACACAGAAGAAGAGGGTACAGGTGCTGGACTGGCCCGCCTGCAGTCCTGACCCGTCCCCGATAGAGGACGTGAGGAGGATTTTAAACCCAGTAAGAAGGAAGACAAAATAACGGAAACACGTCATCGCCCGGCGTCCTCTGTCATGAGAAGGAACGGTGACGGTACAAAGTGGTAAATGCTTTACCGTCCCAACTTTTTTGGAACGTGTTGCAGGCCTGAAATGCAGGAATGGATGTTTATTAATAAATGAAATGAAGTTGAGCAGATAAAAGATGAAATATCTCAGGTTCATCCTGTCTGACATCAAATAAACGTCAAAGTCAATGTAAGGAACTGTGTGTGTCCAAACTTGGGTTGTAGAAAATCATGGTGTGTGTTAGAAAGAAATGAAATATTGAATAAATACTGCAGATGGTGTAAATGATGGTGTAAATGATGAGATGTTTTTATTCAAGCTGCTGATGAATTACTTTACATACTCACGACACCTGACTCATTAACATTGACCAAAATCCATCGTTCTACAACAGTAACACTTCAGCTTACAGTCCTACAATCGTACGTCTCAGCAGAAAGAACCATAAACACGGTGACTGATTAACACAACACAGGAGCTTTTACTCTTTATACCTGTAATATTCACCGCTGAGTTATTGCTTTACAGTGGGAGAGCAGGTCACTCAGACCTTTCACATGATGCTTTACAACTAAAATAAGTTTATTACATTATTTGTGTTATTATATTATTATTGTTGTTGTTACATTACTACTGTATTATCACTGACATTATAATAATTTGGCGGCACGGTGGCTCGGTGGGTAGCACCGTCACCTCACAGCAAGAAGGTCCTGTGTTTGATCCCCCGGTGGGGTGGTTCTCCCAGTGTCTGTGTGGGTTTTCTTCCGGGTGCTCCGGTTTCCGCCCACAGTCCAGGTTAATTGGAAACACTGAATTGTCCTGTAGGTACCAGCCGCTAGGATGCACGGACCAGTGCATTGTAGTGCCGGTCCCAAGCCCGGATAAATAGGGAGGGTCGTGTCAGGAAGGGCATCCGGCGTAAAAACTGTGCCGGATCAATAATGCGTATCATGATCCACCGGCGACCATCAACGGGAAGAAACAAATTGACTGACATTATAATAATTACTGTTATTATATTAATCATATTACTGATATTAATACTAATATTATGGGCCAGTTGTAGCCTAGCGGTTAAGGTACTGGACTGGTAATTGAAAGATTGTTGGTTCAAGCCCCATCACTTCCAGGTTGCCACTGTTGGGCCCTTGAGCAAGGCCCTTAACCCTAAATTGCTTAGACAATATGGGCTTGTTAAGTCTGACGTCACACGTGACGTTCGGACCATTTCCGGGTCCAAACGCAAACAACTATGATATGATAAGATAAGATAAGGCTGAACCTCTGAACCTTTTTATATATATTGTAAAAGCAATATTGCACTAATTGTAATTTACTATGTTTATTGTCATAAATATTTCCTGTTTGGTTAAATAATACTTATTTGAAGTGGAGACTTGGTATTTTAACTATTGATAATTTTTCCTGGTAATCAATGTATGCTGTTATTCATTAGTCCTCTTTGGTTAGCCCTTAAGAGGGCAGAATTGTATTGGCTCTATATACGGAAAATATATATAAAATATACGGAAAGAAAGAGGACGCGGAGCAATAGATTTTTTACCGTAGTTTTGTTTGTTATACGCCAATTGCGAACATATTGAGTTTTTATTTTGTTTTTATAAGAAACTTGGATTAATGGATAAGCCAATTTAAGAAGAAAGTTAAAATAAATAATGTTTGTGGAAAACTTATGGAACTCTGTGTCGCTGTCATTGGAAATTGGGTTTACAAACACGAGTCATAAACTTCTAGTCCTTCTCAATAGCGATCTGGACGAGAAAAGGTCTTTTATATATACAGTGTATCACAAAAGTGAGTACACCCCTGACATTTCTGCAAATATTTCATTATATCTTTTCATGGGACAACACTATAGACATGAAACTTGGATATAACTTAGAGTAGTCAGTGTACAGCTTGTATAGCAGTGTAGATTTACTGTCTTCTGAAAATAACTCAACACACAGCCATTAATGTCTAAATAGCTGGCAACATAAGTGAGTACACCCCACAGTGAACATGTCCAAATTGTGCCCAAATGTGTCGTTGTCCCTCCCTGGTGTCATGTGTCAAGGTCCCAGGTGTAAATGGGGAGCAGGGCTGTTAAATTTGGTGTTTTGGGTACAATTCTCTCATACTGGCCACTGGATATTCAACATGGCACCTCATGGCAAAGAACTCTCTGAGGATGTGAGAAATAGAATTGTTGCTCTCCACAAAGATGGCCTGGGCTATAAGAAGATTGCTAACACCCTGAAACTGAGCTGCAGCATGGTGGCCAAGGTCATACAGCGGTTTTCCAGGACAGGTTCCACTCGGAACAGGCTTCGCCAGGGTCGACCAAAGAAGTTGAGTCCACGTGTTCGACGTCATATCCAGAGGTTGGCTTTAAAAAATAGACACATGAGTGCTGCCAGCATTGCTGCAGAGGTTGAAGACGTGGGAGGTCAGCCTGTCAGTGCTCAGACCATACGCCGCACACTGCATCAACTCGGTCTGCATGGTCGTCATCCCAGAAGGAAGCTGACGCACAAGAAAGCCCGCAAACAGTTTGCTGAAGACAAGCAGTCCAAGAACATGGATTACTGGAATGCCCTGTGGTCTGACGAGACCAAGATAAACTTGTTTGGCTCAGATGGTGTCCAGCATGTGTGGCGGCGCCCTGGTGAGAAGTACCAAGACAACTGTATCTTGCCTACAGTCAAGCATGGTGGTGGTAGCATCATGGTCTTGGGCTGCATGAGTGTTGCTGGCACTGGGGAGCTGCAGTTCATTGAGGGAAACATGAATTCCAACATGTACTGTGACATTCTGAAACAGAGCATGATCCCCTCCCTTCAAAAACTGGGCCTCATGGCAGTTTTCCAACAGCATAACGACCCCAAACACAACCTCCAAGATGACAACTGCCTTGCTGAGGAAGCTGAAGGTAAAGGTGATGGACTAAACCCAATTGAGCACCTGTGGCGCATCCTCAAGTGGAAGGTGGAGGAGTTCAAGGTGTCTAACATCCACCAGCTCCGTGATGTCATCATGGAGGAGTGGAAGAGGATTCCAGTAGCAACCTGTGCAGCTCTGGTGAATTCCATGCCCAGGAGGGTTAAGGCAGTGCTGGATAATAATGGTGGTCACACAAAATATTGACACTTTGGGCACAATTTGGACATGTTCACTGTGGGGTGTACTCACTTATGTTGCAGCTATTTAGACATTAATGGCTGTGTGTTGAGTTATTTTCAGAAGACAGTAAATCTACACTCCTATACAAGCTGTACACTGACTACTCTAAGTTATATCCAAGTTTCATGTCTATAGTGTTGTCCCATGAAAAGATATAATGAAATATTTGCAGAAATGTGAGGGGTGTACTCACTTTTGTGATACACTGTATATATAGACAAGATGTGCAGTACACTAGTTCATGTCATTATTTAATTTAATGTCAACTCATCAAGAGGTAAACGGTCATATTTTTAATTCATTACATGAAAACTGACATTTCTGACTCTGGTTTTACTTTTAATCAGTATAGCTTATAGCTTATAAAAATCAAAAATCCAGGATATCACATGTAAATTATATGAACATATTACATGTAAATTAAAAACAGCTCGAAACACGTGTAATGAATATACAATTTGACAGTTTACATTAAATTATGAACAAAAATATGACTTCATGATATCTAATTGCAAGAAAAGCGGTAGAAAGACAGTTGGGTAGTTTTTTTTCCGACTGGGACACAGCACTGTGGTATATTGAAAATACGAGGGGTCTCAGCCAACTTGGACCCGGATGTGACGTTTCATAAGGTCGACACGTCACGACTTAACAAGCGGATACTGTCACAGTACTGCACGTCACTTCGGATAAAAGCATCCGCTAAATGCTGAAAATGTAAATGTATTATTGTTATTATTATTATTACTTTTATTATATATAATTATTACCATTATAATAATTACTATTATTATAATAATTTACATTTTCAGCATTTAGCAGACACCTTGCTCCCATTGAAAAGCTGGGATAGGTTCCAGCACCCCCCTCCTGCAACCCTGATTGGATAAGCGGTTAAGAAAGTGAGTGAGTGATCATTACTATTATTAGTGTTATATTATTATTGTTATTATTATTATCTGTAAGTTTTTCTCCATTCTGTAATAACAGCTCACACTGTGGTTCTCTGGAGCACCAGAGTCTTCAAAACGAGCTTGTTTGCTCATTGGTGTGATGTTTAGATATAAGGGGGCTGCACTGGTCAGGTCCTGGTGTGTCCAGTCCAAGAAAGCAGGTTCTCCCTCACACAGGGCAGCAGTGTTGGATTCTTCCTTCCTTTAATAAATAAAATATTTATTATATTTGATGTGTTTTCTTGATTGTTTTCGTCTTTTAAATGTTGAAACAGGATCTGGAACACATTTCTTCTCATAATAAAATAAAATACATAAAAAGAACCAGGCAGTACAGTGTGGTAAACATTATTTCATTTTCACCCTTCATTCTGCACCACTGCATTACACACAACATGAAGAAAACATTCGTAGAAACTGTAAAATTTCTTTATTCGCAGTATTTTTGACAAATGGAATAAATCAGGTTTTGTACAGTCCAAAAAAAGTGCCAAAAATAATAAAGCTGAGGTCCTGTGAGGGCAAAATGATCCTCTCATAAACGAGGATGAGAATTTGGTCCTGTGAGAGAGCGCCCTCTGGTGGACAAATAAAGGCATGAGCAGTAAATCCCCACCATCAATTCACTTCTAAACCTAAAACTCCTCCAACTTTCTCTAATAAAATTCAGTTTTGTATTTATATGCTGTACAAGCTCCGCGAAGCTACGATTTATTGTTTATTTTTATTTTATTGGAAACTAAATGAAACCTAAACCATAACATTAAAACCACCTCCTTGTTTCTACACTCACTGTCCATGTTATCAGCTCACTTACCATATAGAAGCACTTTGTAGTTCTACAATTACTGACTGTAGTCCATCTGTTTCATGCTGTTCTTCAATGGTCAGGACCCCCCACAGGACCACCACAGAGCAGGTATTATTTAGGTGGTGGATGATTCTCAGCACTGCAGTGACACTGACATGCTGGTGGTGTGTTAGTGTGTGTTGTGCTGGTATGAGTGGATCAGACACAGCAGCGCTCCTGGAGTTTTTAAACACCGTGTCCACTCACTGTCCACTCTATTAGACACTCCTACCTAGTCGGTCCACCTTGTAGATGTAAAGTCAGAGACGATCGCTCATCTATTGCTGCTGTTTGAGTCGCTCATCTTCTAGACCTTCATCAGTGGTCACAGGACGCTGCCCACGGGGCGCTGTTGGCTGGATATTTTTGGTTGGTGGACTATTCTCAGTCCAGCAGTGACAGTGAGGTGTTTAAAAACTCCAGCAGCGCTGCCGTGTCACAACACACACTAACACACCACCACCATGTCAGTGTCACTGCAGTGCTGAGAATCATCCACCACCTAAATAATACCTGCTCTGTGGGGGTCCTGTGGGGGTCCTGACCATTGAAGAACAGAATGAAAGGGGGTAACAAAGCATGTATAGGAACAGATGGACTACAGTCAGTAATTGTAGAACTACAAAGTGCTTCTATATGGTAAGTGGAGCTGATAACATGGACAGATTCGACCAACCTACTGAGAATCAGAAGTGGCAGTAATGTGCAATATTTCCACTTCACATTTATTAATAAAAAGTTAGTTAATGATTTTTTTCATTAATTGTACCAAAATTAGTACAATTAATTTAAAATTAAACCTCTTACTAATACGCAAGAATTGTTAATACAAAAATTACTTTCCTTCAATACATTTGTTAGACTTTTATATGGCTATATCCAAAATAATGTATCCACATAAATAATGTTTTATTAAGCATGCAGTGCATTTGGTAAATGTAGAATGTCCCACATCAGGGGTGCCCAACACGCCCATCACGATCCACCAGTCGATGGCACAGTGCACGCTGGTAGATCTCTCCTCATTCAAACAGGTCAACGAGATCGACATGAAATGTGGCCGCTGATTCTTTAATGTGTGGTTTGTCACCACAGCTACACCTCATCCCGCCTAAAGCACCGCGAATCTAGCAAGTTTTCATTCATCGGTAGCCAGTTTGCGCCATTTTTGCATTTTTCCTTCTGTAACCAAGCACAAATAAACCAAAAACGCTTCGATTGGGGCAGGAACACAGAGGCAGAGACGCTGTTTCGTTTATACGTGGGAGAAGCTGACGGAGAAATTTTAACACTCAATCTGACATTCGTATGAACTCAAGCGCCTCTGCTGGACGATTTTGGAACTGGCTGAGTAATAATATCTAAAGGTAAGAAAATGTGCCACATATTTGACACCATTTTTGGATCGACCTGCTCGTGTGAATCCGCCTAAATATCGCTCCACCCTTACTGATGATCACTTGGAAGCTGCTTGAGATTCAGCATCAGCAGCTCCTGTCCAGATACATAAACCTGACCGACACCCTTCAGTGTAAATCATCAGAATCAGGTCAGTGTGATTTATCAGCTGAACATCGATACAGGAACTGAAGCGCATTTAAAAACAGCGGCAAATATTTTTTGAACATGATGAGGCCGACCTGTCGTCTGAAATAGTAGATCTCAAGCTACGAAAGTATGTGCACCCCTGCTCTACACTATCCTCATTATAAAACGTCGAAAGCAGTGAGGACCGGAACTGAACCGACATAAGAACTCATCGTGAAGTTATAAAGTGGAACTCGTGTCTCGTATCGTCCAGATTGTAAAATAACGAGGCAGTAAAGGGGCTGATGTGGTGAGAGGAGAGACTGTTCATGCTGCGAAGACTTTTATTGGTTTATAGTTTTATGGATGGTTTTATGCTGTAAGTTTTTTTTATAAAGGTTTAAACAAACAAAAATATGAGAGGTTTAGAACTAATTCATCCAGTTTACATTATTTATTACAGGGAAAACAGCGTCCTGGGACAAACTGCGTCCATAATAAAGGTGTTATTGTATTTGGTATTTTCTGATTGAGGTTGATGTGATTGGTTTATTTCTAGTGAACGGATGGTAGGAGCTTCCTCACCTGGGTCTGCATCAACAACTGAATCGGAATCATTTATAGTCCCTGTACGTTGACCCCTGCACTTTTGAGGTGGGCACAAATGTCTGTCCATTCTCAGAGACCAAACATAGACTATAGGAGGCTTAAAGTAGATTTATGACATCACAAGATCTCATGTTTGTACCAATAGGCTGTTGATTTTCTCATCCTATCACTTGTAAAATGCAATGGGACACACCGCTGGGCTCACTGAGGCCCCCTAGTGGGTCACTGCTGTAAGAGTAAAAGAAAATACATTCTTATTTTACATTAGATTTATATCAATTTTATATATACATATACACCGATCAGCCATAACATTATGACCACCTCCTTGTTTCTACACTCACTGTCCATTTTATCAGCTCCACTTACCATATAGAAGCACTTTGTAGTTCTACAATTACTGACTGTAGTCCATCTGTTTCTCTACATGCTTTGTTAGCTCCTTTCATGCTGTTCTTCAATGGTCAGGACCCCCACAGGACCACCACAGAGCAGGTATTATTTAGGTGGTGGATGATTCTCAGCACTGCAGTGACACTGACATGGTGGTGGTGTGTTAGTGTGTGTTGTGCTGGTATGAGTGGATCAGACACAGCAGCACTGCTGGAGTTTTTAAACACCTCACTCTCACTGCTGGACTGAGAATAGCCCACCAACCAAAAACATCCAGCCAACAGCGCCCCGTGGGCAGCGTCCTGTGACCACTGATGAAGGTCTAGAAGATGAGCGACTCAAACAGCAGCAATAGATGAGCGATCGTCTCTGACTTTACATCTACAAGGTGGACCGACTAGGTAGGAGTGTCTAATAGAGTGGACAGTGAGTGGACACGGTGTTTAAAAACTCCAGCAGCGCTGCTGTGTCTGATCCACTCATACCAGCACAACACACACTAACACACCACCAGCATGTCAGTGTCACTGCAGTGCTGAGAATGATCCACAGATGGACTACAGTCAGTAATTGTAGAACTACAAAGTGCTTCTATATGGTAAGTGGAGCTGATAAAATGAACAGTGAGTGTAGGATGTTACGGCTGATTGGTGTATTCCTTATAAGAATGTCTATAGGTATAGAACTGAAGTAAAGCTTTGTATAGATTTATTAAAAGAAAATAGGCAGTATAATCAGGGTTAGATAGAAATATGGTCGTGTCCCACCCTAAAACACAATATTTACCTCAGCCGTGTCGCTTTAACGCTCACTTCTTACTCATGAGCCCCATGATCGGATGAGAACGTCCACGGATCCTCAAAATTGGTGCCAGGTTATGATTTTGTGCACGTGTAAAGGTGAATATTTGCATAAGTTAGGATTAAATTAATGACAGAGTATCAGCTCAAGCTAATAATAACTCAAACACAACGTAGGTTAATTAGAACAGAATCCCCCCCCGATCCCCCCCCCCCGCCCAAACATGCATGTAATGCAAAAACGTGCAAAGTTTCGCATCCGATTCCTGCAGTCTCCGAGTGAACGGACACGCGTGGAACGTGGACGCATTTATACCCGTTATAACCCCAAACGTACACCTCCAGTCACCTCCTCTAAACGTGAGGGAAGCTCTGCTGTGGGAACCCCCGGCGAGGTGCCGCTCCCGAACTCCGGAGACTTGATCAGACTTGATGGTGGTGACAGAACACACGCCCATCGTCCTGCAACACGTCTCCTGATTCCTTTATCCGGGGTCTCGGTGATGACAGAAAATAAAACCCAAAAATAAAACAAAACAAAACCCCAGAAGGTTTCTGGGCCGCGACCTCACAACGTCTCCCTGGACGGTACCCAGATGTAAGGTCCGGACTGCTCCTCCATGATCCGTTTGACCTGGTTGTAGATCTCCTCCAGCGTGTCTCCTTGTACGATGGCTGTGATAGAGAGAGTACGTAGGTCAGCGGGTGACACGTAGCGGCGTGCAAACATGCTGATACAGAGATGGGAAGAACAGTGGAACCTCGATTTAACAGACCCCCATTTAACGGACAAAATCTGTAAAACTGCTCAGATTGTTTAACATTCCAGTGAGAAGCGTACCGAGACCTGTAGTTCAGTGATCGTCCACTAGCAGGCGCACGTCTCTCTGTTTAAATGAGTGAGAAGCTTTATTTTGTTGGGAGGCTCACTCTGTTCTCGCATTACACCAATATATATACTGTATATACAGTACCAGTCAAAAGTTTGGACACACTTTCTCATTCCTGTGGTTTTTCTTAATTTTTTTTAAATTTTCAACATTGTAGATTAATAACAAAGACGTCCAAACTATGAAGCAACACGTATGGAATTATGTAGTAAACAAAAAAGTGTTAAACAAACCAGAATATGTTTTATATTTTATATTCTTTAAAGTTGCTTTGATGACAGCTTTGCACACTTTTTGGCATTTTCTCAGTCAGCTTCATGAGGCAGCCGCCTGGAACGGTTTTCAATTAATGTTTGTGCCTCGTCTAGAGTTAATTTCTGGAATTTCTTGCTTTTTTTATGTGTTTGAGACCATCAGTTGTGCTGTGCAGAGGTAGAGTTGGTAAAACATAATCTGGTTTGTTTAACATTTTTTTGTTCACTACATAAGTCCATACGTGTTCCTTCATAGTTTGGACGTCTTCAGTATTAATCTACAATGTAGAAAATAAAAATAATCAAGAAAAACCACTGAAGAGAAGGTGTGTCCAAACTTTTGACTGGTACTGTATATATACAGTATATGTATTTACAGGTTTTACATTTCATATTTACATTTCCTTTTTTTCTATTATACTATGCATTTTCTCCCTAATTTATCGTAGTCAGTTTATCTTCTGCTGCTGGTGGATCCCTGATTGCAGTCGAGGGTATATTGCTGCTCACGTTAGCGCTTTTCCACCAAAAGAACTCTGGTTCTGGTTCTTGAACCGGTTCTGTTCAGGTTTCTTAGAACCTTGGTGTTTTGTAGGGAACCAAGCCTGTGTCATCAACGGTGGGCGTTACAAACTAAAGTAAAGAGTAACATGATGGTGGAGCGGGACAGTGCAGAACTGAGAACCCCAGTGGATTGACATTATATTTGTATATTTTGGCTGAAGACACGTGATGGATCTCTGAGGTGCGAGAGGAACTCACAGGTGAAGTGCTGCGTGAAGTCCTGCTCCAGTCTCACCGCCCTGTCGAACATCTTCTTGGTCTGATCCTCCGTCAGCCTCGTGTTCAGCTCTCTGCTCACAAAAACAGCACAAGTCCTGCAGTCACAGTTTCTAAACCATCTCGTATCACCCTAAAAGCACCGAGCCGCCCTGAACAGTTAAAACACAGAATATAAATGAGTAAAATAGTGAGTAAACTATCGGGGACAGTGGGAGCCTGGTGGGTTGAGCTTTGGGCTTTTAATCGGAAGATACACGTTCTGCTATGCAGCCAACGTTGGGCCCTTATGCAAGGCCCTTGATTTTAAGGGTGTCCAAACTTTTCATGTTGGGGTTCAGATGGAGTAAAAAATATACAACCACAGTCTTTAGTAATAAAACAATAATACCTGATTACTAATAATTTCACTTCCTTTTTACTTGGATGACTTTTTGTCTTTGTTGAGAAAACTAAAATTTTGTGAATCTCACTCACCAGTCTATAATCATCTTTAAATTAAACATACCCACTTCCCTCTGAACTCTTTTTATTAGTCTGTCCAGAAATTCAGGATGATGAATGTAGGTCTGATGTAGGTTCATGTTTTGCGATTTGGGGAAAGGAGATGATGAGTTTCAACTGGGTTGTAGCCCAGTGATTAAAATACTGGACTAGTAATCGAAAGGTCGCTGGTTCAAGCCCCATCACTGCCAGGTTGCCACTGTTGGGCCCTGAGCAAGGCCCTTAACCTTCAATTGCTTAGACTGTATACTGTCACAGTACTGTACATCAAATTGGATAGAAGTGTCTGATAAATGCCAAAAATGTAAACGTTTAAGTGATAGCGACACCTAGAGTTCAAACAGGGAATTAATTCATTTATGTATTGCCTGTTTTACCCCCGCTTTTTCCTGGTCAGGGTCACAGTGGGTCCGAATCAGGCAAAAGGCAGGAAACACCCTGGACAGGTGGCCAGTCCATCACAGACACACACACCTAGGGGAACTTTAGTATCTCCAGTTAACCAAGGACAGGTGTAGCATAGCAGTTAAGGTACTGGACTAGTAAGCAGAAGGTCGCTGGTTCAAACCCCACCACTGCCTGGTTGCAACTGTTGGGCCCTTGAGCAAGGCCCTTAACCTTCAATTGCTTAGACTGTAAGTTGCTTTGGATAAACGCGTCTGCTAAATGCAGAAAATGTAAATGTAAACCTGACTGCATGTCTTTGTACTGTGGGAGGAAACTCACACAGACATTGGGAGAACATGCAAAACTCCACACAGAGAGGACCTGAAGCGCTCCACCCTGGAATCAAACCCAGGACCTTCTTGCTCTTAAGTGTTAATTAAAGTGTGATACTAATCATTTAATTTGAGCTGATATTAATGTGATTTTACACATTACACATTTGTTTACAGAATAATTACGTTACTATCCAGTAACAGGATCTCCAATAAAGAACAAATACAATTAAATAACAATAAGTAATAAATAATAACAACGCTGACTTACAAAATATTTTCCAGTGATTTGGGTCTGACGAACACGGCGATGGGGTGGAGCTGCGCCAGCTGGAGTCGTCGGATGGCGTTCCCGGAGACGTCCAGGATGCAGTGCTTCCCCTGATCACAGGAAGAAGATAAAAAAGTGCACGTATGGCGATTAGCGTGAAGCATGATGAAGCGTGAAGCCGTGCGGGTTCGACGCTGCTTAGCGGAGGGAACGAACCTTTTCCGCGACCTCCCGCACCGACTGTACGCTGGTGCCGTACAGGTGGTTGTTGTACTGGCCGGCCTCGATGAACTTGTGCTCCTGGATGTTGTGCTCCATTTGCTCCCGGGAGACGACGAAGTGGTAATCTCTGCCGTCCTGCTCGTACTCGCGCCTCGGCCTGGTCGTGTCTGCGACGGGGACAGAGATGAAATGATTGATTATGCTTTTAAAATGGTAAAAATTTAATTTTATTATTTATTATTACTTTTCATTTCATTAAACCACTTTATCCTAGTGAGGTGTGGCATTACTGGGTTTGAGGCAGAAACACCCAGGACGGGGTGGCGATCTGTACCGTGCCTACCTGCCGTCAAGATCAGCGACGTGCTTCGGTTACAAAATGATGCCCTACTGCCTTTCCAAAAACAGCCAGCAGAGGGGCCACGGAGGTCCGAACGTCTGGCATATCAGTTCCTCTTCACTCTTAATTGACACTCACCTGTTGGCACCTCATTGGGCGTTAATTCGCTCCAGGTGGACGTGTTTCTATATATAACGGTTGCTTGCTCACAGATTTGCCAGCTCCTCTGTTGGCGACCTGCTTTTTCTTTTTTCTGGACCTGTGGTGCCTGGCTCGGTCCGGTACGATTTTCTGTTGGCGTATGAAGCCAGCACACTATACATTTTTTTCTGGGACCTCACCCGGTGCAGTGGCACTTTCGGGTGTCACAGGGGAACCACCCTGGACGAGCGAGCTCAACTCACGAATAAATGTTCATTTCTGCGCTGTCCCAGTTCTGTCCACTCTCTGCTTTGCAGGCTGTGGATGTTTTTGTGTCTTTAATTTGTTGTTGTTTCTGTTATTTTGGCCACCTCCTTTATTTTTCCATTACTGCGCTTTTTTTAGCCAGAGCTTTGCGCTGCTGTGGTCAAACATCCTGCAGATTTCGACCAATCAGATCGCTGTACCACCCAAACACCTGATTTAAAGCGAACTGAGGAAACACATGGGTCTGAGCACTCACGTGGGACGCAGGATCCGAACTTATCGGGAAATTCTGATATCAGGTCGTCGTTGATCCGATCCTTCATGGGGCCCAGGACAATCACGGGTCGAGAATAATTCACTACAAACAACATAAAGACAAAACATGTAGAGCGACACGCTGGTCAAACTGATGAGGATTATTTAATTAACATGTCTGACATGAAATCTTTACCTTCCTGCTGAATGACCGTCTCGTACGACAGGAGATGTTCGTCCTGCCCACCTGACGGGGCAGAAAAAACAGAACAGACCCTGAATAACATCAATGTGTCCAAGCCAAATTAATACAGGGGAGAAAAAACAGGTAACAAACCCAAATCTGACTGACACCATGCATAAGATACAGAAACAGAAACGTCAAACAACAAAAGAAAAACGAAGCGGAACACTAACGATGATTAATTTTAGTCTCTAACATTAGAGCTCACCTGCTCTAAAGGGAAATTCAGCATTTCATTCTTTTAAATGTATTTTTATCTTTAATTTAATTTTGCCGTGTTTTCTGCATGCCAGTCTGATTTTAACTCAAGCATTGCACTATTTACACCAGCACAAACAATACTGTATACACTGATGAGACATAACATTATGACCAACTTTATAATATCGTGTTGGTCCCCCCTTTTGCAGCATGAACTTCTTCAGCAGTTTGAGCTACAGGAGCTCGTCTGTTGGATCGGACCACACGTGCATCGATGAGCCTTGGCCGCCCATGACCCTGTCGCCGATTTACCGCTGTTCCTTCCTTGGACCACTTTTGATAGATACTGACCACTGCAGACACACCCCACAAGAGCTGCAGTTTTGGAGACGCTCTGATACAGCATCACAATTTGGCCCTCAGATCCTCACGCTCGTCCATTTCTCCTGCTTCTAACATCAACTTTGAGGATAAAATGTTCACTTGCTGCATAACATATCCCCCCACACTAACAGGTACCATGATGAAGAGATAATCAGTGTTATTTATTTCACCTGTCAGTGGTCATAATGTTATGCGTGCTCGGTGTATCCCTGACCCTGTAAATATGCACCATTCATATACGCTGCACAATCAGCAATAACTGTTTATTATTCTGTACATATTTATCCTTAATTTCACTCCTGCACTTTAATTGTAATAAATATAAATAATCTACATCTTACACGTCTGGTTAGATGCTACTACGTTTTATTGGCTCTGTACTTGCACTCTGCACAATGACAAAGTTTAATTTATTCTAATTTAATCTAATCTAATCTAATCTAATCTAATCTAATCGCATTTCACTTATTGTGTGAAGTGTCGCATGGTGGCTGCACCTTGATTTAATTCCACAATTGACTGTATAAAATTCATGACATGAATTTAGTATTTTGTTTATTATATGTGAATGTGGTTTTGCTTTGTCATTCTTTTAATGCATTTTCTCCCCATTTTCCTCCCGATTTAGCGACTCAATTTTGTCTTCTGCTGCTGGGCCAGTGGTAGCTCGGTGGTTAAGGTACTGGACTAGTAAACAGAAGGTTGCCGGTTCAAGCCCCGCCACCACCAAGTTGCCACTGTTGGGTCCCTGAGCAAGGCCCTTAACCCTCAATTGCTCATTGTGTTCAGCTCATTGTGTAAGTCGCTTTGGATAAAAGCGTCCGCTAAATGCTGAAAATGTAAATGTAAATGAAAATGAGAGATACCCGATGCCCTCCTGTAGCCCCACCCTGCAGATATGGTGGTCAATTAGTATCTGCTGCAGGCACTGCCAATTACGCCCGCTAGATGGCGCCCAGCCGACCGGAGGCAACACCGAGTTTCGAACCGAGGAGTTCAGAATCTCGGTGCTGGTGTGCAAGCGGAATATCCCGCTGCGCCACCTGGGTGCCTACTTGCTTTGTCATTTTTGCTTTGTCGTGTTTTGCTTAAAACAAAATAAAAATTAAAAAAAGAGAAGCTACTTCGTACACTGGCTTCTAAAAGCAACTCCTGCAAAAATAGTGATGGTGCATCTGAGGTCGTGTTTCTACTCGTCAGTTTTGGTCGGATTAAATTAAACCTGGGTGTCGGTTCGTTTCTAAACGAATTCTGGTGCAATTCGTTTCAGGTATGGACACAATACGAATTGAAGCCGTCTAAACGAACCGAACACAGGACGTGACGTCACGAGATGCGACACTAAATGCACGGTGAGAGAACAGAGGAGCTTTCTTGGTGAGCAGAAGAAATTTTTGGTCCTGTTTTGTCTCCTCTCGCTGTTTCCAGCTGGTAAAGTCCAGCGTGGTGCAGCGTTCTGACCACTGGCTCACTAAATAAATGACATGTGAGCAGCAGACGTCCCTTTTTTATTTATTTTGATTAGATTGTACATTTGTGAGTGTGATCTCTGAGCAAACCAGGACTAAAATGGCTCAAGAGAGCCGCACTAAAGGTATAGACACGACCCAAATGTGCCGAAATCCTTTTCCTGTGTCAGACCCCAAAACAAAACATAAAGCTTGACCAGACTTAGACAGTAGAAGGCAGAAGGTGGTGCAAGGAAACAAAACTAGACTGTAGGAGTGATGAGGGATCTACGACCGGAGCTGGAGGACTTACTCAAGCTTCTGTCGTCAGTCAGTAAGTCCTGTGGAGCAGAAATCAGAGAGCAAAAACAAGGATTATTACAAAATCAACAACAGAACCGCACAATTTAGTCATATCTGATTCCCAGATGGTATTCCCCCTATACTGGTGCAGACCTCCACTCCTGACCGACACGTGTGCAATACCGACCGCTTCTTTTCACGGAGATCTGATCAGCCAGCAGGGGGCGTCATTTAGGTACGAACCAAAATGAAACTAAACCGCGTCTATTATGTTGTGGCAGTTCATGTTTTGAGTTTTGGGGAGAAGAGACACCGAGCGGTTTGATAGCGACACCTAGAGTTCAAACTGCAAATTCATTCATTCATTGTGTGTTTTACCAGCGCTTTATCCTGGTCAGGGTCATGGTAGGTATGATTCACTGGGCGAAAGGCAGGAAACACCCTGGACAGGTCGCCAGTCCATCACAGGGCGCACACACACACCGAAAGGAACTTTTCAGTATGTCCAGTTTTCCAGACTGCACGTCTTTGGACTGTGGGAGGAGAACATGCAAACTCCACACAGAAAGTACCTGGACTGCCCCACCTGGGGATCGAACCCAGGACCCTCTTGCTGTGAGGTGACAGTGCTGCCCACCGAGCCAAACTCAGGAGTGCATCTAAAAAACGGTACAGTAGTTTGAACACCCCTGTCCTAAATCATTCCTGCTCTATCTAAGCTGGTGTTGCATTAGAAAACACACTTGAAGAAGCAGGTTTGAACCCTTCACACATCTGTCATGCTGTCAAAGAATCTCTCACATTTCTGGATGTGGAACAGCGACTGTGTCATAATAAAGATGAACTTTTAGCGTCTATAAAGGGAAATAATCACTGCGCTGCACTCACACTCACACACACACACACACACACTTTCAGCTGTGATACAGAAAATCAGCTGTTAGCGATTTGTCTGGTGTGAGAGTTTATATTTAGCGTTAGCATACATTAGCACTGTCTGAAATCACGGCACGATTTCGTGAGGCGCAGATGTGACGGAGCTACGTCATAAAATTAATTAAATTAGTATTTGTGTTTCTGCAGTTTCTTGACTTGGTTAAAATGATCAGTTATCAGTTAATGATCTGTTATAATTGAGTTAATTAACATTTATTTCTGGTTTTTTTGTGTTATTTTGCTGTGTTTGTATCACAGTACAAACTGTGCTTCAGTACAGCAACTTTGTTTTAGTGACCGTATGTCCCCCTTTTTGGACCTTAAAATGAGTCTGGCCAGGATTTTTTATCTCCAAAAATGTTTGGGATTCTGCTTTTGTAGTCCTTGTGCGCTATTCTTTGTGTGTTTTTGTGCTGATTTCACTTTTCTCTTTAGGTCCCATCGGTACAGAAATACACAGATCGGGCATAACATTATGACCACCTTCCTAATATTGTGTTGGTCCCCCTTTTGCTGCCAAAACAGCCCTACAACTGTGCTGCTTTGTGTATGCTGACTCCTTTCTATCAGAACCAGCATGAACCAGCGGTTTGAGCTACAGGAGCTCGTCTGTTGGATCGGACCACTGTGCCTTGGCCGCCCATGACCCTGTCGCCGGTTTACCACTGTTCCTTCCTTGGACCACTTTTGATAGATACTGACCACTGCAGACTGGGACACACCCCACAAGAGCTGCAGTTTTGGAGATGCTCTGACCCAGTCGTCCAGTCATCACAATCTGGCCCTCGTCAAACTCGCTCAGATCCTCACGCTCGCCCATTTTTCCTGCTTCTAACATCAACTCTGAGGATAAAATGTTCACTTGCCTAATATACCCCCCCCCACCCCCAACAGGTGCCGTGATGAAGTGGTTATAATGTTATGCCTGGTCGGTGTATATTCATTGGCTGATGGTTAACCAAGAGGAGCTCTACCCGGGAGTAACTTACCGCTTTGTCCAGAGTTCTGTAGTTCGGTTTGACCGTCTTCAGTCGGGTCCTTTCTCTTCTCTCCGCCCTGATGAGCAAAGAAGAAAGAAAGATCAGCGACATGCTAACAGCAAACTGTAGGTACTCAGACAGTAATTGTATACCCAGTATAGTGTTGTGCTGAAGGACAGAGTACCGGGATGAAGCAGAATACAAATAATATAAAAACTGAGGTAGAAGACACCAAGTATTTGAGAATCCAGTTTTAACACCTACTTTACCAGCTGTACCACCCTTAGGTATCATGTAGGTACATTTACACTTTATATATGTAACATGCCCACCTGCTGGGTACAAGTTGCTCAGCCGGGGCGTGGAGGTGCACAGTATCTCTTCAAACTGCACTTCAAAAGCACTCTCTGCGCCTCATTGAGCGTTACTCGCTTAACCTGGGTGTGGCTTTTTATCTTATTGCTAGGTTCTCTTGTTTACTGCCTGTCTGTCTGTCTGTGCCGGTTTGTTGAAGGTCGGACTGAAGGTTTTCTTGTGTCTGTTGCAGGAATTCCTGCGTCCCGTTGTCACAAGAGATGCATCCAGGAGCGCGATGATGTCCGTTGATGGTGTGGTAGCTTTTTTTTTTTGTATTTTAATGGCTGCTGACGGTTTACTGAGTTCCCTTTCCCGATTCCCGGGCAAGCACTTGGGTTGTAGCTCACTGGTGGATCGAGTAGCTGGCACAGTTGCAACTCAGTGCTTAATTTGATCTTTTCTCTAGTCTAGATCAGTCTATGTGGGCTACAAGTTGACAGTAGTGGGCTTAACACTTATGTTTTGCCGTCCCTGACTTGTGTTCAGGGTTCCATGTTCCATCCCAGTTCCAAAAACTGGGTTGTCATAGCTAGGCGTACCCGCCCCACGGCTTCCTATTCAAGCATTTTCTCTTTGGGTTTGGGTTTATGGTTGGTCAAGTGTCCTGCAATTGGGTTACACCTGGCCCCTCCATCGGGGGGGTGCTCACCACCCTGTAGCAATAAATAATCCTAACTAATTATATATTGCCAAAATAAAAGAGCTAAAAAACTTCCAAATATCAAGTTCCAGAAGCGAGATCTTCTAACACAAGTTCTGAGATCAGATCGCGAGTTCAGGTGAGAGACGGACGAGCTACG
This sequence comes from Trichomycterus rosablanca, assembly GCF_030014385.1. Taxonomy (NCBI): domain Eukaryota; kingdom Metazoa; phylum Chordata; class Actinopteri; order Siluriformes; family Trichomycteridae; genus Trichomycterus; species Trichomycterus rosablanca. The sequence continues at coordinate 52,033,482 of NC_085993.1, forward strand.
AACGCTAAACGGGAAACGCACGAAGCTAATTATCGGCTCTCGATCCGCTTCATCTGGAGACGCAAACCGTGAGAAGAGACTCGCGAGTCGCGCTTCGTCACCCGCTGATCTTTTTTTACATCTGTAATTAGAGCGCGTCGCTCGGCGCTGATGAAGCTGTGGGTTCGACTCAAAAGTAAGCGCTCGGTGATGAAAATAACCGTCGTGAGGATAACTCATGATCCTGATTAAAACCGAGATCTAGCAGGGTCGCGGTGAGTCCGATTTCACCGGGTGCAGGGTTACTTATAGTTCATGGAATTAAAAAGATCACGGCTGGAGGAAGAACGTTTTCTTACAAAGCTCCACAACTTTGGAATGATCTTCCTGCCTCTGTCCGGGATTCGGACACGTCTCAATGTTCAAGTCTAGATTGAAAACATATTTATTTACTCCGGTCCTGGAGGTCGGGGGTCTGGTGCTCTCATGTTCGTCAGATTTACTGGTGCTGCGTGTTGGCTTCTGGCTGCGCCTGATTTCTGACCTCTAGGACCGGAGCTGCCACCCCGAATATAGACAGAGGTGCAGAGCTTGGAGGTTCTTGTGGTGATCAGAGATGTTGGGTTGCTGTCGTTCTGCCTCTCTTGTCCGATCCAGGCGCTGATGTCCTGTGAAAGCCGTCATTGATCTTGATACCTGCTCGCTCTCCCTTTTAGTCACGCTTAAATAATTAGGGCTGCCGGAGTCTAAAACTCTCTGAAATTTTACTTAATTCACATTTTACATTTTTAGCTACATTTTCTGTTTTACCCCGAGGTGGTTCTAATGGAAACCTGTTCACCCTCTCGAGGTTAAAGTCTGCCATGCCAACAATGCTGCTCCTGCTAGATGTGACGGCAGCCTGGCTTGTTTGCACCAAAAATGTCAAGAACTCACTACGGACTTTATCACAGACTGGACTGAACAATGAAGAACTCACATTTTTTTTTGCTAGTTATAACTTTCAGTTCAATTTAATTCTGTGTTTGTATGATTTGAGTAAATGCTATTTATTCAGGCTACCCAAGGAGGATGGGGGTCCCTGCTGAGTCTGGTTCCTCTCAAGGTTCTTCCTGTATTTAAAGGGAGTTTCACCCTCAGCTGCTCAACAAGGGTTTTGGTCTGTTGGTCCTGGAGTCTGTAAAGTTGCTTTGAGACAATGCCCATTGTAAAAAGCGCTATATAAATAAAATTGAATTTGAATACCCCGGACAGGTGCCAGTCCATCGCAGGGCTTCAGCCGCCCACCGCAAAGTGGCCGATCACATTTGTGTAGATGCCCGCTGAGATACGAACCTGGTGTGCTGGTGTAATAAACATGAACGCTGGAACCAGTAAAACTCCAGATGCCTTTATTGCTGTGCTTATGTTGTGTATTTAGCAGGAAATGCATCTATCAGCTAATTCCTGTGGAGCCCAAATAGATCAGAATCAGCACGTCTTACTATGGTGGCACCAGGACGTCCAGTCTATTGGCCACTTGCCTCACAAGTTGTTGGTTCCAGACCAGCAGGATTATGGGGCCAGACTGGTACCTGTGATTCTGCACTACAAAAGTTCTGAACCATTCGGGAGCTGAATGAAGAGGGACTGGTGCTGCTGTACCTCCTCTTACTGGGGATGACTCCGACCTCCTCCACCTCCCCGTCCGCGCTGAGGTTCCGGGCCTGCCACCACTCGTCGTCCGAGACGTTCAGCACGTGCAGGACGTCGCCAAACTGGAAGCTGAGTCCCGGACCTGGGAGACCCGAATCCTTCATCCTGTCGTAGTCGAACAGAGCTCTGCAACGACAAACCATAACATAATTCAGTAATAAAGGAGCAGCGTGAAATCACATCAGACTGGCTGGTACAGCAGGGTCATCTAAATTATTCAACAACGATTCAGCTTTAAAACAAACGTGAACGTAAATATAATTCATGTGGTTTGTTTTTACTCAACGTTAGTAGATATTTAAGACAAGGTTAAGCAGACGCTTTTATTTTAAGGTAAACGTTTTAAGGTATACGTTTGATCAGCTCCACTTATCATATAGAAGCACTTTGTAGTTCTACAATTACTGACTGTAGTCCATCTGTTTCTCTACATACTTTGTTACCCCCTTTCATGCTGCTCTTCAATGGTCAGGACCCCCACAGAGCAGGTATTATTTAGGTGGTGGATCATTCTCAGCACTGCAGTGACACTGACATGGTGGTGGTATGTTAGTGTGTGTTGTGCTGGTATGAGTGGAACTTTTAAACACCTCACTGTCACTGCTGGACTGAGAATCGTCCACCAACCAAAAACATCCAGCCGACAGCGCCCCGTGGGCAGCGTCCTGTGACCACCGATGAAGGTCTAGAAGATGAGCGACTCAAACAGCAGCAATAGATGAGCGATCGTCTCTGACTTTACATCTACAAGGTGGACCGACTAGGTAGGAGTGTCTAATAGAGTGGACAGTGAGTGGACACGGTATTTAAAAACACTCATACCAGCACAACACACACTAACAGTGATAGCTCAGTGGTTAAGGTACTGGACTAGTAAACAGAAGGTTGCCGGTTCAAGCCCCGCCACCACCTAGTTGCCACTGTTGGGTCCCTGAGCGAGGCCCTTAACCCTCAATTGCTCATCGTGTTCCGCTCATTTTGTAAGTCGCTTTGGATAAAAGCTTCTGCTAAATGCTGAAAATGTAAATGTAAACACACCACCACCATGTCAGTGTCACTGCAGTGCTGAGAGTGATCCACCACCTAAATAATACCTGCTCTGTGGGGGTCCTGACCATTGAAGAACACGGTGAAAGGGGGCTAACAAAGCATGTAGAGAAACAGATGGACTACAGTCAGTAATTGTAGAACTACAAAGTGCTTCTATATGGTAAGTGTAGACCATAGACCCCCCAGCAAAATAACTAACTAAATAAATAAATCTCTGAAATATTCAGTCGCTCTGATCCTACACAGCTTGTGTTTAAAAATAAAAGCACCCGGAGCAAAGTGGTGTGCAGCCAGCCGTACCCTCACTCAGACGAACAAGCACCCGTGTGAGGGCACTCTTCTCTTCATTTATTAAAGTACTGATTCACTCCGGCTGAGCTCGACAGGTCTAACACCACCACGGCACTAAAAAATCATACGTTTATTTCATTTAAGTCTAAATAATTCTGTAGGAAAGAGGCTGCAGTATAAAACGTGGATCATTTTATTATTAATACGACTAATATTAATGATAAACACCTGACAGACGGGTTCACTTATTTACGTTTAAAACAGAGCAGAACATTAATGTACTGAACCCAAACAGGAGTCACATTTGGGTCTGTCTGAAACCTGTCTCTCTCTCTACACAGACGCATTTCCCATCATCCTACACTCCAGAGAAGAGGGCGTGTCTAAATCCTTAGCTCCCTCAAAATGCTCCTAATGAGGCGCCTTAATTCTGAGTGATGATCTGACTGAATGACGAGGGAGCGTCCGACGCCTCCTCAGCGCTGAAGATCAATCCCAGCATTCAGTGCGGCACGACTTTCCTCACAAAAAACTACGAACGTGGCGGACGGATCCATGCGAAGCAACCAACGGAGTTCTTTTCTAATGTAAATAAATTCTGGTTGATGTTTAATCTGTATAAGGTGTAATTATACCAGTGTGGGTTTATTTGTAAATTGGGGCGTCAGGGAGAGTTTAAGCATTTTCGGGACACGGAGGGAGACGTTAGCCGGCGTGCTAGTGTCGGTTTGAACGTTCTGATGCTAACTGTGTTAGCTTAGTAAGTAGAGCGTCTAAATAATCTGATCATGAGCTCCAGGTCTGATTAGAATCCTCTCTACTGAGGAGCTGATCAGGTAGGTAGAGGGGAGCAGGGCGGGTCACCAGGTTCTCACACAGAAACACGTCCACATTACATTAGAGCTGATACCTGATATAGAGCGCCCTCTTCTGGCTGGCGTGCAGTGAGCCGGAGCCTGAACTGATACTGCAGCTCATCATCTGCTCCCGGAGGTCATGGATTTTAGCTTCGAACCGACTGTAATCTGTAATAACAACAACAACAGCATGACGTGTGTGTGAACCTACTGAGGAGTGATCAACCACACACACACACACACACACACACACACACACACACACACACAGTGAGAGGAGAGGTGTGCAGCGTTTTAAATAAACTGAACGAGGTTTAATCTGTTTATCTCCTCTGGGACTCTGAGATTCCAGCTGTCACATCAAAATGCTGCAAAATTTCCTCAATCCAATCAGCACAAAAACGCCTGATTCACTTCTACTGTACATCAAACGGCATTCAAACAGCACTGTGATTAAAATAAATAAAGTTAATAATTAATAATAATAATAATAACAGTAATAATAATAACAATAATAATAATAATTATGAGAATAATAATATAATAAGATAATAATAAGTGTAATAATAAAAATAATTATGAAAATAATAAAAATAATTATGAAAATAATAATAATAATAATAATAATAATAATGACAATAATAAAAATAAAATAATAATAATAACAATAATAATAATAATAATGATGATAATAATAATAAGATAATAATCATTGTAATAATAAAAATAATTATGAAAATAATAAAAATAATTATAAAAATAATAATAATAATAATAATAAGATTAATAATAATACAACAATAATGAAAATGATGATAATAATAATTATAATATTATTAACAATAATAATAAAATAATAATAAAAACAATACAATAATAATAATAATTAATACAATAATAACTAATAATAATAAACATGAAAATAAAATAACAATAATAATACAAAAAAAAAAAAAATAATAATAACATTACCAATAACAACAATAATAATAACAAATGTAATAATAATAATACTAATAAATAATAACAGTAATAGTAATAAAAAAAACAGTAATAATGATAATAGTACACGTGTGCAATACAATATAATTCGGGTCAGCAATAGTACGGTGCCCCTGGAGCCAAGAGGTTTAAGTGCCTTGTTCAAGGGCCCAACAGTGGCTGAGCCGGGATTCAAACACACAAGCTTCCAGCTGATAACCCACAGCTCCACCGACTAGACTCCCACTGTTCTCAAAAACTGTAAATGCCGATAAATAAAACAACATAACGACGATAAAAATGCATTTTAGAGCATTTAGAATAAACAATCGTCCTACATTTACAGCCGAGTTACTGCAATCCAAACCCGGTAAAGATTTAATAACTAAATAAACCCACCAAACACGATGTGAAGCTAAATACGATCCATTCATCACATCTCTACACCATCATTCTGTTCTAATCCCGGTTACATCAGGTCGAACCGTCGGTACTTACACTGATTCACTCTGAGCTCTGAGATGAACGTTCGGAGGAGAGAGAAGCAGAAGTTCCTCTCAGCTTCACTGCTTCAGCTCAGGCGTGTGTGAGGAGGGGACGTGGTGATGCTGAAGGGCAACACCCAGTTCACACTTATCTATGTGTGTGTGTGTGTGTGCGCGCGCTCATGTCCCTCCCCTCTATATGTTCGGTTCAGTCCTGTGCCAGTACGGTGCATACGTTTGTAAGGAAGAAGCACTTTATTTTTATTTTGGTCGTTCATTTTGGCACCCTAGTGCCAGCCTATCGCTGGGCATCACACACTTTAAACTGCTTTTGAGGAGACACCAAACAACACGGATCAGAAGACATCAGTTGATCAGAAGACTGCTGTTTACATCGGCAGCGACTTTCGCCTCTTGTCGCCCAAATCACTGATCGCTCGTCGCCCCGTGTTTACACCGGAAGCCTCATCATCGCCTGTGGGTGTTTGGTTATACTGGTTTAACTGATGCCAGCCAATAAACAAAAGCTGGGGCGGCACCGCGGTACTTTACTGTCTCGTATCTACAGATCGTATAGAAAAAAATCTGACCACAAATCAGACTGATAGTTTTTTTTTGAACGAAGGTTTTGAAGCTCTTGGGAACGTTGGGTAACAACAACAGCTCCGACGTTGCCAGTGTGTGGATTATTATTATTTTGTGTTCTGGGTCACAGATGATGCGCTGCAGCTTTATTTACAAATTCTAGTCAGGTTGGATCCACCAATCCCAGAAGCCCAGGGGAGAAAGAGCTAATCCCCTTCTGGATTAGAGTCAGTGTTCCCATACACACAAATACAAAAGAGAAGAGAGAGGAGGAGAGAGAGGAGGAGAGATAGAAGAGGATAAGAGAGGAGGAAAAATAGGAGAGAGGAGGCAAGAGAGGAGGAAAAAGAGAAGAAAGAGAGAGGAGGAAAAAGAGGAAAAAGGAGAGAGAGGAAAGACAGGAGGAAAAGAGAAGAGAGGAGAGAGAGGAAAGAGAGTTGGAATAGAGGAGAGAGGAGAAAGAGGAAAGAGAGGAGGAAAAGAGGAGAGAGGAGAGAGAGGAAAGAGAGGAGGAAAAAGAGGAGAGAGAAGGAAAGAGAGTGGAGGAGAGAGGAGGAAAAGAGGAGAGAGGAGAGAGAGGAAAGAGAGGAGGAAAAAGAGGAGAGAGGAGAGAGAGGAGAAAAAGAGGAGAGAGGAGAGAGAGGAGGAAAAGAGGAGAGAGGAGAGAGCGGAAAGAGAGAGGAGGAGAGAGAGGAAAGAGAGGAGGAAAAAGAGGAGGAGAGAGAGGAAAGAGAGGAGGAAAAAGAGGAGAGAGGAGAGAGCGGAAAGAGAGAGGAGAGAGCGGAAAGAGAGAGGAGAATGAGGAAAGAGAGGAGGAAAAAGAGGAGAGAGGAGAGAGAGGAAAAAGAGGAGAGAGGAGAGAGAGGAAAGAGAGGAGGAAAAGAGAGAGCGGAAAGAGAGTGGAGCAGAGAGAGGAGGAAAAAGAGGATAGAGAAGGAAAGAGAGAGGAGGAGAGAGAGGAAAGAGAGGAGGGAGTAGATAAATATAAAATAAATAAATGCGTCCCATCCACCCGTTATTATTATTATTGTTATTATTATTATTATTGTTTTACTGTTATTATTATTAGTTATTTTTTTTTATCATTATTATTTATATTATTATTATTACAATTATTACAATTATTATTTATTATATTATTATTATATTTATTACTATTATTGATTATTATTATTTTTATTACTTTGCTATTATTATTAATATAATTATTTTGTTAATATAATTATTGTTATTATTTATATTATTATTACAATATTATTATTATTTATTATTATATTTATTATGATGATTATTATTATTACATTATTTTTAATAATGTAATATTTTTTGTTATTACTGTTCTTGTTATTTCTTATATTATCATTGTTATTCTATTTTTATTATTATCATTATTATATCAATGTTTTATTTATTATTATGATTATATAATAATTATTTTATTATATCTTATTATTATTATATTTATTATTATTATATGATTATATTTATTACTAGTATTATTATTATTACTATTATATTTATAATTATTATCATTGTTATATTTATTATTATGATGATTAATTGTTATAATTACTTTTAATAATATCATTATTTTTGTTATTACTATTATTGTTTTTTTATATTATCATTATTACAGTTATTCTATTTTTTATTATTATGACTATTATTATGATTATTATATTTATTATTATTATAATATTTAGTATTATGAATTTTATATTCATTATTACGATTATTATATTATTATTATTATTATTATATAATTATTATATTTTATTACTATTATTATCATTATTATTATTATTATTGAAGGTTTTGAATATCAGTATTATGATATAAATAATAATAAAAGATGTTTGATATTTTGCAGCCCTTGACATGATTCTATTCCCTAAACATGATCCACATCAAGCTACAAACACAAACCAAATAAAGATTAAACGTCGTGACAGAATCGTAGCAGGACAGCGGGAGAGGAGAACATGAGCAAACACCAGAGAGGGAAAATATGATGACATGGACATAACCGGTTCCCTCCTACAGCTCCGGCGTCTGCCCTGCCCACCACGCCGTCTAATCTCTCTTACAGAAATAGCAACCGTCGCTCCGCCTTCAGAGAGAGAGAGAGAGAGAGAGAGAGTCCAGTCCTGCCTAAAGCTGTCCGGAGAGCATGATGGGGTGTAAATTCAGCACCAAAACTACCCCACTGCACCCCACCCTGCCCCACCCTGCCTCACCCCTTTGTAAAATACAAAAATTCGGGCAGCGATCTGTTCATGAGAATGAGCTGTGAGGGCACAGAGAGACGCTGGTGGTGATGATGACGGGTACAGGGCCCGGAGCCACGCGAGCAACACAGCTCTAATCAAACCATGTCCAACAACAACATGACCACACACACACACACACACACACACACACACACACACACACACACACACACACAACACACACACACAACACACAACCCACAACACACACACACACACACACACACACACACACAAACACACAACACACACTCTCTCTGTCTTTAATCAGAGACGTAACGCAGGTTTTGAGCCAGAGCTCTGCAGGAGAACCTCGAGCAGACCAGCAGATCTTCAGCTCTACACAGTAATCCAAGTCACGACAACAACACCAAGCTGAGGAGCTCAGTCCTCCAACCACCTGGTCCTTACTGACCACACACACACACACACACACACACACACACACACACACTCATACACAGCAGATAATAAAAATAAAGAAATAAAAATAATCGAAAACAAGCACAAGTGGCTAAAAATTCCAGATCTTTGCAGCATATCTGATAAACATACTGGTCCAGCACCAGTAAGAGATTTATAGACCAGTAACGGCAGCTTAAAGTTTATTCTGTAACATCCTGGTATCCAGTGTAAGGATTTAATAATTGTTATCGTCTTCTGAGGATAAAGCCGTGGCAAAAATAAAAATGAACCAGGACACACACTCACCCTCGGGACTGTACTGAACCACTATGCTGACAGTCAGACCGGCGTGTTTCAGCGCTGCAGCGGCCTGCTCGTGTGTTGCGCTGTGCAGATCGACACCGTTTACCTGCAAAACACACACACACACACACACACACACACACACATCGTTAACTCTGCTATCGGGATTCCTTAAACCTGCTGCAGTTACGCCCTCTGCTGGCTGTTTGATGGACCACACGGGGAAGGAATTTATAGAGGACTGATTTTCCTCCAGGATTTTTATTAGGATTTTTGACAGGAACACGACTGATTTGTGGTCAGATTGTGTTTTCTATACGATTTACTTCAAAAGCTGTTGGGGGGCTTTAAATGTGCAAGGACTTAAAGGGGACACATTATTTTTGGATGGGCCATAAATTTTGTTAAAAAAAATCAGTTGTAATGACCACAGATGTGTTTAACAAAAAGAAAATCAATAAAAACACTTGAGTATCACTTATTTACACTCAAGTCTGTGTTTAGAAAACACACGACCACAACTGTGGGGATTCTTTACTGAATCTTCACGGTACTTACAGACATGATGCGGTCTCCTCTCTTCAGGTCTCCACACAGGTCAGCAGGTCCTCCGGCCAGAATGAAGGAGATGAAGATGCCCTCCCCGTCTTCTCCACCCACGATGTTAAAACCCAGCCCGGTGGATCCGCGGTGCAGCACCACCTTCCGGGGCTCCCTGCAAAAGTGCACATATACAAGTACATGATTGGTGTGACTTCAGCAGTGATCATCTGTAGTGCTTTTGTAGTTATAAATGCTTAATAATAATAATAATAATAATACTAATATTAATAATAATATTTTATAGTGACTCTTCTCACCCCCTGGTGGACATAAATAAAAATACAGCACTCTGTATAAACGTAACACTTCCTCCAGTATTGTGGAGCCGGGGGTTCACAACCCACTTTATACTGTATAGTCCGTTTTTCCAGAGCAGTTATAAGATATTCTTTAATGCAGGTGATATTTTTACGGCACTGATGAGCTTTAAACTGAAAAAACAATCTAAGCTATTGACAAAACGACATATTAAAAATTATTAATATTTATTAAATCTTTTTTATCTGTCAAGAAGTTCACTATAATGATTTACAACCAGTGCTGATGCTTCAGTGTTTTTTCTTCAGTGCAAAAACAAATAAATAAATTCCTGTGACTGTCTGAGTTTATTTTAGTACTCAGATTTTTGCCCTTACAAAAGCATGCGAGTAGGTGGGTTGGCTCGTATAAACTGGCAGTACTGGCAGCCCCACCAGGACCTTGCAGCTCTTGTGATTGTTGCAGAATAAATCCTCGATCTTGAAGCGGCTCTTTCTAAAATGTAACACCATTTGCATGACCAAACATATACTTTTTAATCAGCTTCACTGAAATAAGGGCGTGTGGGGTGGTGCAGCAATACGCCTGCACAGATACGGGTTCGAATCGCAGCAATTATATTGGCAGTCTAATTGGCTGTTTCTAAAGAAGAAACTGGGCTCTGTCTGCTTTGAAATCAAGCGAATAAAAGCGAGTGTTAACGTTAATAATATGCAACTCAGAAACACGGTGGAAGAAATGCAGTTGCTGACCTGAGTCACTAGATGGCAGCAAAACGCCATAAATGCGCCTCTCAATTTAATTTAATCTTTATTTATATTTATGTATTTATATAATTTTCTACAACACTATTATTCAGTCTTAATGTGCAAATAATCACATTTAAAAGTGTTTTTTAAACATGGTAGCTTATAATAAAGGCAACTGTTGTTTATTGTAATGGCTCTGACGAGTTTGATGACGTCACACTTTCAGTAGGGCACAAATCCCTCCATTAGTGTGGATTAAGTATGATAAAGCAGAGTGTTGGATATGTTACCCTACCCCCCCGGCCCCCCTCAGGCCTGGCTGAGCCATCTGTGAGCCAGGCTGACCAACAGCACTTACAAAACACAAATAAATAAATAAATAAAAATGCTGAATGGCTATAGGCTAAGAGTTAAAGTAACAGGGCGTACAGTAATACCAGGCTCAAAATAAAATCCACAACCATGATAACCATGCAGTGTGCCAAGTGGGTTTGTAACTGCTTAGTAAGGATGAAGAAGGGCAGGAAGAACACATTCCCCCATCCTACCAACCCCGGAGGTCGTTTTGATGAACCCAAACCTGAAGAGGGATGAGAACATGCAAAAGCTACTGCAGAAACAAAAGAAACGGAACTCAGACATGGTGAGAGAGGGGCACCTTGTGATGTCATCGTCACCCAGCATGCTCCTGGAGATGGGGGAGAACCGTGATGGCGTGCCGGGGGTTACGGACTGGCTGAGATATGTCGGGGTGCTGATGTGATTCTCCATGTGCTGAGAATATGCTGAAACACAGCAGAGAGAAACGCATGAGCGTGTTAGCCTAGCAGAAAATGAACAGAGTAAAGATGCACTGAACTTAACTCTATATGCACAGAGCGCCGGACACCTGACCACGGCGACTAGAATAAATAAATGAATCATTTGCATTTGATCAGATTCCAGGACTCTTCCTTTAATCAGCTAGCTTATATTTTTAAAAACACACGGTACAGCTTCATGTTCGACCATGTCGTTCCCTGTCATTTAAGGCTGCGATTCTCTTTACTACCAGCAGATGTCGCTAATATTCACTCATACTAGTCTGCATCCACATACACCGATCAGCCATAACATTAAAACCACCTCCTTGTTTCTACACTCACTGTCCATTTTATCAGCTCCACTTACCATATAGAAGCACTTTGTAGTTCTACAATTACTGACTGTAGTCCATCTGTTCCTCTACAACTTGTATAGCAGTGTAGATTTACTGTCTTCTGAAAATAACTCAACACACAGCCATTAATGTCTAAATAGCTGCAACATAAGTGAGTACACCCCACAGTGAAAATGTCCAAATTGTGCCCAAAGTGTCAATATTTTGTGTGACCACCATTATTATCCAGCACTGCCTTAACCCTCCTGGGCATGGAATTCACCAGAGCTGCACAGGTTGCTACTGGAATCCTCTTCCACTCCTCCATGATGACATCACGGAGCTGGTGGATGTTAGACACCTTGAACTCCTCCACCTTCCACTTGAGGATGCGCCACAGGTGCTCAATTGGGTTTAGTCCATCACCTTTACCTTCAGCTTCCTCAGCAAGGCAGTTGTCATCTTGGAGGTTGTGTTTGGGGTCGTTATCCTGTTGGAAAACAGTTTTCGAAGGGAGGGGATCATGCTCTGTTTCAGAATGTCACAGTACATGTTGGAATTCATGTTTCCCTCAATGAACTGCAGCTCCCCAGTGCCAGCAACACTCATGCAGCCCAAGACCATGATGCTACCACCACCATGCTTGACTGTAGGCAAGATACAGTTGTCTTGGTACTTCTCACCAGGGCGCCGCCACACATGCTGGACACCATCTGAGCCAAACGAGTTCATCTTGGTCTCGTCAGACCACAGGGCATTCCAGTAATCCATGTTCTTGGACTGCTTGTCTTCAGCAAACTGTTTGCTGGCTTTCTTGTGCGTCAGCTTCCTTCTGGGATGACGACCATGCAGACCGAGTTGATGCAGTGTGCGGCGTATGGTCTGAGCACTGACAGGCTGACCTCCCACGTCTTCAACCTCTGCAGCAATGCTGGCAGCACTCATGTGTCTATTTTTTAAAGCCAACCTCTGGATATGACGCCGAACACGTGGACTCAACTTCTTTGGTCGACCCTGGCGAAGCCTGTTCCGAGTGGAACCTGTCCTGGAAAACCGCTGTATGACCTTGGCCACCATGCTGTAGCTCAGTTTCAGGGTGTTAGCAATCTTCTTATAGCCCAGGCCATCTTTGTGGAGAGCAACAATTCTATTTCTCACATCCTCAGAGAGTTCTTTGCCATGAGGTGCCATGTTGAATATCCAGTGGCCAGTATGAGAGAATTGTACCCAAAACACCAAATTTACCAGCCCTGCTCCCCATTTACACCTGGGACCTTGACACATGACACCAGGGAGGGACGACGACACATTTGGGCACAATTTGGACATGTTCACTGTGGGGTGTACTCACTTATGTTGCAGCTATTTAGACATTAATGGCTGTGTGTTGAGTTATTTTCAGAAGACAGTAAATCTACACTGCTATACAAGCTGTACACTGACTACTCTAAGTTATATCCAAGTTTCATGTCTATAGTGTTGTCCCATGAAAAGATATAATGAAATATTTGCAGAAATGTGAGGGGTGTGCTCACTTTTGTGATACACTGTATGTATATGTGTATATGTGTGTATATGTGTATATGTGTATACGCTCTTCTAAGCTTTAATAGCAGTATCTGCACCCAGGCTAATTCTAACACTGGGGCAGTAACGCTGAGTCACTGCATCATTGATCACCATCACTCAGCGCTTCTGTAGCTGCACAGATCAATTCAGGGGCGTCCAGAATAAAATGTGGTGCACCGGTGGATCAACCGGCATCAAAAAAAGTAGATCCGCTCAGGGGAACTGGACTAGCGCCAGTGCTTGGCTGTGATGTTTTATTTTAGCGCCTTCGCTCCAGAAAAACCCCGAGGGAGGGAAGAGCTTCACCCGGGTGGAGAACCAAGAACCTGCAGTACTTAAGCGTGGGAGACGTCCATAAAGATCTTTAATATGAAGTTAAAAGGAAATCTAATTCATTACAACTCTCTAATTAGTTTTACATTTTAGCATAATGTCTTTATCTCAGTCTGCGTCCAGTGGACTTAATGATTTTGGTTGATGTCTGACCCATGTGGGGTTTGATGCTACCTGTGATACTGTGTTCCAGTCGGTAGGGCAGGTATCTAGGTACACAGCATTTACTTACAGCCGTAACATTAAAACCACCTCCTTGTTTCTACACTCACTGTCCATTTAATCAGCTCCACTTACCATATAGAAGCACTTTGTAGTTCTACAATTACTGACTGTAGTCCATCTGTTTCTCTACATGCTTTGTTACCTCCTTTCATGCTGTTCTTCAATGGTCAGGACCCCCACAGGACCACCACAGAGCAGGTATTATTTAGGTGGTGGATGATTCTCAGCACTGCAGTGACACTGACATGGTGGTGGTGTGTTAGTGTGTGTTGTGCTGGTATGAGTGGATCAGACACAGCAGCGCTGCTGGAGTTTTTAAACACCGTGTCCACTCACTGTCCACTCTATTAGACACTCCTAGCTAGTCGGTCCACCTTGTAGATGTAAAGTCAGAGACGATCGCTCATCTATTGCTGCTGTTTGAGTCGCTCATCTTCTAGACCTTCATCAGTGGTCACAGGACGCTGCCCACGGGGCGCTGTCGGCTGGATGTTTTTGGTTGGTGGACGATTCTCAGTCCAGCAGTGACAGTGAGGTGTTTAAAAACTCCAGCAGCACTGCTGTGTCTGATCCACTCATACCAGCACAACACACACTAACACACCACCACCATGTCAGTGTGACTGCAGTGCTGAGAATCATCCACCACCTAAATAATACCTGCTCTGTGGTGGTCCTGTGGGGGTCCTGACCATTAAAGAACAGCATGAAAGGGGGTAACAAAGCATGTAGAGAAACAGATGGACTACAGTCAGTAATTGTAGAACTACAAAGTGCTTCTATATGGTAAGTGGAGCTGATAAAATGGACAGTGAGTGTAGAAACAAGGAGGTGGTTTTAATGTTATGGCTGATTAGTGTATACTCATAAATAATAGAGGTGGAATGCTTGTTTCTCCTCACTGTACACAGTAGGAGTACTAATACATCTCAGAGTGAGTCAGGTCTGAGGAGTGAGTGTAAGCGAGGACACTCACGGTCGGTGAGGTCAGGAGGGGAGAAGCTGTCGCTCAGAAAGACGCTGATTGGTTGGGCCACTTTTAGGTAAACCACATCCGTCGTGTTTTTCAGGGCGGCCACGGCGTCCTCGTGCGTCACCTCCTCGAGGCAAACGGCGTTCACCTGCAGCCCATACACACAACAATCCTATTAGTTACGTTTATAGTAAATAAATCGTACAGTTCATCCATTTACACACACATTTATCTGGTCAGGGTCACAGTAAGCCCAGTGATTGTCTGTCTCACAGTTACTGATTCTTGAGGTAAACACATGCTTCTGGACTGTCTGGGGAAAACCAGAGCACCTGCAGGAAACCCAGCAGACACGGGGAGAACATGCAAACTCCACACAGAAAGGCACAGACCGCTCCACTTGGGAATCGAACCCAGGACCTTCTTGCTGCGAGGTTTAGTGGTTCAGGAACTGAACCGTTAAAGTCGTTTTGGATAAAAGCGTCAGCTACATGCTCACTCACTCACTGTCTTAACCGCTTATCCAATCAGGGTCACGGGGGGTGCTGGAGTCTATCCCAGCTTTTCAATGGCCGCATGGCACACAGTAACACCCTGGACGGGGCGCCGGTCCATCGCAGGGCAGACACACACACACACCCATTCACCTATAGGACAATTCAGTGTCTCCAGTTAACCTGACTGCATGTTTTTGGACTGTGGAAGGAAACCGAAGCTCCTGGAGGAAACCCAAACAGACACGGGGAGAACATGCAAATTCCACACAGAAAGGACCCGGACCGCCCCGTCTGGCGTTCGAACCCAGGACCTTCTTGCTGTGAGGCGACAGTGCTACCCACCGAGCCACTCTTGCCAAAAACACCACACTAGGTAAATAAACCAGGTAAATGAGTGTGTGATGGTTTGTGATAGGCAGCGGTGGCTCAGCGGTTAAGGTACTGGGCCAGTAACCAAAAGGTCGCTGGTTTAATCCCCAACGTGACCAAGGTGCCACTGTTGGGCCCCTGAGTCATGATTATAAGTTAGATGCTGCAAACGTAAATATACTTAAGGATGTCTTCCTGCCTTTCAGTCCTGATTAAGAAAATTCATGATTTGTGTGAAATAACCAGATAATCCTAGAAGAGACTCACGGCGATGAGTTTATCCCCGACGTGCAGTCGTCCGTCTTTCTGTGCGGCTCCTCCGTCGATGATTTTGGTGACGTAGATGCTGTTGTCGCCAGGAACGTGCTGGTTTCCAACTCCGCCTGCTATACTGAACCCGAGTCCTGACAGGAGTAAATAACAAAACGTCCCTACATGATATACGGACCATAAAATGAGCCGTTTCCCGTGTAATAAGCAACATTTAACATTTTTATACATGCAGCGTTCAAGTGCTTCACATTTACCGGTTAATCTGCACTATGAGGCGCCCTAGCGATCCTACGGCAATTCAGTTAGTGATCGCTTAGTCAAAACGTCCAAGATGTGGAGTGTAGAGCAGATAAAGACACGGCTCGGGTAACTAGTTTGGAAAACTAACAATCGAATCTGTGGACGTGAATTTTGGTATTTGTGACAGAACATGAAGCCTCACAGCGTCGCTGGATGTTCTAGGTTTACATTCAGCTATTAAGGGAGCTGTGCTGTGTATCGTAGCTTCTATTTAATTAATTAAGCACATTTTCCCGTGAATTTAGTAGAGTCCTAAATATAATAGTTAAAACCACGTACTGCATAAGCCACAATGCAACAAAACACAGCGAGTCGTAACTCTTAACACGACCCAGGTAAAAATACAGACGTGTTTTATATTCGGCAGTAAAACCGAACGAGCCGTTTTCACCTTTTGGACCTTTGACGAGCTTTAAATCGACGATTTTCTCAGCGCCGGGTTTCCTCCTCCTCACGTACAGCCTGACCATGCAGCCGGCCTCCTTCAGCGCCTCCACGGCTCTGCTGTGAGTGACGTCTCTCACGTCGGCCTCGTTCACTCGTAAAATACAGTCGTTTACCCTGAGAATGGAAAAGAAACGTGATGAATCCGCCATCGGCAGGAGCCGGGATCAAGTCTGGGTTCGTGTCTGAGGGAGGGGAAGGTGGATGGGGTTTATTTGGTTTATTTTATTGCCAAACATGGACAAAATGGGACTAACCCACCTACCGTGGAGATCAGCGACATGTCTTCCTAAATTTGGCCCGCATATGGGGAACGAAGGCGCACATGACAGACGTCAGATCCTCTTAACTAACACTCCTGTTGGCGCTGTGTTCAGCATTAATCCGCTCCAGGTGGAGGGGTTCCTATTCATCAGGGTTCCTCACTCACAGATCAGCTACTCATTTACATTTTCAGCATTTAGTGGACGATTTTATCCTAAGTGACTTACAGTACTGTGACAGTATACAGTCAAAGCAATTGAGAGTTAAGGGCCTTGCTCAAGGGCCCAACAGTGGGGCTTGAACCAGCACCCTTTGGATTACTAGCCCAGTACCTTAACCACTAGGCTACAACTGCCCCGGGTGTAAGTCGTGATGCCAGGCTCAATCTAGATCTTCACAGTTATAGCAGGTCAATAAAGCAAATCAAACAAGCATAAGCTCGATCTTTTAGCATCGAGGGACGTACGACAAGCTCATGTGGTGTCCACAAACTTTTGGTCATGCCACAAAGACATCACTGCTTGTGTTGCTAGTGCTCTAGGCAGAAACAAATCCTTAAAGCATCTCTCCTATTGGCTGCTCTGTCTCGTCTGTAGATAAACACACACGCTGGCGTCTCTATTCCTATTCAATTAACATTAATCAGTGAGACATAAAGGCATAAACTGGAGCTAAACGGGCGGGGCCAGCGGCTGACTGACCTGAGTCTGCCGTCCTGAGCTGCTGCTCCACCCGGTATGACCTTGGTGATGAAGATGCTGGGGTCCTCACCAATGTGAGGGTTATCGGTGCCCCCCGCAATACTGAAACCCAAACCAGAATTTCCCTGAACAGAGAAAAAAAAAACAGAATAAACAATAAAAAAACAATAAATAAACATTAACATCAGATTTTCTTTAAAAAGAAAAGATTAAAACACACCAAACATGTCGAGTCTCTGAGTTCATGAGAAAATCTAACATTAATATTTTTTTTTTTACAGGTTTTATTGTTATTACTATAGTTATTTTATTATTATTATTATTATTATTAATATTATAGTTATTTTATTATTATTATTATTATTATAGTTATTATTATTGTTATTATTAACAACCATAGTAATAAAACAATAATATAATATTAATATAAAAATATAAATAAATGATACAACTATTAATAATACTATAATAATGATAATAATAATAATAATAATAATAAATATACATAATATAAATAAATAATGCAGATAATAATAAAAAAATATTATTATTATTAGAAGAAGAAAAATAACAACAACACAATCTAAATAAACAAATTAACAATAAAAATGATCATTTTAATACTATACTGTAATGATAACAATAATAACAAAAACAATAATAATAATAACAATAAAATTAATAAATAATAACATAACAGATAATAATAATAATAATAATAATATAATAATTATTACAAGTATAATAATAATAACAACAATAAAACATAATGTTAATAATGATGATTATAATACTGTGCTATATTAATAATGTAATAATAATATAATAATAATAATAAACAATATTAAATAATAACAAACCAACAAAAATAAAATAAATAAATAAAGCAAATAATAATAACATTACTTCATCTAAATGAATAAATTAACTATAATAATTAATAATAATAATAACTCCAGTATTTGGGCGTCGCCACAGCAGATCTGGTCCTGACAAGTGCACCCCCCAATGGCTAGGCTGTTTCGGCCACCTCCCCCCCCAATCCTCAGACATTAGCCAATCTTGTCACTCACCCGTTCCAGTGTAATTTCCTCATAATCATAATCGGCTTCGGCTCCGTTCACCTGAAACACAAATAAATATAAAGACAGAAGTTTAGAGGATTCAGCAGTCAGGAGCAGAGCTGAGATTAGAACCCATGCACACTTTTTAAACTTTGTTGTACACCAGTCCTGATCAGCCAGTGAGGGTCCTGTACCCACAGTGTCTATTATTGATCAGTACGTCTCCAGATACGCTCTTATATAATAAACACGACTGACTTTGGCCCCGCGGCCCCACAGACGGCTTGATGGAGCTCATTAAACGTAGCTGTGAGCAGCTCAGGACGGTTCTGACCATCAGGACAATCCAGCTTCGTCCGCCTAAAGGACCCCCCCGACACAAACACACCCCAGTCATGAAAGTACTACCAGGAAATATTCCCTCTAACACCGGGACGAACCCAGAGAGCCGAGTCGAGGCCGCTGCTCGTATCGGGTTACGGTGTGGACAGTGGAAAAACAGCTTCGATTATTTTCACTCTCCATCGTTTCTAGCGGTGCCGAGGTGCCAAGAAATCTAACGCGTGAACGTGATGCTGCCGCGGCGATAAGAGGGATGAATTACAGTCATGATCCACCATCATCAAGGCCGATCAATATCACAAAATCTTTACAAAATCCTCTACAAATAAATTCATGAGGATATTTTTGGTGTTTTAGAGGGAAACAGCAACAACAAACGAACATTTTCAGTTAAGAACAGATTCATGATTTCTGTTCCTGTATGTGGTTACAGACTAGAACAAGTGAATCTCAGTGACACTTGGTTATTAATGACCAGCGATCAATAATAATAATAATAATTATTATTATAATAATCATAATAATTATAATAATAATAACAAAACAACAACAAATAATAATATAAATAAATATTACAGATAATAATAAAATAACAAAAATAATATAAATACATGAATAAATTAGTAAATATAAATAAACTAATAATAATAATAACGAATAACAATAGTGTAATTGCCTTCTACAATCACACTAATAAAACAACAAAAATAATATAAATAAATATAAATAAAATAATAGTAATAAAAAACTGTAATAAATAAAATAAATAAACCTTATAGATAATAATTATAAAAAACAAAAATAATATAAATAAATAAATTAAGTAGTAAGAACAAATAAACTAATAATAACAATAAAACAACAGAAATAATTTAAATAAATATAAATAAAATAGTAATAATTAAAAAACTAAATAAAAAAAAAAAAATATTATAGATCATTATAAAATAACAAAAGTAATACAAATAAATAAAGAAGTAAATATAAACTAATAAAAAGATAATAATAATAAAACAGAAATAATATAAGTAAATATAAATAAAATAATAATAATTTAAAAACATTAATAAATAAAATAAATAAATATTACAGATAATAATAATAATTATAAAACAACAAAAATACTTTAAATTAATAAATAACTAAATATAAATAAACTAATAATAAATTAAAACTGCAATTAAGAGAATAAATAAATTTTGCAGATAATACTAATAGGTAATAATAATAATAATAACAACAAAACAACAATAATAAATTATAAAAATAAATACTACAGATAATAATAATTATTAATAAACAACAAAAATAATAAATTTAATGAATAAATTACTAAATATAAATAAACTAAAAATACAAAAGAAATAATATAAATAAATATAAATAAAATAATAATATTATTAAAACAATAATAAATGAAATAAATTAATATTACAAATAATAATAATAAATAACATTTATTAAATAACAAAAAATAATATAAATACATGAATAAATTACTACATATAAATAAAATAAAAATAATAATACAACAGAAATAATATAAATAATTATAAATAAAATAATAATATTAATAAAACTATAATAAATACAATAAACAAATATGACAGATAATAATAATAAATAATAATAAGCATTAATTTATAACAACAAAACAACAATAATAAATAATATAAATAAATAACACAAATGATAATAATAATAATAATAACTGCTTTTTTTTAGGCGTCGCCACAGCGGATCTGGTCCTCATATCAGACTCGGTTTTATAACCTGACACACCTTCCTATTTCTATCTGGGCTTGGAACCTGCACTGACAAATGTACCCCCCAATGACTAGGCTGCCCCCCCCCCCCCCCCCACTTACCACCCCCCACCCCAATCATCAGATATTACCAGTTCCTAGCAGTCAGCTGACCATTAAGCATGAAACGTTGAACACGATAAACAGAAGCAGAATCAATGTAAACACTCACGTATGGGCTGATGTATGGAGAGGTGTCGATGCTGTCTGTGCTCACCAACACCGGCGCCGGACTCGCCTGCAAGAGAGACGCAATTAAAGTTTCAGTCATTATTACCATGAACCGGCCTGCTTAAAACGCACTCTCGAGCACAGTGTGGCACGGAAACCAAACAAAGAAGCAGCTCAAGCAGGATGTGGATGATCAGGATGGGTGCAGGGCACAAGGCACTCACTCTGGGCATGTTACAGACGGGCATGGGCGCAGATTAACGGCCCTGAAGCACGAGCAGCCAAGCCAAACTAAATCCCTCTGCAGACAGACAGGACTGGCACAGCTGGCAGCGCTGGCACCGTGGCTGTGGCGGCACGAGGGCGTATCAGTGACACGGCACCACTTTCTCTGAATGAGTTTAAGCGTAATGAAGGAGCGATGGACGAGCGAGGGACGAGCACACATGACAGAGAGAGAGAGGAGGAATAAGACCTGTGACGTGGGTGCCGGGATGAAGGTGGTCTCGGCCGGGACCGGTACGATAGGGATCACAGGGATTATGTGAGCGGGGGGAGGAACGGCGTCCGCCTGCTAAACGACAAACAGCAGAGGTCAAAGTTCAGTCATTACAGCTGTAGAAGAAATTCGAACCCAATAACACAAACTCACTCACTCACCTAAAACCTGCAACACAAAACGGCTCGGAACATGTAAATCATTATTATTATCGTTATTATTAAAGTCATTTTATATACACTGATCAGTCATAACATTAAAACCACCTCACTGTCCATTTTATCAGCTCCACTTACCATATAGAAGCACTTTGTAGTTCTACAATTACTGACTGTAGTCCATCTGTTTCTCTGCATGCTGTTCTTCAGGACCCCCACAGGACCACCACAGAGCAGGTATTATTTAGGTGGTGGATGATTCTCAGCACTGCAGTGACACTGACATGGTGGTGGTGTGTTAGTGTGTGTTGTGCTGGTATGAGAGGATCAGACACAGCAGCGCTGCTGGAGTTTTTAAACACCTCACTGTCACTGCTGGACTGAGAATCGTCCACCAACCAAAAATATCCAGCCAACAGCGCCCCGTGGGCAGCGTCCTGTGAGCACTGATGAAGGTCTAGAAGATGACCGACTCAAACAGCAGCAATAGATGAGCGATCGTCTCTGACTTTACATCTACAAGGTGGACCGACTAGGTAGGAGTGTCTAATAGAGTGGTCAGTGAGTGGACGCGGTGTTTAAAAACTCCAGCAGCGCTGCTGTGTCTGATCCACTCATACCAGCACAACACACACTAACACACCACCACCATGTCATTGTCACTGCAGTGCTGAGAATCATCCACCACCTAAATAATACCTGCTCTGTGGGGGTCCTGACATGTAGAGAAACAGATGGACTACAGTCAGTAATTGTAGAACTACAAAGTGCTTCTATATGGTAAGTGGAGCTGATAAAATGGACAGTGAGTGTAGAAACAAGAAGGTGGTTTTAATGTTATGGTTGATCGGTGTACAATCATAAAAAATGAGCAACACATTTCTGTTTTTATTATTTTATTTCTGCATTTTCTGCTTTTTCTCCCAGTTTAGTCGTAGCCAGCAGACTAGTGGACAATCAATTTTGTCTGTTGCAGGCACTAGGGGCGCCCAGTTGACCGGTAGCAGATCTGAGATCTGCACAATGATGCACAGAGGAACCTGTGAGTCCTGAAGTCCAGGATGTGTCGGAGGGTGCACGTGTCAAGCAGATATACCCTCCGCAGGCACCATTAGGGTCTCAATCAGTGGAAGACCAATTGGCTACGATAAATTGGGAGAAAAAGGTAAAAATGCCAAATTAAATATTAAAAATAGTACCAGGAAGAGGTTCAAAACTAAAGATATAAAGTAAATAATCTGACGATTATCAACCATACATGGAAAAATAGAAATAAAAGCCTGCAGTGCCATCGCTCAGCCAGCAGAGGTCGTAATTGCAGCAGTTTTGAAAAACCCCAAAGATACTCCCCTCCTCTGAACCGGCCGGCCGACAGCAGAGCTGAGATTCGAACTGGCGAGCTCTGATTGTCGGCTACTACAGGAAGTGAGGGTGCCAACTGTACAGGATGGCAGAGCAGCAGCTGATCCATGGACTAACTGCTCAGCCCAGGAGGGATCAAGTGCCAACAGAGCGGCTGAAGATGTTCCAGCTCCACAGACGTTCAACTTACAACAAGATCTGAGATTCATTCATTCATTACCACCACTTTAGCCTGGTCAGGGTCACTGTGGGTCTGATTCTTTTGGGCAAAAAACAGGAAACACCCTAGATGGGTTGCCAGTCCCTCTATAAGCACACACACACACACTAATAATCCTGACTGCATGTCTTTGGACTGTAGGAGGAAACCGGATCAAACGGAGGAAACCCACACGGACACGGGGAGAACATGCAAACTCTACACAGAAAGAACCCCTAGGCAGCACCGCACAGCTGGCGCTAAAGCGGTTTTGTCACTTCTCATGTGAATGCGCCAGTGCTGAAGGGAATACGGTATTCCAACATCAAGCATCTCCACCATTAAGAAGCATCAGGAAACAATAAAGAAGTAAAACTAAAGTGCAGCTTTTATTGTATTTTTATTGATTTTGAACTGTTTGTAATTGTATTTCAGTGTGTTTATATTATATTTGTGTTATTTTCAGTGTTTAAGTGCAGAGATGTTCACAAGTCACAAAATACGAGTCACGAGTCAATATAATCTACACAAAACATATATTATAAATGTAGAGTAGAAATAAAGAAATAATCTGTAAGTTCAGATAAAAACAACAACAGATTAGCGAGTGTATTTAGCCGTTTTACTTCGTGTCTTTACTTTCCTCCTCATCGTGTAAATGAATGTAATTTCTGTAACAAGAAGGTTCCAGTTAAAAGCTTCAACTGATACGTTTTGTTTTCATTACAGAATAAAAGCGCTCGATAAATCACGGCACAGCGGCCAAAATCCCAAACACAGCAAAAACATCATAACCACTGCTTACCTTAGCTTCTGTTCTTCCAGATGCTATTACATTTATAAGCGTGCGTCCCATTAGGAACAGAATACGTTATTTTGTAAATGTGCTTATAATTAAAAACCTTCAAACTTTTCCCGGTGGTGAAGTAAAACAGGAAGTGGTTAGAAAGCCGATCGAGCGTTTCATTACCACGTCATCTGTGTGACGCAAACTGAATAAATGCAAATAACAGCATTTCTTACTAACAATTACAATCAGAAGCTCTGATTGGTTCAGAAAGCGTCTTTCAACCATCAGCACCGATTCTGTAGGAGCGTTCCATTCACCCCGGTCGTTCCTGTGAAGTGCACTACGTAGGGTATTCCACCATTTTAAGGGAGATTCTGATCCAAAGGGAACGAGAATGTTCAGATGAAGTGAACTTCAGACTGTGTAGGGAGTAGGGAGCGACGCTTCATCACTACACCGGAAGCTGGCTGGAACGTTTACACATTGTGTGTGTTGTGGGTTAAGATGGCCGGAGCGTTATTAGAGAGCAGAAATGACATGATCAGAATGATGTTGGATCATATATATATAGATATATATATAAAATTATCACACGTAACTAATGTTAACACATGCTGACGCTAGAAACTCTTGTTGTTTACGAGTCATTTTTGCAAGTCACGAGTCGAGTCTGAAGTCGAGTCGGACTCGAGTCCCCATCTCTGTTCAAGTGTCAAAAACAACCTCATTATTTTACACGAGACTAAAATATCTGCAGCTCCACGGGACCATGGACGCATTAACAGGTTTCACAAACGTCCTTATGGGGAAAAATA
Organism: Trichomycterus rosablanca; assembly: GCF_030014385.1. NCBI lineage: Eukaryota > Metazoa > Chordata > Actinopteri > Siluriformes > Trichomycteridae > Trichomycterus > Trichomycterus rosablanca. The sequence continues at coordinate 52,058,284 of NC_085993.1, forward strand.
CCCTGAAACAAAAACAAGCTCACGGTCAGGCGTCCAAATACTTTTGGCTACATAGCTCTAACTGGCTAGCTCCCGCGCTAAACGATTAGCATTTCAGAGACACAAATTCCCACAGTTATTTCCTTCAAATAAACAGCTAAGAAGACGTACCTTCTTTAATGAAACTGAACCCCACGGATCCTCACCCCCCCGGGCGCCGGGTGCGGCTCGGACCCTGCCCGTGCTTTTGGCGGGGGTCTTCTTGTCCCCGCCCCTCAGGCTGGTAGATCTGGCTCGGCTCCTGTTGGAGGCGGGCATGGTGCGGGAGCTGAAGTGTGGGTGACAGTGCTGAGGAGTCTCCTGAAGTTGCTGCAGGAAGAGGAGATGGTTGTAGGAATGGTGTGGGTGGTGCTGGTGGCAGTGTAGACACTGTGGCTGTGGTTCTGATCTCTGATGGGTTCCGGTTCGATGGTCAGTGCAGGCTCCTGTACAGCCGGCGTGGTGGTTGCTGTAGTAACCGTTCATTCTTCTGGTAGAGGAAATCCAAAACCAGGCAGAAGTTCAGTGCCACGTCCAGTACGAGGGTTTATTTTGTCGAGTGGCGGTGAATCCAGATCTTTGCTTTCAGCTCTCTGCTCCTCCACTCCTCTGCCAAGCCTCTCTCGGACTCTCTGCTCCAACAACCCCCCCCGCATTCGCTTGCCCATTAATGAGCTCCGCCGGGCATCACACATGACGGGGCACGGACATTTTTTTTACAGGCTCAAAGAATCAAGAAGCTTCATTCTTAATTTTAAGCCTGAACGTGAAGCGTCTTCAGATTGACGACAGTTAAATAATGTTTTATATAAAGAAGCAGATTTGATTTAACAGTGAGAACATTTAGTAAAGTGCAATAAAAACAAGAAATCTTTATTTAACTGATAAAACTCATCCCTGTACTAAGCACTAAACTAATCACTGTACTGTAACCAGCACTAAACCAATCTCTAAACTATAACTTCTCATCACTATACTAATCCTTAACTAAACTAAACCTTAACTAAACAGTAACTAAACTGTTACTTATTTATATACTATAGTTCATCACTATACTAATCACTACACAGTAACTCATCACTATACTCATCACTATACTGTAACTCATCACTATACTAATCACTACACTGCAACTCATCACTATACTAATCACTACACAGTAACTCATCACTATACTAATCACTATTCTGCAACTCATCACTATACTAATCACTATACTGTAACTCATTACTATACTAATCACTATACTGCAACTCATCACTATACTAATCACTACACAGTAACTCATTACTATACTAATCACTACACAGTAACTCATCACTATACTCATCACTACACAGTAACTCATCACTATACTAATCACTATTCTGCAACTCATCACTATACTAATCACTACACAGTAACTCATCACTATACTCATCACTATACTGTAACTCATCACTATACTAATCACTACACTGCAACTCATCACTATACTAATCACTACACAGTAACTCATCACTATACTAATCACTACACAGTAACTCATCACTATACTAATCACTATACTGTAACTCATCACTATACTAATCACTACACAGTAACTCATCACTATACTAATCACTACACAGTAACTCATCACTATACTAATCACTATACTGTAACTCATCACTATAATAATCACTATACTGAAACTCATCACTATACTAATCACTATACTGTAACTATACTATATTGTTACTTATTAATATACTATAAATCATCACTATACTAATCACTATACAGAAACCGTACTATACTGTTGCTTATTTATATACTATAGATTATCACTATACCAAGCACTATACTAATCACTATTTTAAAACTCATCACTATACTAATCACTATTCTGCAACTCATCACTATACCAATCACTATACTAATCACTACACAGTAACTATACTATATTGTTACTTATTTATATACTATAAATCATCGCTATACCACTCACTATACCAATCACTACAAAGTAACTCATCACTACACTGTAACTCATCACTACTAATCACTAAATTTGAACTCATTACACTAATCACAATATTGAAACTAATCATTGTACTATTTAAAGGTATGTTAGTTTCCATACACAGTGAGGGATCTGAAGTCTGGTATCAGAAGTTTGTGGTTTTAAATTCCGTCTTTAACAAGAACGATCTCATTAAGCCTCTAATGTGAGATAAACGGTGTCGCTCATGTGCCGTGTACTTTAGGAACCTTTTATAATTGTATAATGTGAGCGTACGGCGGGTCAGCGGTGGAGTCCTGCCCTGTACTGACCCCCCGTGCTTTTACATGCTGTTTCCTCGTCACTGCACTGATTCTTCACTGCTTCCATTTGTGTGTCGCAGCTACTCAGAAGCTCTGAGCCTGAGGCAAACAGCGCTACACAAAAGATTTCCCATAATCACCCGGGAAACGCCGCCCCGGTGTAGTACAGGCTACAGTCCGGCGTCCATCACCGTCTTCTGTTTCTCCCTGAATAAACCGATCGATACGAGCTGCCATTCTGAGCCAGCGCGAGTGCTCTCGGATATTATCATTATATTTACACCCCATCCACATCAACACAAATAATACTAACTAACAATACTAACAAATAATACTAATACTATTATCATTATATTTACACCCCATCCACATCAACACAGATAATACTAACTAACAATACTAACTAATAATACTAATACTATTATCATTATATTTACACCCCATCCACATCAACACAAATAATACTAACTAACAATACTAACTAAAAATACTAATACTATTAGCATTTTATTACACCCCATCCACATCAACACAGATAATACTAACTAATAATACATTAATAGTAACTGATAATACTAACTAATAATACTACCTGTTAATACTAACTAATAGTACTAACTAATTATACTAACTTATAATACTATTATCATCATATTTCACCCCATATACATCAACACAGATAATACCCACTAACAATACTAACTAATAATACTAATACTATTATCATTATATTACACCCCATCCACATCAACACAGATAATACTAATAATACTAACTAATAATACTTACTAATAATACAACCTGTTAATACTAACCAATAATACTAACTAACAATACTACCTGTTAATACTACCTGTTAATACTAATAGTGCTCTGGTGGCACAAAGGATAAACACACTAACATGTAAGAACTGACATGACCAAGTCATGGGTTCAAATCTCCAATCTGCTAAAAGTCTTAAAAAATAAACAACCATACTGTCATTAAAGTCTGTTTTGCACTTCTGTAAGTCGCTCTGGATAAGAGCGTCTGCTAAATGCAGAAAATGTAAATGAAAATGTAAATACTAACTAATAATACTAACTAATTATACTAACTTATAATACTATTATCATCATATTTCACCCCATATACATCAACACAGATAATACCAACTAACAATACTAACTAATAATACTAACTAATAATACTAACTAATAATAATACCTTTATTATTGTATTTACATCTCCTGTTTAGTTTTTATACTTGTTTTATTCTGAAAAAAGCATTTAACTCATCACTATACTAATCACTATACTGAAACTCATTACTGTACTCATCACTATACTAGAACTTATCACTATACTAGATCTCATCACTATACTAATCACTATACTAATCACTATACTAGAACTCATCACTATACTAATCACTATACTAGAACTCACCACTACACCAGAACTCATTACTATACTATAACTCATCACTATTCTACTCAGTATACTAGAACTCATCACTACACTAGAATTAATCACTATACTATAACTCATCACTATACTATAACTCATCACTATACTAATCACTATACTGTAACTAATCACAATAATATAACTCATCACTATACTAGAACTCATCACTATACTAATCACTATATTGTAACTAATCACTATAATATAATTCATCACTATACTAATCACTATACTAAATCTGTTTCAACCTTAGCTAATCATGTCCACGCAGATGCTGGACCAGCCGATAGCGCTGCTGATATTCAGACCTTAGATCCTCCGACCGCAGCAGAAGGACTAACAGTACAGATCTGCTGCAGTTACGCCCTCTGCTGGCTGATCGATGGTGCTGCACAGAGACGGGGGATAACAGAGATCAGTGCGTGACTCTCAGAGTGCGATACGGATCTCCGTATGAGCCCGCCTGGTGTTTGTCACGACCCGCCTCGTTTAGGAATGGAGGTCTGCAGCAGTAGAGGTGAAATACGACTGAGGAATTGGATATGACTAAATTGGAAAGGAAAACTGAGTAATATAATGAATGAGTTCGGTGAATCTGTACATTATTAATGGGACGTGCGGTCGCCGGTCTCTAAGGGTTCGATAAGGTCGCTGAACTTCCTGTTTAGTAAAGCTGATCTAAATCTGAACAGACGACCTGTTGCTGATCACGTTTCACACAGATCATAACCCCAACACGTAACTCGTAACCCCGCGGATAAACAGGCGGCAGAGGCTGGAGTGCCGCTCATCTGCGCTCTGATTCCTTTATGGCGTCTGAATCGATGGTGTTGAGACACGAGCGCAGGGTGGAAAATCAATTAGATCTGGTTATGATGATGGTTGAAGCGATTGAAGATCTTCTCCAGAGGATCCTGAGAGCCTCCATGACGTTCTAATGGAGTCTCGACCGCAGGAGGATGAAACCTGACCCTACTCATACTTGGTCTTACATGGTGATGAAAACCTGCACAGTCTCAGCTCAGTACGAGCTGCTGATGTTCCAGCGAGCTACGTTTAGGACCAGGAATGTAAACACAACGTTTATTAGGTATAAAATGAGGAATTTCTATACTGTTTCTACCCTATAGTTCACCACAGCATGTTCAGTCTGTACACTAAGCTACAAAGCCTTTTAATCAGCTAACAAAGATCAAAGCAGTCTTTCATTTAATTGATTGGCTGATTGATTAATTGATCCCCAAATGGAAATCATACTGGTGCAGCCGCAATTCACACGTTTACATTCATATTTTTAGCATTTTCGGACACTTTTATCCAAAGCAAACTACAGCACTGTGAAAGTATAAAGTCTAAGCAATTGAGGGTTAGGGGCCTTGCTCAAGGGTCCAACAGTGGCAACCTGTCAGTAATGGGGCTTGAACCAGTGACCTTTTGATTACTATTCCACTACCTTAACTACTAGGCTACAACTACTAATTCAGACATACACTATATTGCCTTCATACGCGTATGAACTTGAGTGTTTCACATTCTTAATCCATAGGGTTTAATATGATGTCGCCACCCTTTGCAGCTATAACAGCTTCAACTCTTCTGGGAAGGCTTTCCACAAGGTTTAGGAGTGTGTTTATGGGAATTTTTGACCATTCTTCCAGAAGCGCATTTGTGAGGTCAGACACTGATGTTGGACGAGAAGGCCTGGCTCACAGTCTCCGCTCTAATTCATCCCGAAGGTGTTCTATCTATCGGGTTGAGGTCAGGACTCTGTGCAGGCCAGTCAAGTTCATCCACACCAAACTGGCTCATCCACGTCTTTATGGACCTTGTGCTTTGTGCACTGGTGCGCAGTCATGTTGGAACAGGAAGGGGCCATCCCCAAACTGTTCCCACAAAGCATTAAAAGTTCCTTTCACTGGAACTAAGGGGCCGAGCCTGACTCCTGAAAAACACCCCCACACCATAATCCCCCCTCCACCACACTTTACACTCGGCACAATACAGTCAGACAGGTACCGTTCTCCTGGCAACCCAGACTTCACAGCGTGATTCGTCACTACGGTTAACACGTCTCCACCGCTCTAAAGTCCAGTGGTGGCGTGCTTTACCCCATGCGCTTGGTGATGTAAGGCTTGGATGCAGCTGCTCGGCCATGGAAACCCGTTCCATGAAGCTCTACACGCTGTTCCTGAGATCATCTGAAGGCCACATGAAGTTTGGAGGTCTGTAGTGATGGACTCTGCAGAAAGTTGGTGACCTCTGTGCACTATGTTCCTCAGCATCCGCTGCCCCGCCCTGTCATTTTACATGGTAACACTCGGTGGCTGAGTCGCTGTCGTTCCCAATCGCTTCCACTTTGTTATACCAGCACTGACAGTCGACTGTGGAATATTTAGTAATGAGGAAATTTCACCACTGGACTTGTTGCACAGGTGGCATCACGGTACCACGCTGGAATTCACTGAGCTCCTAAGAGCGACCCGTTCTTTCACTAATGTGTGTAGAAGCAGTCTGCATGCCGAGGTGCTCGGTTTTATACACCTGTGGCCATGGAAGTGATCGGAACACCTGAATTCAGTCATTTGGATGGGGGAGTGAATACTTTTGGCAATATAGTGTATCACACAGATCACAAGCACATCCATCTAGTGCGAAAACGAACCAAAGGTGGTTTATAATCAATAAAAATAACTTTGTTTCCATTTTTTCTACCACCTTTTATTTATTTATTTATTAGTGATAGTCCCCATGTTTGTTTTTTAGACAGTGTCGTTCTTGACCTTGACTAAACATCTACACTTTCACAGATTCATCTTTAATTCTTTCAGGTGCGCTTCGCATTTATCATGTATTTTCCCCTAATTTAGTCATATCCAATTCCCTGATGGTTCCCCCTCTACTGCTGCAGACCTCCACTCATGACCGAGGAGGGTCATGACTAACACACGGGTGCAGCATCGACCGCTTCTTTTCACCTGCACTGGACCGGTTCATATGGAGATCCGTATCGCGCACTGATCTCCATTATCCCCCGTCTCGGTGCAGCACCATCGATCATCCAGCAGAGGGCGTAACTGACTAAGCTCTCCAGTAAGAACAAAAAAGTGCTTCATTTTCCGTACGTTTCGCTCCGACAAGGAAACCAGATCAAAAGAACGGTTGCTATCTGGAGATGGAACTTTACAGTCGGTCCTCGTACCTACACCTGCAGCCGACGTTTTAATAAAGACAGAGTGGAGACTGTTAACGAAGAGTGAGATGATTTCTCCATCCCATTTCGAAGACCGGAGGTTTGGGAGAGGAGAGAGCGACCAGTGGAGGGTGGAACACTGGATGAGGACGCTGATATGCTCTCCGAGGACCACGCCCACGCTCCAGCAAAAACGAGAGGACATCCCTAAAGCTGAAGAACCAAACAGAACCGGAGTTCAGCGTTTCACTGGATCAGACGGGGACGTTGGGTTTTACGGGGTATGACGTCCAACAGGAGTCAAAAATAAGCGGTGAATACGAGTGCCGGAGGTGACAGAGCTGGCTGACTCGTCCATTGCAGCAGTTCTGAGGAATCCCTGCGGCTCTCCCTCCCCCGGACGAACCGATGGTTGTCCGTGTGGGCGCCCTGGCGTGCCGGAGATGTCAGCACTGGTGGGCTAGTGTGTTTTACCACAGAATGAAACGGGCGCGGTGGAGTTTCTCAGCTCCAGATCCTCGTACTCTTCACGTTTAACGTCTCTCCCACCTACGTGAGGCGCTGCTAAACGTGAGCGTCAGTTCCAGCCGCGCACCCCTCGTACGGACTCACGAAACAGCCGTGAGTGGGCGTAGAGTTTGGGAGAGAGGACTGTAGGTGTTGGTGTCGGTGGTGCCCGCTCCGCAGGGAGACGCGCCCGCGCTGTCTGCGGGCCGAGCGTTCACGCCTGCTGCTGTGATTCATAGCCGAAGCGAAAACGCCAACCCACGCGGCCCTGCCGAAACGGGAACGATGCATCACCCGTGCAGATTCAGCACCGGGGAGGCGCAGTGTATGGTCGAAAGTATTCGGACGCCTGACCGTGAGCTTGTCGGACGTCCCGACTCAAAAAGCTGGGTGATCTTTTCAGCCAGAACATGAGAAGCTTCTCATGAGTCCTTGAAGTGTGTCTGTAGGAATTTGTGCCCATTTGTGCACCCTGATGTTGCTCAGAAAAGCATCAGTTGATGTTCCGGTCCATTCCAGAGCTGTGGAGTAGGGCTGGAAAGGGAAAGGACCTTCCCTAAACTGTTGCTGCACAGTCGGAAGCGTATGATTTCTCTTATATGACTGATTTATTACACCTGTTAGCGACTGTAGTGGCTGAAACACGTGAATTCAGTCATTAGAGAAGCGTCCAGATACTTTTGTCCCTCCACAGGGTTAACGGCTCGGTTTAAATCCGCTCGGTGGCTCTGTGTGCTGAAAACGCTGCGCTGGCCAGATAAGAAAAATAAATAAACCGGCGCACCACGTGACCGAGCATCCTCGCTTGCTAATTGCCATGGCAACTCCATGGAAACAGCAGAAGCCACGGCTCCGGAGGAGTTGCACGCCTCCTCAGGACCGAACCGCCTCACGTCCTCAGTTACAGTACAAACGCACCCGAAGAACACGAAACGTTACAAGAAACGGCGTTTTCATTTAAAAATAAAGATGAACTGCCGACCGGCCGTGCTCCCTTCCCAGGCGAACACGTGTGTGCATGCAAAAGTATCGGGACGCCTCTGAATTCATGTGTTTCAGCCACGACAGTTGCTCCCAGGTGTTATACATCAATCATATAAAGGAAATTATATAGTTAAGACTTGGCAGAAACAGTTTAGGGAAGGTCCTTTCCTTTTCCATCATGACTGAACCCCTGTGTCAAACTCAAAGCATCACTGCTTGTACAGACTGATCCCTTGATGGATCCTTTTATACCTGATCATGATTCCCTCACCTGTTCCCGACTCACCTGCTCACTGTGAAACGCTGTACTTTTTCACTTCCAATTTTCCTCCTAATCGAGTCGTATCCAAACACTCGAATGCATTACGCTTCCTCTCTACTGATGCTGATCCCCACTTCTGATTGAGGAGAGCGAGACTGACACGCCCCCTCCGACACGTGTGCAGCACCCGACTGCATCTTTTCACCTGCACGAGGCGAGTTCACATGCGGATCAGCTTTGTGTACGGAGAGCCACACCCTGATCCTCATTATCCCTGAACTCTGTGCAGCACCATCAACCAGCCAGCAGAGGTCGTAATTACATCAGTTGAGACTGAGAGATGCTTATAGTCCGGATTTAGCTCCATCTGATTTCCACCTTTTTGGTTCTGTTCTGTTTAGTTCTGTTATGTTCTGCTTGGTTCTATTCTGTTCTTTCTGGATCTGTTCTGTTCTGCTTTATTGTGTTCTTTTTGGTTCTGTTTACTTCTGTAGTGTTTGGTTTTGTTCTGTTCGGTTCTGTTCTGTAGTAATCACTCGTGTCTGAGAGACGCTTATAGTCCTGATTTAGCTCCATCTGATTTACACTTTTTTGGAGGCTGAAAGAAGCTTTAACGGGAAGAAGATTTTCATGTGATGATGATGTGAAAGCAGCGGCGCATCAGTGACGACATTAAAAAGTCGGTACGACGCTGGATAAATGCACCGGAAGGCGATGATGTAGAAAAGTGATGCAGTTTGTTTTTAAAGAAATAATAAATAAAGTTAAAAAAGTGTGAAAGCTTAAAAAGTGAAAATCCCTCGTTAAATGAAAGTGTTGATTGTTTACCGTTAGATCTTCTTAGTCTTAAATCTCCTCCTGATCACTTACAGTGGTTATTATATTTATTTATTTATTTAAACGTGCGGATGGAGTTCTGATGACCAGCATGAGCGGTCAGCGCTGTATTGGCGTGCCGCGGAGGTTAAGTGGACGGCGCTGCCCTGACGCACTTACCGCTTTCACGTTCTGATAAGTGCTCATAAAAAAGAGATGAAGCTCCAGTGTTGTGGTAACAGGAATCGATGGCTGGAATAAAGAGCCCGACTGGAAACCCTTTTGTCATCGCCTCTATTGTTGCGGCTTTCGTTTCAGGTCGTGACCCTGTTAGCCGGCGTTCTGATCCCACCGGGCACAAAGAGCGTGCGTGGCACGGCCGTGCCCACATTACCGGACACCGAGGAGGAGGAGGAGGAGTAGATGGCTCCAGGCTCTGGGCCATGTCGGATGATTCAGTCTAATGGCAGGTGAGTCCGGCCGCTCATCCGTCCGCTAAGTGCTTCAGCCCACATCAAAATAAATAAATATATCGAGAGGTCGGGCATTATGGGCATCGTATTAATGCCTACAGCAGCATGGCACACGCTTTCAATCTCTGTAATCTCACAGTGACATATAGTGAACACACAGAAAACAGCGACCCAATACTTGTGGAACCATCACATCCATAAAAGAAATCTAATAAAAACAAGCATATGTAGGCGTCGCCACAGCAGATCTGGTCCTAATACCAGACTGGGCACAGTTTTTACCCCGGATGCCCCTCCGGACACAACCCTCATTTCTATCTGTGCTTGGGACCTGCACTGAGAGCGAACTGACAAGTGCATCTCACAATAGCTGGACTGTTTCAGCCCTCCTCTTACCTTGGACAATGTCTACGACTGCCCGATTGGCTGATAGCACTGCTGAGATTTGAACCCTGGATGACCAGACCTCAGATCAGCAGTAGTGTGTAGCGTACTTTACTGCTGACACCAGAGTGCAAACAAGCACCATGAAATTAAATAAAATAAATAAAGTAAATTATTATATTATATTAAATATAAAATAAAATGCAAACATTACACAATATCATACACATCTGTCTCTGTTTTATAGATCTGTAGTAAAACTGCACACACACCTTATAATCCAAATCCCTAAATACAGCGCTACCTTAAAACTGGACGTCAGTTGAGTTTTAAAGACGTTGAGTTTCGAGGTATTTTTTCCCATAAGGATGTTTGGGGAACCTGTTAATGCGTCCATGGTCCCGTGGAGCTGCAGATATTTTAGTCTCATGTAAAATAATGAGGTTGTTTTTGACACTTAAACACTGAAAATAACACAAATATAATATAAACACAATGAAATACAATTACTAACAGTTACACATCAATAAAAATACAATAAAAGCTGCACTTTAGTTTTACTTCTTTATTGTTTCCTGACGCTTCTTAATGGTGGAGATGCTTGATGTTGGAATACCGTATTCCCTTCAGCACCGGCGCATTCACACGAGAAGTGACAAAACCGCTTTCGTTTTTCTCGCTGTGCCGTTATTTCCTATGAAGTGTGACGGCGGTGCACAAAACTTAGCGTGACTTATTGTAGTAAAACAGCGAGTGAGGAATGTGATTAGTGGAGGAACTTATGAGCAGTAATAATGAAGAGAAGTTTAGTGCTCCTGTCTCCTTCTTTTACTACATTAAACCACGTTAAGCTTTATTTTCAACCAGAAGCGTTTTAGACTCTGGGAGAAGCTGATTCTGATTCTCACCATTTCTCAGAAGCTGGAGCTGTAACACAAGTTTAAAAGTGAAACAGGGAGGAGAATCCAGATAAACACAGATACACGTGGAGCTGTAACCCTGGATCTGACGCTTATTCCACACTGATGCAGATTCAGATCAGATTCACACGCTGATCAGGTTTTACCGCTCAAGACGAGCGGCGAACAAAGTGAAGGTCACACAAACGTCCAGTTTAGGGGAACAAATTTACCAACTAAGGGTTTTGAGTTTAGGGGACTTCCAGCATCAACAACGTAAATGCCTTATAATTCATTCAGTTTGACTATAGAACCGTTCATGAGTAACAAAAGGGGGCGCTGTTTAAATAATGCTGCACATTTCACTTAGTTTCTAACAGTTGATGTATGAACTGCAGGTGGTGGATAATGGAGATCAGTGCATGACTCTCCGTGCGTGATACGGATCTCCATATGAACCCGTTTGGTTCAGGGGAAAAGAAGCGGTCGATACTGCACACATGTCAGAGGGGGCGTGTGTTAGTCACGACTCTCCTCGGTCAGGAGTGGAGGTCTGCAGCAGTAAAGGGGAATTGGATACGACTAAATTGGGAAGGAAATTGCATGAAAAAACTACGATCACGTGACAGAAATGCAGATTTGACTGATTTAACCCTCGGTTTTACCTGCAGTGCATGAGGTTAAAGGTCACAATCCAGCCAACAGGTGATAAGCATGCTAGGGGTTACCTGGCTGGCGCCGGCGGTGATGCAGTCGCTGAAGGCGTTCCGGCGGGTGAAGAAGGTGAGGAGCTGCTGCCAGCGCGAGCTGGACGAGGGCAGGTCCTCGCTGGAGCTGCGCTTGGCCCACTGCCTCTGCTTCTGGCCCGGGGCGCCGTGAGCCGGCCCGGCGTTGGCCCGGCCGCCGCGCGGGTACAGCGTGCTGTTCCCGAAGATGTAGTTCATCGCTGCGAGCGAGTAGGCACCGGAGGATCTGAGGGCGCGGCGAGGGGTCGGGTTACAGCATAGCGTCCCGGATCTCACCAAAAAGCTCGGGAGGGTCCCGAATCCGTCCGAGCGCAAATCCGGATGGAGCGGCTGGTCCGAACGCGAGGCAGCCTCATGCCGCTCTGAGAGGTGGGAAGAGAGGAGGACGGAGGTGTCGGCACTGCCCACGGGCTGTCCACGCAACGCCGCGCTCTGGCTCCAGACTAGCGGAGCGCTGAGGGATCAATGAGGGAGCGTGGAGCTCTGTGTGCACCGGGGAAACTCTGAGAGCTCTGAGAGGCAGGAAGTGGGTTCGAATATCAGGGCACGTGTTGCGGCTCGCTCCTCCACCCCTCTAGGGATTCGGGATCTAAATGGACTCGGACAACCAGATTGGCCGAGAGCCGGTATCAATCACGGCGCGCTCCGGACAGCAGCGTCCGGCGTGAGTGGCCACATGAAATATAAATGGTGAGGAATAAATAATAAAGAGACGCGTCACGCTCGTCTTCCTCCTCACATCCATCCGAACCCTCTGAGCCAGCGTTCTCACTTTAACCAAGCCGTCGGGGTAAATGCGTCTTCCGGCACTTCATGCTAATACCTCCGGCGTGTGAATAATGCATGTCTCTGATAAATGCCCCGCGACTCCAGCGAGACGATAACGCGGTAATCTCCGATCAGAAAGGTAAACCCTCGCCCTCCTGGCTGCTCCTTTTATATTTTACTCCGCAGTCTCTCTCATGTCTCATCTCGCGAGCTAACAGCGAGGGGGAGACAAAACCCTGCGCCTTCACAAGAGAGAAAAACAAAGCCAATGTGAAAATAACCGCGTGTCAATACGAGTGGGACGCACGCACACTCCCACCGCGGCGACCCTCCTTCGTCCCTCCGTCTGAACCCCTCCGAGGCGGCGGCGGGCGGCGGCTGAGACGGTACGAGATGCCACAGGTGTCAGACGAGGTAGCGGACGGACACTGTCACAGCCTGCGCCTCTATTAATACCCCCCCCACACACAACACCGAAACCATGGCAACCGTTTCCACTTGATGTGAAGCAGGCGAGTCCGCCGAGCTCCTGCGTTCACGCCCACTCGGTTCAGAGAGAGAACGAATCACGGAGGATCGCTCTCTCGCTTGTTCACTTTCACCGAACGCTCAAGACTGGTCTGGGTTGCTGTGGGTCCAGTGCCACACGAAGACTATCGGAAGGCAAATATTAAAAGCGGAGTGAAACCAGCGTCACCACAAACACAGAGAGAACACTTCTCACAGACACAGAGGATAGAACCCAGGTCATAATGTCTGATGTTACTGTGCAGCATCCAAACAAACATTTTTGAAGACCATTATTATTATTATTATTATTATTATTATTGTTATTATTATTATTATTATTATTTATTATTATTATTAATTATTATTATTATTACTATTATTACCACCAATAATAATAATAATAATAATTATTATTACAAATTATTATTATTATTATTATCATTATCATTATTATTTGTTATTATCATTATTATTATTATTATTATCATTATTATTATCATTATTTTTTTATTACAGTATTATTAATTATATTATTACTGTTATTATTATATATTATAATTTTATTATTATTATATTGTTATTACAGTATTATTAATTATATTATTATTGTTATTTTGTTGTTATTAATATTATTAGTACTGTTATTATTATTATTATCATTATTATTTTAATATTATCATTATTATCATGATTTTGTTATTACAGTATTATTACTATTATTATTATTATCATTATTATTATAGTTGTTATTACTGTTGTTATTATTACTATTAGTAGTAGTAATACTGCTTGAACTGTCTCCTCTCTCAATTGTTCATAGATGCGACACACACAAATCAAACTTACTAAACTCTAGGGATAATTTCAGAGCAGCCAATCCACCATCTGCATGTTTGTGAGAGGTGAGATGGAACCAAAGTACCTGGAGAGAACATGAGAAGCTCATCACAGACCATGACCTGAGCCTAGGGTTAAACCTGGGAAACAAACCTAGCCACTGAGTTCGGCCACAACATTTGCATACGGGTGTAATAATTTAGTGATATACAGGAAACCATACGCTTCTGCAGCAGCAGTTTAGGGAAGGACCTTTCCTGTTCTATAAAGATGTGAAGAAAAGCTTCCTGCACAGAGCCCTGACCTCAGCCCCACTCAACAGCTCTGGGATGAACCGGAACACCAACTGATTGCCATAAAAATGCTGTCATCTTTTGACTGAACAGGCACAAATTCCCACACACCGACCCACTTCAGAATCTGGTGAGAAGCTCAGAAGAGCGGCTGTTGTTCTAGCTGAGAGGATCAGCCGTAATGACCCGTCCTCTGTGTTTGTTTACTGCCTGGTGGTCAGTGAGCCCCTCCTCACCGCCCCCTCCAGCACACAGTGTTTAATCAATAGCGCACCGCGAGGACAAAGTGCTGGTGGACGGCCGCCGCCCGCCGCCACTAACTGAAGCTTTCAGGATCTGGAGCCATAAATTCTGGCAGTAAAGGGAGAAAAGAGACGAGTGTTTATTTCACCGCCGGCTTTCATGAGGTCCGTCGTTTCTCACTCGCTGTTGCATAACGAAGGACCGAGTCGTTACCGTCCGGCCGTATTTCCCTCCCCCACCCTGTGCACACACGTTCCAATATGCCAAGTTCACACTACACGACTGGATCTCTTGTAATCGGGAGTCTTCAAAGCCGGTGTGGATTTCACACTACACGACTGATGGGTGATGGGGGGTCACACACTACACCATCTATCACCAACTGGAATCACAGACGAGCTTCTCTGCTCTCCCAAACTACGTTCTGTCACGAAAACACACGCAAGAAGTGACGAGGGGTTTGTGCGCTGATGTGCAGCGTAAAATCAAGGGGGGAAAATAGAAGCAGCAGGGTTTGTTCTGTAGTGAGCTGGAGGGTAATAAAAATTGTTTGCAATGCAGTGAGGGTATTATGGTTTGCTGAGAGCAATAAGGTTAGAAATGCTGTAAAACTTGTGTGCGTGCTGATGTATTCTGATATAAACTATATTATGCCCCTGTACCACCACTGCGTTTCCCCTCACACCGTATCTTGCGTTCTCATTGGCTGTTCGACACAGCACTCATTGCCAGTTGGGCGACTCAGATATCTGACATGCTAGAAATCTCTCGGCGAGCCGCTCGGATCGAGTTGTTGAGTCGTTCACACACAGCGATTGAGAGCCGAGTTTCGAGCGCCGAGCAAACGCCGAGTTGCACCAGAGCCGGCAAATCTAGCGCCGACCAGCCGCTGAGCAAAAATCAGGGCGTACATCGTGTAAAGTGAACCAGGTATAAGGCGCCGTGAGTCTAGAAAAGTACACGCTTCATTTCTTTACAAAACAAACCCTGAGCTTCATATACAAAAGAACACGGATTAACAGGACCACCACAGAGCAGGTATTATTTAGGTGGTGGACGATTCTCAGCACTGCAGTGACACTGACATGGTGATGGTGTGTTAGTGTGTGTTGTGCTGGTATGAATGGATCGGACACAGCAGCGCTGCTGGAGTTTTTAAACACCTCACTGTCACTGCTGGACTGAGAATCGTCCACCAACCAAAAATATCCAGCCAACAGCGCCCTGTGGGCAGCGTCCTCTGACCACTGATGATGGTCTAGAAGATGACCGACTCAAACAGCAGCAATAGATGAGCGATCGTCTCTGACTTTACATCTACAAGGTGGACCGACTAGGTAGGAGTGTCTAATAGAGTGGACAGTGAGTGGACATGATATTTCAAAACTCCAGCAGTGCTGCTGTGTCTGATCCACTCATACCAGCACAACACACACTAACACACCACCACCATGTCAGTGTCACTGCAGTGCTGAGAATCATCCACCACCTAAATAATACCTGCTCTGTGGGGGTCCTGTGGGGGTCCTGACCATTGAAGAACAGCATGTAGAGAAACAGATGGACTACAGTCAGTAATTGTAGAACTACAAAGTGCTTCTATATGGTAAGTGGAGCTGATAAAATGGACAGTGAGTGTAGAAACAGGGAGGTGGTTTTAATGTTATGGCTGATCTGTGTATATAAAAAAACTATATGCTTCCAACTTTGCAGCAACAGTTTAGGGAAGGTCCTTTCCTGTTCCAGCACAAAGCAAACTCTATAAAGACATGAAGAAGCTCCAGTGTCCTGCACAGAACCCTGAGCTCAGCGTTTGCTGAATAAAAGCATACTGATAGAATTTTACATAAAATATGCTGCGGAGCAGAACGGAGACGACCACGCCCGTCACAACCGAACCACAATCAACAAATCACTGTACACTATACAGACAAAATCCCCAAACAACCCACTTTTGACTGAATACACACAAATTCCCACAGACCTGGAGCCTATCCCAGCTTTTTAATGGGCGCAAGGCACACAGTCCATCGCAGGTCACACACATACACACACACACACACACACACATTCACCTATAGGGCAATTCAGTGTCTCCAATTAACATGACTGCATGTTTTTTGGACTGTGGGAGGAAACCGGACCACCCGGAGGAAACCCACACACGGGGAGAACATGCAAACTCCACACAGAAAGGACCCAGACCGCCCCACCTGGGGATCGAACCCAGGACCTTCTTGCTGTGAGGCGACAGTGCTACCCATCGAACCACCGTGCCACCCTTGAAAGCTCATGTATCGTAGTATAAATAGTTTTGTGATTTTAAACAGTGACTGCAGGGTGCAGATCTAAATATTCTATATGTTTGCGTACATCAGTGCACAATTTATGGTATATCTTATATATTTAACACACACACGGTGGGTCTGGTTCACTGGGTGAAAGGTAGGAAACACCCCAGACACACTCACACACACACACACACACTCATACCTAGGAGGACTTTAGTATCTCCAAATAACCTGAGTGCATGTCTAGGTACTGTGAGAGGAAACCGGAGCACCTGGAGGAAACCCACACAAACACAGGGAGAACATGCAAACCACACAGAAAGGACCCGGACCGCCCCACCTGGGGATCGAACCCGGGACCTTCTTGCTGTGAGGCGACAGTGCTACCCACCGAGCCACTATTAAAATATTATGTTTCACTAATATGATTGATAGAGCAAACAGAAACAAAAACACTTAATTGTGCAATAAAAGGTACAGCAGAATTATTAATAATCATAATAATAATAATAAGATAAAATGTTAGTCAGTACAGAACTAGGAATAAAAAAAAACAATAAATAAATGCAGCCAGTATAACCTGTATAACGATCCAGCATGTTGCGTAAACAGAACTGTTTCATGTTAAAGACCTGATGCTGTTCTACTACCCATCATGCACTGTAACCTCTTTGCCATCTAGTGGCTCAAACATAAAACTACAACTCAAACAATAAACTATTTCATCTTCGCTTCCAGTGTCAAATGATCCATCATTACAGAAGAGCGGGGACTCCCACCACCACCACCATCATCATCATCATCATCATCACTACACATGTATGATATGCTGTGTTTACCTGAATGAGCTCCTCATCTCGTGAGGTCAGCATGGAGAAGGCCGGGGCCGGCACCTCCTCTACCATCGGGGCCGAGAGAGACTACAGTAAAAGAACGCAGCTACGGTGATGCCCGGCACAGAGCGAGTGGAGAAACATTCAGAATGCGGCCTAGAAGCAAACCGGCTCCAGCAGATCCATCAGAAGCACAAATCAAACACATTTAAGAGAGAACTGAATCCATAAAGCCTCGGAGCAAAACAACACACACAGGAAGTACAACTGCTCATCATACACACATCAGCCAACGACACAAACTGAAAGTGTGGACTCAGAAAGGAGCGCATGCAAAGCAGGTCAGGTACGACTGCGGCAGATCATGGACGACCAACAAACAAATGAACCTGATTCAGGATCGACAAATGTCCACGCTAAGGTGTAAAACGACTCTGTTTACTGTGACTTGTGTTTAAAAGTTTAAATCCACTTATAAAGAATATGTATGGCATGGTAGTCGTGGGATTTTGGTAGGGCTGCCGTGATTGGTCAACCATTTTATTTTAAGTCGATGCATCATTTTTAAAACAATGTTTATAAAAGATCCTTTTTAATTTCTACAACGTCTCCGTTCATATAAGCGTTCATATGATTCCCTCAGCACTACTCACTGTGTGCAGGACCTCAGTCGTATCTGCTCCGGTCACTGGTCGGCGGCATTAAGCGTAGATTTAAAAAACACCGTCTGCAGCCGTCAGAGGACGATTGTAGAGCTTTCAAATAAAAGATCAAAGTTTTCCACGACCCAAATCATCCAAAGTTTGGTGATACTTAAAACTGGTACAAAACTAAAAGCTGGTTTGTTCACTGTGTAAAGCTTTGATGGTACCACAGCAGCACCAGCGCCGTGCTGCACGTCTATATTGTTTCATTACGCTTCTTAATCGTGGAGATCTTGGAATTGCGTATTTCTTAGCGAGTTCAGTTAGACCGCAGCGGTACTTTGCTGCGTTGGGCTCAAAGCACAAATGTGAATGCGCCGAACACTCACCACTGTGTTTACATGGTTTAGAATGTGAAGTAAGTGTTGAGTGAATGTGTTTAGAGGAACACTCGTTTGAGTTTGGGGTTTCGCCGTTCCCACCGAAGACCTCACAGAGATCCCACAGAGATCCTACATCTCAGAATACGACAGAATTGTGGAGCGTTCAGCTGGAAGTACGGTGTCACAAGCCAAAAAATAAATTAAATAAACAAATTTTAACAGGCACATAACACAAAATAAACTTGTACACAAACGCCCCCTTGTGGAGGCTTTACGTTACCTTATGTGAACCACAGTGGGGCCAGATTGTCACCATTTCCATCTTCTTCCCATTTTCTCCTAATCTAGTGTAGTCAACCCGTCCTCCACCAATGGGGATCCCCAATTTTTTGCAGTCGAGGAGGGCACACCACTGCCCACGCCGCCCACGCCGCCCACGCCGCCCCCGACCCACGCGCAGCTCCCAGCGGAACCCCCTTTCACCCATGCACCCTGCACAGGCGCCTCCATCTGCCAATCAGAAGACCCCACCCACATATTCCGGCCATTCCTCCCTGCAGGCACTGCCAATTCTGCCCGCTAGATGGCGCCGAGGAGTTCAGAATCTCGGCGTGGGTGCAGTAGCGGATTATCCTGCTGCACCACCTGGGCGTCGTCACAATTTTCACTGATTACGTTTATTTATTTTTGTGTTTCATATCGATGTTTTGTTTGTGTTTCCTGCGTTGCTTGAAAAAAAGTTGGGAAAACCCTGGACAGAACAATTCCGGAAGCTCGTGGGGTCCATGCTCTGTCGTATTTCTGCAGTCCTACGCTCCTGTCACTTCAGCGTACACACGTAGGCATAAACAAACATCCTCTGGGTGCTCAAGCTCAAACACGCTAGCCGGAGGGACGTAGGAATTCCTTGCACCCAGTGTCCCCACCGCAACCCTGACCAGCATAAAGAGGTCGATTAAAATGTAATGTAAATTAATAAAAACATTGACGTGACTTGGTGCGATCGTACCGTGTGCTTTTACGGGTACACAAGTGAGTTACGGGTCATCTCAGCCGGGCATCCTGGAGAGTGCCAGGATGTTAGATCCATCTGTTCTGGATGTGTGAGCCAAACACTGACAGAGCATCAACGTAAACGCCCGGTCAGGGGGGCAGCAACTCCCTCAGAAACACTCACCAGCGCATCATACATCAGAACACAGTAAATAAACACCAGACTGGACGTTCTGTTGCATGCTGTCGTGCCTACATCTTTATTTTGGTCTTATTGTGGCGTGCAGTGGTTTGCAGCCCACTGCTGCTGAGATCTGAGGGTCCAGGGTTCGAACCTTTAATCATCTTCACTGAAAGCTTAAGAGTAACACCATAACTCGTGTCGAGGGGTCTGTCATCCAGATGATGTTCTACACACCCGTGGTCCCCAACCACTGAGCTGCAGACCGGTACTGGTCCGTGGGTCATTTATTACCGGGCTGCTCAGAAAGAATAAATAAATAGGGACGCTACACAAGCAATGAAAATTCCAAAACTCTTCGGGTGTTATTGTCTTCAATCCCCACTAGGTGGGAGCAGCGTCTCATGCAGAGAAAAAAGCTCAGGATTCACACTGATCTTCCATTCTATCGTTATTCTATATAAAATCATCCCGTCCCCGCAGGTCCGTGAAATTATATCTTATATGAAACCGGTCCGTGGTGCTAAAAAGTTTGGGGAGCGCTGCTGTACACGTGAAACGTCCGCCGCCTCGTGATGAGCGCACGAATGACGTCAGCCTGCGTTGTTTATTTCTCAACTGTGCTTTAGTTACACACACTGACCACAAGGTGGAGCAGGACTGCTGGTCTCAGCTAAAAAAGGAAAAGTGACCGGTCACCTCCAGCTCAGATGATCAGTGAAATCAGTCAGTCACAGTCGAGACACAGTGAAATGACGGCTGATGTTATTATAGCTCCGTTATATCCTTATAGCTGGTAATAAAAGAGGAAGAGAATTTGTGCTGCTCAGTGTAGTGTGTGTGTGTGTGTGTGTGTGTGTGTGTGTGTGTGTGTGTGGTTGAAGCTGATAGAAGCAGACAGGCAGGGCTTTTCAGACTCTGCATTGTGCAGCAGAAGGGCGCTGCAGTGATCTGTGACCCGGCTCGACCCGGCTCAGACCAGCCTGGCACCGATACTCATCCCGCTACACGAGGACGAGCTCAGTCAGAAAGCCCTGATTAAAAAAATATAAATAATAATAATAAATAAATAAATAACAATAATAATAAAAACTGCAGCGTGTGGCTTAATAAATGTATATTTTTTCAAATCTCATCTCTGCTAACAGCCGGCCGGGCACCTACACAGACACTGATGGGCTCGTCTGAGGGTGCGAGGGAGGGTATGTAAGGAATTTTTAATAATTTGTGCAGTTACGCCCTCTGCTGGCTGATTAAGGTGCTGCACAGAGACGGGGGATAATGGAGATCGGTGCGTGACTCTCCATGCGTGATACAGATCTCCATATGAAGTCGCCTGGAGCAGGGGAAAAGAAGTGGTTAGTACTGCACACGTGTCGGAGGGGGCGTGTGTTAGTCACGACCTTCCTCGGTCAGCAGCAGTAGAGGTGAAAACGAACGGGGAATTGGATACGACTAAGATTGACAGTAGGCTATTTCAGCTGCCCTCAACCACATGTGCCACACTGGCATAAAAACAATTAAAGATAATTAAAATCTGTACTATAAAATGCATTTAGTGAAAGAGCATCATGGTGAAGTGTGGGTGTGGCACAGAAACGAGACAGGTAGGCAGTAAAGGGGCACCTTGCTGGGTGAGATGTGTGAACAGGTGGCACAGGTGTGGACGTTCTGGATCTGTGAGAGGTTCTTCTCCGACACCTGAACCAGCTCAGGAGGAGGGACGTCCCCGGGAAGGCGGGTGGAGCCGTGCTCCGGAGGAGCTGTAGCGTCCTCGTCCTGATATTTGTACTTCTGCGGGAAATATAAAGAGAGAAAAAGTGTAATCAGAAGGTTGCCGGTTCATGCCCCACCACCGACGCCAGGTTGCTTCATCTGGACCCCTGAGCAAGGAACTTAACCTGCAATCTCCTGCACTGTACACGATAACGACTGTAAGTCGGTTTGGATGAAAGTCAGCGTTAAATTTAGCAAATGTGAAAGTATGAGCGACTCGTTCGGCATAGAATGCAACCAGAATCTTCGGATAGGTGGAGATCAGGATTCCATGGTACTGGGGAAGAATTCTGATCTGGTCCTCTTAGCCAAATTGTTCTTAGCCTAGTGCAGGGGGGAAGAAATTTTTTTTAAACTTGTGCGCAAACGCCCCCTTGTGGAGGCTTCATGTTACATCTTGTATAGATCCGTTGTGTTGCCTGGGTCATGTAAAATAGATAAAATGTGGCTTAAAAAAATTAAAAAGCCCTGACCTGGTGGGTAGAGCTTTGGGCTATTAATCAAGAGATTGTCGGTTTGAATCCCAGCTCTGCTATGCAGCCACTGTTGGACCCTTGAGCAAGGCCCTTAACACTGTCTCTGACCAGCTCTGACCCCAGCTTCCAAACAAGCAGTTGTAGTCTAGTGGTAAAGGTACTGGACTAGTAATCAGAAGGTTGCTGGTTAAAACCCCACCACTGCCAGGTTACCACCTTACATTCAATTGCTTAAACTGTAAACTGTAAGTCACTCTAAATGCCGAAAATGTAAATGCTAACAGAGACCTTGACAGTGATGGGTCTCCACAAGGGGGCCTCAGTGAGCCTGAAGGGTGGGGGGGGGGGGGTGGTGGGGGGGGGGGGGGGGTCTGTTGCATTTGGTTAGAACAGTTAAAAATAATGACTCGTGATGGGACGGGAAAATCAACAATCTATTAGCGTACAGCAGATCTCTTGTGATGTCATAAATCTACTTTAAACCACCGTCTACGTCGGGTCTTTGAGAATGGATGCAGATTCGATTCGCCCACCTCAAAAGTCTAAAGATCAGGCGCACAGGTGGCGCAGCGGGATATTCGGCAAGCACACCAGCGCCGAGATTCTGAACTCCTTGGTTTGAAACTCGGCGTTGCCACCGGTCAGATAGATGCCATCTGGCGGGCATAATTGGCAGTGCCTGCAGCAGATACTAATTGCCCACCGTATCTGCTAGGGCGGGACGACCGGACTATGTGTGGGGTGGGTGGGTCTTCATACGCTGTGTAAGGACCCTGGTTGGCGGAAGAGACGCCTGTGCAGAATGCAGGGGCGAGAAGAGGAGGGCTGTACATGTGTCGGGAGAGGCGTGTACAGTGACGTGCTCTCCTCGGATGCAACTGGGTATCTCTCAGCAGCGGAAGACAAAATTGAATCCCTAAATTGGGAGGAAAATAGGGAGAAAGTGCATAAAAAAGTCCAAAGATTAATGGAAGGTGACAATAAATGATTGGTAAATAAATGATTTATACCTTCATCATGGATTCATCACATTCCCCATGAGCAAGAACACAAAACCTTTTATCACCTTCACTGAAAGTGTAAGAATAATCATAATAATATCACAACCTGTGTCAGGGGGGTCCAGATGGGTCTAAGAGAAAAAAGGCTCCACAGGACCTCCGCTGACCAGATAAAACCACCACGTCAAAGTAACCAGTTTGCTGCACCAGTTAACTCCATAGTTTAAACCAAACAGCTTTGAGCACCAGTCTGAAAACACACCTGGTGCCTGAGGTTCCTCTCTTAAAGTGAACCAGCACCTCAGTAGTACAAATCAGGGCAGCAGCGTGGGGAGCGGGTGTGGTCGTCCCCGGGGAGGTGTGGGTGCCGGCGTGGTGTATCACTGAGATGGAAAACGCCGCATTACTAGCGCGTAGCTCTACGCTGCACAGTCATCCTCGTGTCCCCAATCCGCCACGAGCGCTGAAGGATGGCGTACGTTCAGCCGCCGGAGACCGAGAGAGAACCCGAGTTATTCAGAACAGTCATGTGACCACAACAGTAGTGTTCTTCCTTCAGAATCTACACTGAGAGGAACCCGGAATAATAACAGGAGTAAACCCGCAGGAGGTGAAGAACTCCCTCTGGAGCAGGGTTTTATCGTTAATGCATGTGGGCATTTGGCAACCATGGTAAATACGGCAAATTCCATGGCGGTACGGCATTCTTTACTGGCTGGATTCTACAGTGTCTAAAAAAATCTGCCTCCTTGTGCCGGAAATCACAGCCGGTCTGAATGTAAGGTGAATGAAACAAGGCCACGTTCCAATAACAGTGTGGACCCGCCCTGCTCCCTACTACCTACCTGATCAGCTCCTCAGTAGAGAGGATTCTAATCAGACCTGGAGTCATAAGGCAGATTATTTAGATGCTCTACTTTACGTCACTGCAGTTAGCCTCAGACTGAGGGGGCACAACCCGCTAACATGCTAGCTAACTTGGGAACAAGCCAGATAGGGACTCTCTCAGGGCTGATACAATTACGACTCTCAATTACGATGCTGGCAGATTGAAAGAGTCGTTGATCAGGGTGTGGCTCTCTGTACACAAAGCTGATCCGCATATGTACTTGCCTAGTGCGGTTGAAAAGAGGCAGCCGGCTGCTGCACACGTGTCAGAGGGGGCGTGTGTTAGCTTTGTTCTCCTCAATCGGAGCGGGTATCGGCATCAGTCGGCATCAGACGCTCCCTGGTTATTCAGTCAGATTATCATTCAGAATTAAGGTGCCTCAGTAGGAGCATTTTTAAAAATGTAAGGATTTAGACACGCCCTCTTCTCAAGAGTGTAGGATGATGTTAAATGCGTCTGTGTAGAGAGAGAGCGCTCGGGTGTAGACACAGACCCAACATGTATGTACTGTTCATCATGCTCATATCTGTGCAGTATTAGTGCTGTTAGCTCTGCTGGAACAGTGAAGGAGGGCTGGTTATGAAGTTCCTCTCATCATGTCCTCCCTTGATACCTCCACTCATCCACGTTACATCAGCCGCTTCAGGCAAGAGCAGCCGAATCTACAGCGAGCACACGAGGAACTGAGGATGAGATCAGCAGCTGTGGTGGAGAAACTAACATTCATTCATTCTTGTTTCTACACTCACTGTCCATTTTTTCAGCTCCACTTACCATATAGAAGCACTTTGTAGTTCTACAATTACTGACTGTAGTCCATCTGTTTCTCTGCATGCTTTGTAAGCTGCTCTTACCCTGTTCTTCAATGGTCAGGACCCCCACAGGACCACCACAGAGCAGGTATTATTTAGGTGGTGGATCATTCTCAGCACTGCAGTGACACTGACATGGTGGTGGTGTGTTAGTGTGTGTTGTGCTGGTATGAGTGGATCAGACACAGCAGTGCTGCTGGAGGTTTTAAACACCTCACTGTCACTGCTGGACTGAGAATCGTCCACCAACCAAAAACATCCAGCCAACAGCGCCCCGTGGGCAGCGTCCTGTGAGCACCGATGAAGGTCTAGAAGATGACCGACTCAAACAGCAGCAATAGATGAGCGATCGTCTCTGACTTTACATCTACAAGGTGGACCGACTAGGTAGGAGTGTCTAATAGAGTGGACAGTAAGTGGACACGGTGTTTAAAAACTCCAGCAGCGCTGCTGTGTCTGATCCACTCATACCAGCACAACACACACTAACACACCACCACCATGTCAGTGTCACTGCAGTGCTGAGAATCATCCACCACCTAAATAATACCTGCTCTGTGGGGGTCCTGTGGAGAATACTGTATGTAGAGTAACAGATGGACTACAGTCAGTAATTGTAGAACTACAAAGTGCTTCTATATGGTAAGTGGAGCTGATAAAATGGACAGTGAGTAGAAACAAGGAGGTGGTTTTAATGTTATGGCTGATCAGTGTACACCCACACTTGGAGTACTTTCTAGTAGCTCCAGGTGACCAGAGTGCACGTCTTCCGACTTGCTGGAGGAAACCGGAGCACCCGAAGGAAACCCACAAGGACACAGGGAGAACATGCAAACTCCACACAGAAAGGACCCTGGCCACTCAACATATTGGAATCAAACCCAGGTCCTTGTACAATGACAATGAGGCCACGCCGCCACTTCATAACACAACACATTATTTAAATATTAAATATAATCTGTGATGACGTCGGCGTATAAGACAAAAGTTTTAAGTACTTCAGCAAGTCGAAGAATCTCTGAAGACTAAAGTAAATTCTCCTTCTACTGAATCACCGTGGTAATTCTTATCTCTCCTCCTCGGTGGATAAGCGACCGCTGCTAATTTAGCAATTTTTAACAATTACCTGGAACCCCGTTTTTCATTTCACTTCATCTGATAGTTTAATCATTTAATTAAGAATCCACGGTGAGAGAAATCAGGCTGAATGATCAGTTCCTCGCTCTGGCCTCCAGAAGAGTCCAGCAATTTATCAGAACCTGAAGAGAAGCAGAAACGTGCTTCTTTATCAGTTTATTTCAGTTATTCTTCTTATTTTATCACAAAACTGCTTCCTGCCTTAATGAGCATTTAATTGGTTATTCAATTATCGTCTGACATGTGGGTGAAGCAGCGGTCTATTACGCTATCCCATGACCGCTCAGATCCACACTTAACATCAGCGGTGCTACCGGTCAGCCAGGAGTCTACACACACAACTGATGGTCGAATCCCTGCGATGGATCAGCACCCACAGTCTTGTAGTAAGGCTTCCTAGACAAGTAGATGATAGTACAAGTCCAGCAAGGTTATGGTCAGGTGTCCCAATACTTTAGTCCATATAGTGTAACTGGGATAGAATTAACCCTGTATCATACAGAAAGTTACAGGAGAAACAAACAAATTGTGTTTATATTTTATACTATTAAAAGGGCCGTTATGCAAATGATCATCTTCAAAATTATCAATACAAATATTTGAGCTGCCGCGATTGGTCGACCTAGTCAATGACGTCGACGCATTTAAGTCAATGGATCGTTTTAAAACTATGTTTATAAATGATCTTTTTTCATTTCTACGACGTCTCCGTTCATATAAGCGTTCATATAATTCCCTCAGCTCTACTCGCTGTGTGCAGGACCTCAGTCGTATCTGGTCCGGTCACTGGTCGGCGGCATTAAGCTCCGTCTTAAAAAACATCGTCTGCAGCCGTCAGAGGACGATTGTAGAGCTTTCAAAGAGAAGATCAAAGTTTTGCACGACCCAAATCATCCAAAGTTTGGTGAAACTTAAAACTGGTACAAAACTAAAAGCTGGTTTGGTCACTGTGTAAAGCTTTGATGGTACCACAGCAGCACCAGCACCATGTCACACGTCTATATTGTTTCATTACGCTTCTTAATCGTGGAGATCTTGGAATAGCGTATTTCTTAGTGAGTTCAGTTAGACCGCCGTGCACTTTGAAGCACATAAAGCTTCTCATGTGAATGCGCCGGAGCACTCACCACCGTGTTTACATGGTTTAGAATGTGAAGTAAGTGTTGAGTGAATGTGGAGGTTAGAATCTGGGCTCATTCTGTCGTTACTGTACGTCGGACTTAATGAGACGTGGCTACATCTATTTTATTTCTGCTATAAGCTGAAGCACGTTGCTGTGTGTACAGAACACCATGAACACGAGCTGCACTGTGTTTAATATGGAGCACCTGAGAATGTGATGATATGAACATAAACCCTGTTTACATTTAGTTCTGTGTTAGATTATTATGCTGTACAGTTTAGTGCTCAAATAAAAGAAGCTTAAATGAAATTCTGAATGAATCGTTTAGATGAATCGACTAATTGATAAAACAGTCTGTAGATTAATTGATAGAAAAATAGTCGTTAGTGGCAGCCCTACTAACGTGCAAGTCTAAATCTCAGCAGAGCCCCAGACTACAGATTAAACAGATTAAATTAGATTAAAATATCATTAAAATTTTGTAAACCACCTCAGTGTCGAGCATCGTCTCTCAGGCCTCTTTTCTATACACTAACCCCCCAGTAAACATCAGCAGCATCTCTATACGTGCATCTGTATAAATGATACACACAAGCAACTGCAACACGTCCACATTTTAACATGTGCAGGAAAAAAACCCTTAAAGCTGAAACACGACGTTTCCTAAAGATCTGCTTCTGCTGAACCGAAAATCTTCCAGTTCATTTAATTATGGGACGAACGTCCTCGTATAGAATTATTCACGCTGGGGTAGCAGATGATACGTCAAGGTCAGCGAGAGCCTGCAGGAACCTCAATCAAGAGCACCGAATGAGCTGTTTCAGGGCTTATGGGAAAGTACACCAGAAGCAAAATATTATAGAATAAGGAAAGGCTGAGAGTCTCTGATGAGTAAAGATGATCAGAGGATCCAGTTTGTCCACAAATGTGTGAGAAAATGATTGAAATGTTTTAAAACAATGAACCTCAAAGAAAGATCAGAAGGGATTTGCATGTTCTCCCTCTACAGTGCAGAATATCATTAAACCATTCATGGAATCAGGAGGAATTTCAGTGTGTAAAGGTGGAGGGTGCAGCTTAATCTGAACGCTCGTGATCTTCCATCCCTCAGACGGCGCCGCATCAAGAACCTCCACTCAACACCAGCTGATAGAACCACATGGGTGAGGGATTAGTTTATCAAACCTTTATCAGCTCTACAATACAGAGTTACTGCACTAATCATACTTAACACTTTACTGTGCAAACAAGAAGCCTCATGTTAACCATGTCCAGAAGCGGCGTCCACTTCTCTGGGCTCGGAGGCATCTAGGATGGACCATCACACAGTGGAAACGTGTATTGTGGTCAGATGAATCAGCATTCCAGGTCTTTTTTGGAATAAATGGACGCCGTGTGCTCCCGACCAAAGACAAAAAAAGGCCCATCCAGTCTGTCATAGTTTGGGCCTGTGTCAGTTACCAGGGTGTATCATGGTATGGGGGCGTGTCAGTTACCAGGGTGTATCATGGTATGGGGGCGTGTCAGTTACCAGGGTGTGTCATGGTATGGGGGTGTGTCAGTACCAGGGTGTATCATGGTATGGGGTGTGTCAGTTACCAGGGTGTATCATGGTATGGGGGTGTGTCAGTACCAGGATCTGTCATGGTATGGGGGTGTGTCAGTACCAGGGTGTATCATGGTATGGGGGTGTGTCAGTACCAGGGTGTGTCATGGTATGGAGGTGTATCAGTACCAGGGTGTGTCATGGTATGGGGGTGTGTCAGTACCAGGGTGTATCATGGTATGGGGGTGTGTCAGTACCAGGGTGTATCATGGTATGGGGGTGTGTCAGTACCATAAAAAGCTGACTGGGATTGAAATGTTTAGAACGTTTCAGTGGGAAATATAATTGGTATTAAAATGATTAATACTTTTATATTTATTTATAGTAGCTGAATGACTGTAGTTTGGGCTCGTGCAGTCACATGTTTGCTTCCCCCTTATATAATGCACCATTGTTTTTATCCCCAGATGCCCTCTGACCCAGTCTAGTACACCACACGTCCAGAAGCATTTGGACAACTCTGCTCATCCAGCTCCTAAACTACTGGCATTAATACTGACAGCTACTCCTCCGTGTAGACTGTTCACATGGGTTTGGAGTGTGACCATGGGTATTTGTGCCTATTTGCTTAAGCAAGCATTTTTGACGAGAAGGCCTGGCTCACACTCAGTCTAATTCATCCCAGGATGCATAAAAAGGGCTTCAGAAAGGTTTGCATCCCCCCACCATATGCACATCTCCAAAAAAGCAGGTTGGCATACTAGCACACACCTCTTACAACAGGAACAATCAAGCAGGGTCGGATTTGTTTGTTTATGAGGATTTTAATGTCATGTTTTACACTTTGGTTACATTCATGACACAAGGTTCTATCAAACGCAGTCATGGACAATTTAGTGTCTCCAGTTCACCTCATTTGCACGTCTTTGGGCTGTGGGAGGAAACCGGAGCACCCGGAGGAAACTCACGCAGACGTGGGGAGAACATGCAAACTCCACACAGAAAGGACCTGGACCGCCCCGCCTGGGGATCGAACCCAGGACCTTCTTGCTGTGAGGCGACACGGAGCAGGGTCGGATTCCTGCAGAGAGCTCAGGCTTTTGCGTTCCTCTTCACTTCGACTGGGCAGTAGGAGATTCAGGGCAGTCAGCTCCTGTCTGTAGAGGGTCTGACCAGGCCAGTAGCACCATGGTAAGTCTGAAGCTTCACAGCACATCAGTCAGAGTACTGCTGGCTTCCTTTTGCACAGTTAGAAACCCCTACACGTTCAAAACAAGACATTTCAGTCCCTGTAAACAAAGGGTTAATCGAGGGTAAAGAATTGGGACTTTTGCATCCTCCCATGGTGCACAGAAGAGGGATAAGGGTGCATAATGGAACACCCAGAGGACTGGACAGTTACTTCAAGTTACTACAGGAACTCTCTTTTGTACTGGCAAGTCTACACCATTGCATCTCGTGTTTTGCAGATAACACAGTTAAAAAGTCCTTTTAATTTCACTCTCACACTTCTGGCGAGTTCTTACATCTGATGTTTACTTACTGGCATGTCTGCCAAGACAGAATCATATGCATGTACACTTGGTTTACTTCAGACATCCAGCAAAGCAGAGCTCAGTGACAAAGCTGAAGCTCAGCATCTAAAAACCATCTCATGCATGAAGAATCAGTGCCGGACTTTACTTGTACTGTTAGGCTGAACGAGTCCTTATAAAAGTCATTCCATATTTGTTACGATCCCAGAATTTATGCAAAAGGAAAAAAACATCAAAGAAAAAACAAAGAATCTGTTAAAAACCCCAAACATTTCGATCATTCCTACCTTGCATCCGAACATGAGCGAGACGGTGCTGCCGGTGCATGCTACTTTGCAGTGGCACAACATTGGCGAGACAAAATCCAAGTTTTTGATGCTGGGAGACATGCTCCCTGCGCCCGGGCACTCCGATCAAAGATCAGACAGGTTCCAGCTGGGGGCTCCCTCGCGTGCTGCCCGCCACCCGATCCTGGCACGCGCCCTCATCTCTCGGCTCGGCGCACGCCGGCCTCAGCGGACGGGAGGAGTGATGAGCCGAGCGGGGAGCTCCGGAGCGGCCATGCTGACCGTGGAGAACCCTGGAGCTGTGAGGGAAGATGATGGGCGGGAGGATTAAAGAGGAGACGATGGACGAGCTCAGTCTCTCGAAGGCTTTACTGTGTGCACAGAGAGGACGGGATGGGATCCTGCCACTGACCGTCCAGAGAGAGAGAGGGGGAGAGGGGGAGAGGGGGAGAGGGAGAGGGGGAGAGGGAGAGGGAGAGGGGGAGAGAGAGAGAGAGAGAGAGAGAGAGAGAGAGAGAGAGAGATGGAGGGAAAGAAAAAAAAGAAAGAAAATATGATGCACCAGATTTTCTCTGGAGATGCTCGAGCAGAATTCCTGGGTGCATCAGATTTAGACTTTAGACTCCTCTGTACTAAGCACCAAGCTGAACTGAGCTAGGGCTGCAGCTATGGATTATATTTGTAATGGAGTATTTTATCGATTATTCTATCGATTAATTGAGTAATCAGATAAGAAATACTTTTGCTTTAATAAAGAGCAAAAATAAATACATAAAAGATTAAATAAGACGCGTCTCTTAAAACAAACTGCACATTTTTATTCCTGCATACAGGACAGTTTAATGAGAACATTACTGAAATGCAAAATTGAATACATCAAAAATAAATCTAATTACTTTAGAAATGTAAACAGGCACCTAAAACTAAAGCATAAATAATAATAAGCAATATTACATGAACATCGCCTCTAATTTGTGCAACTTTCAGACCTGCTCAGGCAGAACATAAAGCTTTAATATTTAGTCGGGAGGTTTTGTGGTGTTTGTAGGAGGTTGTGTCAGGATTGTATCTCTAGATGAGGTAGATCTGGTGTGTGTGTGTGTGTGTGTGTGTGTGTGTGATGGTTGTGATGAAGGAAAGTAAACGTATCATCACGACCCTTCATATTTTCTCTCCCTCTCCATTCTGCAGTCCACGCTATCAAATCTCGGCTGTGTTTCAAATCACACTTTCATACTGAACAGTACACAGGAGCTCACCGCGTGTACAGAAACGTAGTATTAACTGAACCGTAGGTGAAAAGTACCAGGATTAAGTTCTGTTTAAGTGTGAGATTTGGGACGCAGCCCTCGGCTTCTTCACGTTACCTGACCACACACAGCGTGAACGTGATGTGAAGGTGAAAGTCCGTGTGAAACACCGTGAGCTGTATATAGGTGTACAGATTAAACCAGGCCTCGATGCGGAAAATCTGAATAGATGATTTTTAGTCATCAAATTCTTCTAGTTTCTCGAGGAATCGTTTCAGCCCTAAGCTGAGCAATAAAACTAACTTACTAACCTATTAGCATCTCATTTTTAAAAACATGTTCTAATATAGTTTCAGCAGATCTGTATCTTTGGACTGTTGATTCCTTGATTCCCTGGGAACACATAACCCCCATACTGCAAAATCTTCACTGGCTCCCTGTTCAATACCGAGTACAATAAAAAATTCTACTCTTGGTTTATGAATCTCTACACGGTCTGGCCCCCAGTTATCTTTCTGCCTTGCTCACGCCATACTGTCCTGCACGTTCACTCCGGTCTGCTGATGCCCATTTACTGTCTGTTCCATTAACCAGACTTCGCTCATTTGGTGAACGAGCTTTTAGTGTGGCAGGTCCTAAATTATGGAACTCTTTGCCACTTTCCCTGCGCATAAGCTCATCACTATCTGTTTTTAAGAAGCACTTGAAAACTTATCTTTTTAGGACTGCGTTCCATAGTTTATAGTTTTTATCTTAACCCCGGTGCTCTTTTTATTCCTGGTCTCTTAATCTTTTTTTTCTATTTTATTTTAAAGTTCTTATTTTATTTTATTTCCTTTTATACTTGATTCTCTGGCCTGTTGTGCTGTTCTGTGTTCCCTGTATTAATCTGTTATAATGTACCTTATTGGCTGTCATTTGTTTTGTTTTTGATCATATTTGTATTGTACAGTGTCCTTGGGTGACCTGAAAGGCGCTTATAAATAAAATTCTATTATTATTATTATTATTATTGAACTAGAGTAAAGAAAGGTCCACTGTTGAAGCTTATCTATATAAGAGATTCTGCTAATGTAAGAACTCGGCATTGGCACCGGTTAGCTGGACACCATCTAGCGAGCACAATTGGCCGTCCCTGCAGCAGAGACATTTCTGCTAGGGCGAGGTGTGTGTGTGTGTGTGTGTGTGTGTGTGTGTGTGCATGACGAAACTGCACTACATTACATTTACTGCACTTCCTTGTTTACACTTAAAGCACGCACTGTACTTTCATTTTAACGCAAGGACTCAAACAGTATCTGAATTTATTTCCTAATCTATACGCATTAAAGTTTCAATGATTTTCCATGACACAGGTAAGTAGTTTTAGAGCACTTACTTTACGGTTTAATCTCTTATTCTGTAAAAAAAAAAAAAGTAAAAATAAAATGGTCAAAGCACATCATTAATCCTGTTGATATGAAACTGTAATTGTAGTGTGTTGATTGTTTTCATTTGCTGATGAAAATGTGAAATGAGAATGTACAACGTCAGGCTAGGTACAAAATATCTATTCTGCATGTTAAACTAGTTTTAGTCTTAAAACTTATGTTCATGTTTCTTACTGTCATTTTAAGCTGTTTTTTATTTACTAAATCACAATATCTTGTATGCCTTTCACTTTAAGGTAAACATTGTGTGTGTGTGTGTGTTTATTAGTATTATAACGTCATGTTTTACACTTTGGTTACATTCATGACAGGACGGTAGTTACTCATTACACAAGATTCATCAGTTCACAAGGTTACATCAAACACAGTCATGGGCAATTTAGTGTCTCCAATTCACCTCACTTGCATGTTTTTGTACTGTTGGGAGGAAACCGGAGCACCCGGAGGAAACCCACACGGACACGGGGAGAACATGCAAACTCCACACAGATCAAAGCCAGGACCTTCTATGAGGTGACCGTGCCACTCGTGTGAGAGTACTCTGATGCTTGCTCTTCTCTGTCAACAACATTAATGCAATATAACACTTGAGCTCGTGTGTTATCATGAATAAAGTAACAGCGGTGATTTGACTGCTGAACGCTACCTCGAGTGTTCCCTTGCTCTTATACTACAGCTTTTACAAAAAAAGGAAACAAAATAAAAAGTAGTTTTAAAACTAATCAGCTGTTGCTATGCAAGGGTAACAATTCCCTCACCAGCCCTTTAACTAAAGGCATCCGGTTTGTGTGTAATACTACTACTGAGTAATGTTAGTTTGAAAAAAAGTGCAAATGAAAGAAAGAAAGATAAAAGAAAAAAAGTACAAATATGATTTATTAAGCACTAAAGAGAGAACTGTGTAATTTATAATGTATTTATTTACACTTCAGTATAGTCTACAGTTAAAAAATAAAAGGACGCTCTGTGGTTGCTCTGCAGGAAACAACAGCATGTGACAAACCCACCAAACCTGCTCTGTCTTACAGGAAGTTCCCTTTAAACTTGCTTATCTCGTTTGTTTATATAACCGTCACGTTTCAAGTAACTTACAACCCAGTCTAGATCAGACAGCAACACAAAGTAAAACAATCAGTGATTGAAAAAAACAAATGAGCAATTGTAGTGGTAGTGTGATGACCATTTTTATTTGCCTGTGAAATTGTAAAATGAGTATGTATAATGTACAGTAGACCCCTGAGAGAGAGAGAGAGAGAGAGAGAGAGAGAGAGAGAGAGAGAGAGAGAGAGAGAGAGAGAGAGAGAGAGACGCTCGGAGTCAACTTGTTCGTGACGTCATGTGTTTCGCGAATTTCGGTTCATAATCCAAAATTTGTTCGTACGTTAAGTTGTAAAAGATCGTTCATAACCCGAAATGTTCATATGGTAAACAGTTCATAACTCAAGGGTCTACTGTATTTCTTATGGGAAAATAGGTTTAACTAACAAACATTTTGACTTAAGAACAGCCCCTCGAAACCAATTACATTCATATATATATACACACAGTGAGCAAACATTCGGACAGCAGACGGTGTTTTTTCGGTGTTTTCTTTATATTTTGTATAATTCTATATTAAAATGTCCCCAAATAAGGTGCAGAGGAAGCGCAGTGGTGAGAAAATGAACAAATCTATTACATTATGTTGTGTTGTATAATTACTCCTGCCAGTGGGTGTCACTGTGTATCAGACAGAGGGGACAGTGAGTGAGAGAGAAGAAGGAAATCGGCTCAGTAAAGTATTCTTTCTTTAGTGCAATTACACCTACAGCATACAACACTACTGAAATAAAGAAGAAATAATAGAGAAATATGAGTTATTGTTTCTTGTAGATACATTTTATATAAAAGAAGGAAATGTATTATGGTGTATGGTACAGCACACGTACTGTACTGAAATGTGATGTGTGTTTATGTACAGTACTACTGTGTATTGTTGTTTATTATTGTTTATTACAGTATTATCTATTCTATAATTTAAGATTTAAGGGAAATATACTAATATTTATAACAAAAAAGAGCATTTAATACAATAAAAAGGTTAGGTAAGGGGGGGTCTGGCACGAATTAATTCTATTAACATTATTTCTTATGGGAAAAACAGGTTTAACTAACAAACATTTTAACTTAAGAACAGCCCTTCAGAACCAATTACATTCATAAGTCAAGGGTCGACTGTATCCTTCCACAGTACAAAAATGTGCAGTCAAATTAGAGCTACTAAAATTGCCCTGTGGTTTGTGTGTGTGTCCTGACTGGGGCGTTTCCCACCTGTTGCTGTGTGCAGTTAGAAATAAAAGGTTGTTCTGCAAAACAAAAACAACAGCATGTGATGAAGCTACATGCGCATCAAGATTACATTTCTAACTCCACTTCCTTGTTTAGACTTAAAGCCCTCTCTGTACTTTCTCTTTAACATGAGGATTTATAACAAGTGCTGCAAAGCACAGTAGCTGAATTTATTTCCTGATCTAAACACATTATAGTTTCCAAGGTATATACTTAAACCCTTTAACCCTATCTAAAGGTAAGTAGTTTTAGTGCACTTACTTTATGGTTGATTCTCTTTTTCTGTAAGAAAATACAATTTTACAGGCAAAATAAAATGCTCAAAGCACGTCATTAATCCTGGAGTTGATATGAAACTGTAATTGTGTGTTGATCGTTTTCATTTGCTGATGAAAATGTGAAATGAGGATGTACAACGTCAGTCGAATGTTGAATATTAAACTAACTTTGCTACAGATTGAGATTTGATGTGAGCTACAGGCTAAGTATAAAATATTTATTCTGCATGTTAAACTAGTTTTAGTCTTAATACTTATGTTCATGTTTCTTACTGTCATTTTAAGCTGTTTTCTATTTACTAAATCACAATATCTTGTATGCCTTTCACTTTAAGGTAAACATTGTGTGTGTGTGTGTCAACAACATTAATGCAATATAACACTTGAGCTCGTGTGTTATCATGAATAAAGTAACAGCGGTGATTTGACTGCTGAACGCTACCTCGAGTGTTCCCTTGCTCTTATACTACAGCTTTTACAAAAAAAGGAAACAAAATAAAAAGTAGTTTTAAAACTAATCAGCTGTTGCTATGCAAGGGTAACAATTCCCTCACCAGCCCTTTAACTAAAGGCATCCGGTTTGTGTGTAATACTACTACTGAGTAATGTTAGTTTGAAGAGCAAACACGTGGAGATGAAAGAAAAAAAGTACAAATATGATTTATTAAGCCCTAA
Source organism: Trichomycterus rosablanca (assembly GCF_030014385.1). Taxonomy (NCBI): domain Eukaryota; kingdom Metazoa; phylum Chordata; class Actinopteri; order Siluriformes; family Trichomycteridae; genus Trichomycterus; species Trichomycterus rosablanca. Next base: position 52,094,818 of record NC_085993.1, read on the forward strand.
AGACAGAATTGTGTAATTTATAATGTATTTATGTTAATCTGTACACTTCAGTTCAAAAACAAAATGGTTCTCTGTGGTTGCTCTGCAGGAAAAAACAGCATGTGACAAACCCACCAAACCTGCTCTGTCTTACAGGAAGTTCCCTTTAAACATGCTCTTCTTTATCTCGTTTGTTTATATAACCTTCACGTTTCAATTGACTTACGACCCGTGCCAGACCTCCCAAACCCCCCCTTACCCCTAACCTCTCTAATGTCTTAAATGCTCTTTTTTGTTATAAATACAAGAATATTTTATCTTAAATAATACATTCCTGTAATAAACAATAATAAACAACAATACACAGTAGTACTGTACATAAACACACATCACATTTCAGTACAGTACGTGTGCTGCACCATACACCATAATACATTTCCTTCTTTATATATAAACTGTATCTACCAGAAACAACAATAACTCTCATATTTCTCTATTATTTCCTTCTTTATTTCAGTAGTGTTGTATTTTGTAGGTGTAATTGCACTAAAGGAAGAATACTTTACTGAGCCGAGTTCCTTCTTCTCTCTCACTCACTGTCCCCTCTGTCTGATACACAGTGACACCTACTGACAGGAGTAATTATACAACATCATATAGTAATAGATTTGTTCATTTTCTCACCACTGCGCTTCCTCTGCACCTTATTTTAATATAGAAGTTTACAAAATATAAAGAAAACACCGAAAAAACACTGTCCGCTGTCTGAATGTTCGCTCACTGTATATATAGTGAGTCAACTTGTTCGTGACGTCACGTGTTTTGCGAATTTTGGTTCGTAATCCGAAATTTGTTCATACGTTAAGTTGAAAAAAATCGCTCCATTGTACTGTATATGTAAACGACTGTTGTATATATTTAAGTATCAGTCATCCACACACTTATCTGTTCACTTAAATCTGTGAGCGGTTTAGTGCATGCTTTTGGAAAAAAACTTATGCAGTCACAGGGAGAATATGTTAAACTCTACTGTTACTTCACATGTGTGTATGCAGGATTACAGCTGGAATCAATAAAATGGCCTTCAAAATGAGTGATCCTCGAAAACTGGACATAACGGTCGAGAGGTGAGAGAAGAGGATAATAAAATTAACTTGACATTTACCAGTACTAGATTAACACATAGATTAGATTAGATTCAACTTTATTGTCATTACACATGTACAAGTACAAGGCAACGAAATGCAGTTTAGCATCTATCCAGAAGTGCAATAAGCAGAAAGTGCAGAGTAAACAGTAATTATGATATACATTATTTACAGTGGGTAAATAGCAGTGGTATAAACAGGATCTATAAACTATACTATAAACAAGATATGTAGCTGAAAAACAATATACATATTAAGGTGCACATTAATATTAAGCTGCTATGCAGGTTAAAGTGATTAAGGTGCTATGGACACGATCAAGCAACGAGTACGTAAAAACATAATAAACAGATGTATACAGTATATATGAGATTTATGTACAAATGAGGTATGTACCATTAAAATACAAAGCGGAAAAAGGATAAAAATGATCATGTTTGTAGTGTGTTTGTTAACGGGGGACAGAGTTCAATATGGAGACAGCTCTGGGGAAAAAGCTGTTCCTCAATCTAGTAGTCCTCGTCCGGAGGCTCCTGAAGCGCCTGCCAGAGGGCAGAAGGGCAAATAGTCTGTGTGCAGGGTGGGAGGAGTCCTTAAGAATGCTGTGAGCTCGACGCAGACAGCGTTTCCTCTGGACATCCTCAATGGGTGGAAGTGGAGTCCCTGTGATGCGCTGGGCCATTTTCACCACTCGTTGCAGAGCCTTGCGGTTCGCAACAGTGCAGTTCCCATACCAGACTGTGATACTGCTGGTCAGGATACTTCCTATTGCACAGTGGTAAAAGTTCACCAGGATGGCCGTGTTCAGACAGATGGTGTTTCCTGAGTGTCCTCAGGAAGAAGAGGCGCTGGTGAGCCTTCTTGGCCAAGCTGGAGGTGTTGGTGGTCCAGGACAGGTCCTCCGAAATGTGGGTCCCCAAAAACTTGAAGCTGGAGACACGTTTAACAGCTATTCCGTCTATGTGGATGGGGTCATGCGTGCCTCTTCCTTCCCTCCTGAAGTCCACGATGAGCTCTTTGGTTTTGTTGTTGTTGAGGAGCAGGTTGTTGTTCTCACACCATGTGGCCAGATTCTGTACCTCCTCCCTGTAGGCTGTCTCATCGTTGTTACTGATGAGTCCAATCACCGTGGTGTCGTCAGCAAACTTAATGATGGAGTTGGATCCATGCACAGGCCTGCAGTCGTGGGTGAAAAGGGAGTAGAGGAATGGGCTCAGCACACAGCCCTGTGGTACGCCTGTATTGAGTGAGATGGTGATGGAGTAGGTGTGTCCTGACCTAACATGCTGAGGTCTGTTGGTAAGAAAGTCCATAATCCAGTGACAAAGGGAGGTGTTAATACCCAGATCTCCAAGTTTTGTGACTAACTTGGAAGGGATTACAGTATTAAATGCTGAGCTGAAGTCAACAAACAGCATTCGTGCGTATGTGTTGCTATTGTCCAGATGTGTAAGCACAGAGTGCAGCGCCATGGAGACTGCGTCCTCTGTACACCTATTGCTGCGGTATGCAAACTGATGTGGGTCCAGTGTGGGTGGGAGACAGTTCTTCAGGTGTGCCAGGACCAGTCGCTCGAAGCACTTCATAACAATGGGTGTGAGTGCTACAGGGCGGTAGTCATTCAGGCACGTCGGGCTGGAGTGTTTCGGCACTGGTACGATGGAGGTGGATTTGAAGCATGTAGGTACAGTTGCCTGGGCGAGGGACAGGTTGAAAATGTCCGTAAAAATTCCAGTCAGCTGCTCCGCACATGCTCTCAGCGCTCGCCCGGGAATGCCGTCTGGACCAGCAGCTTTGCGTGCGTTGATCTGGCTCAGTGCAGTGTAGACGTCTGTGGAGGAGAGTGAGAGGGGCTGGTGGTCTGCAGAGAGTCTGGTCTGGGTAGCCGTCTCCCTGTTGTCTCGGTCAAAGCGAGCATAAAAGTCATTTAGCTCATTCAGAAAGGAGACATCTGTAGTTACCGGGATGGAGTTGCTGGGCTTGTAGTTGCTGATGACCTGGATGCCCTGCCACATGCGTCGGGGGTCGGAGTTGAAGTGTTCCTCAACCTTTAGCTTGTAGCAGTGCTTGGCCTTTTTGATGCCCCTCCTCAGGTTCGCCCTGGATGTGCTGTAGGCCTGTGCGTCACCTGTTCTGAAGGCGATGTTGCGGGCTTTCAGCAGAAGACGCACCTCCTTATTCATCCATGGCTTCTGATTTGGGTACGTGGTGATCTGTTTCTGTGTGGTAACACTGTCAGTGGTGGTTTTGATATAATCCAGCACAGAGGAGGTGTAAGTGTCGATACCCGTGTGAGAGCCACAAGTAGCCTGTGAAGCAAACATACTCCAGTCCGTGTGTTAGAACCTGTCCTGAAGTACAGCGTCTGTCCCCGCTGGGCACACCTTGATGGTTGATGGCTTCACACGTTGGATAAGTGGAGAGTACTTAGGAATGAGAAACAAAGAAAGATGGTCTGACTGTCCCAGGTGGGGGAGGGGGGTCGCAGTGTAAGCTCCAGCAATGTTTGTATAAACATGATCCAGAGTTTTGTTTCCTCTTGTATTTCAGGAAACATGCTGGTGGGATTTTGGGAGCACTGTCTAAGTTTGAGTGATTAAAATCACCTGCAACTATAAATGCAGCCTCTGGGTGCGCAGTCTGCTGTTTGCTGATGGCTGAATAAAGTTTGTTTATAGCAAGCCTAGCATTAGCATCCGGGGGGATATAGGCTGCGGTTATAATAGTAGAAGTGAACTCCCTAGGCAGATAAAAAGGTCTACACTTAACCATGAGAAATTCTATGTTAGCCGAGCAGTGTTTCCCAACAGTGACAAAGTTCGTGCACCAAGCTTTGTTAATATAAATGCACAGTCCACCACCTCTGGTCTTACTGGGGTCATCTGCTGTTCTATCTGCCCGGAGTGTGTAGCGTCCGGTTAGCTCGATAGCATTGTCGGGTATGCCGCCATTTAGCCATGTTTCTGTGAAAATCATGACATTACAGTCCATAAGTCTCTTACTGCAGGTGATGCGAAGTCGTATCTCGTCCATTTTGTTCACCAAAGACCGCACATTAGCGAGGAAAATGCTGGGTAACGAAAGCCAATGCGGTGTTAGCTTTAGCTTAGCTTTTAGTCCTCCGCGCTTCCCTCGCCTTTGTTTACGTTCTCGACGCCGCCTGCGAGCACTTCCGCCCGGCCGGTTAAAGTGCGTAGCCTCCGGTGTTTTGGAGATCTCAGGGATGAGTCGAAAATTGGTGATAAATCTGTCGGAGTAACTTCGACCGATGTCCAAAAGTTCCTGTCGGGTGTAGGATGTTAAAGTAAAGCTGTTCTGTATGAACAGACTCAAAATGAGCAGGAAAATACTGCAAAATCGCGAAATCTGGTATAGACGCAGGGTCCCGCGATGTGCTCGCGCCGCCATCCAGGTCGTATCCATAGTTATGTATCTGAGTAGTAATTAAGGTAACTTAGAATTAGCTTTGGAAAAAAAAACACTAAATAAAAGGTACATAATAAGATGTGAAAGTTTCACTGGTCAAATGTGTGTTATCTGTAAGATCTATAACAATAATATTTATTCCATTTGTACCTCAGTGTGATTCAGGATCAGAGATCAGACTTCCCAGAATCCACCTGTATGTCCATGAAGAGTGACCAGTCCATGACACCACCACTGAAATTCAGAAAGATTCTGTCACCACATCAGGGGTAAGAAGAAAAATACTGAAGCTTCTAAAGAATAAAACAGAAAATAAAGCACTTCAATTTAAGCAAACGTCCAGCATCGACTGTGAAACTCTACAAAACTACTAACTCATAAGAACTAAAGAAAAGAATAAACAGAAGCATTTTCAAGCGTTTCTCATTTATAATGGACCAGGTAACCAGTAAATCACAGAGGATTTTGCTGTTGCACTCTACACTATTGTACATATACATTTATAAATCCCCCATCTAGTAGAATTTTGGTGGAGTGTAGATTAGTCACTGACTACCTTTGGTGATAATGAAAAACATTGCAAAATGAGTGTTAAAAGGATGGTTTAATGGCCGTATCGAGGGAAACTCTTTACACCCTATGGAAATCCTTGCGTCTTGTCACATTACAAATAAAAATAAAATAATTTAAACTTTTTGGCTGTACTTACACATTGTAATGTGAGTTTTTTATCGACCCGCTGTAGTCCCAAGTGAACTACAAATCCCTAGAGGTGCTACAGATGCTGATACACTACAACTGATTCTGGACTTTATTTGGTAAATCTTTTTACTTAAAAAAGCCCAGAGACCAGTGCAGCATCGAGCTGCTGTTAGTTACTTCCGGAAACTGAGAGAGCTCTGTAAAGGTGCTTCGTCTCACCACAGCGGACGTGAGGAGAACTCTGCACAGAGTCAACCCACGGAAAGCTTCTGGACCAGACAACATTCCTGGCCGAGTGCTCAAGGGATGTGCAGACCAGCTGGCAGATGTATTCACTGACATCTTCAACATCTCCCTGAGCAGCGCCATCGTTCCAACGTGCCTCAAGACGACCACCATCGTACCCGTGCCAAAGAAGTCATCTGTGTCATGCTTCAACGACTATCGTCCCGTAGCACTCACGCCTATCATCATGAAGTGCTTCGAGAAACTAGTCATGAGGCATATTAAGACACTACTGCCTCCCACCATGGACCCACTGCAGTTTGCGTACCGTCCTAACCGCTCAACGGACGACGCCATATCCACCACACTTCACCTGGCTTCTACACACCTGGACAGAAAGAACACTTACGTCAGGATGCTGTTCATAGACTTTAGCTCAGCATTCAACACCATCATTCCTCAGCATCTAATTGGAAAGCTGAGCACGCTGGGCCTGAACATCTCTCTCTGCAACTGGATCCTGGATTTCTTGACTGAGAGACCTCAGTCCGTCCGGATCGGTAAGAACACCTCCAGCACCACCACACTGAGCACCGGCGCTCCCCAAGGCTGTGTGCTCAGTCCACTGCTGTTTACTCTGCTTACGCACGACTGTACAGCAATGCACAGCACGAATTCCATCGTTAAGTTTGCAGACGACACAACTGTGGTGGGACTCATCAGCAACAACGATGAGTCAGCGTACAGAGAGGAGGTACAACATCTAACGGACTGGTGCCAAGTCAACAACCTGTCTCTGAACGTGGATAAAACCAAAGAGATGGTCATTGACTTTAGAAAGACACTAAGGGACCACTCCCCACTGCACATCGACGGCTCATCTGTTGAGATCGTCAAGAGCACCAAATTTCTCGGTGTTCATCTGGAGGAGAATCTCACCTGGACCCTCAACACCAGTTCTATCAGCAAGAAAGCCCAGCAGCGTCTCTACTTTTTGAGAAGACTGAGGAAAGCTCATCTGCCACCCCCCCCCCCCCCATTCTCACCACGTTCTACAGAGGAACAATCGAGAGCATCCTGAGCGGCTGCATCACTGTCTGGTTCGGAAATTGTACTGCGTCGGACCGCAGGACTCTCCAGCGAGTAGTGAGGACAGCTGAAAAGATCATCGGGGTCGCTCTTCCATCTCTCACGGACATTTTTAACACCCGCTGCATCCGCAAAGCTCTCAGCATTGTGGACGATCCAACCCATCCATCACATGGACTTTTTACTCTGCTCCCGTCTGGGAGACGATACCGCAGCATCCGGACTAACACAACCAGACTGTGTAACAGTTTTATCCCTCAAGCAATCAGACTCCTCAACTCAGTACTATAACAATTTCCTCCGGACATTTTTCTGCTGCCACACACTGAACTGTATTGACTGTTACTTGCATTTTTTGCACACCTCCTGGAACTGAACAAGTAATTTCTGCACCTTACTTGTATTTTTGCACCTTATTTACTTTTTAGGCACCTTATCTGCATTGCCAATTTTACGCTGCTAATGTACAACATGTCACTACCTCATGAACCATTGTACCATCTATTCACCATCATGTACTAACACTTGTCTTTAGTCCTGTCTTCTAATTACTTGTTTAGATTAGGGATAATTAGGAATATCTTTTGTAGTTATTTATTATAGGATTTTTTGTATTTATTGTTGTATTTTACACGGTTTTGTCTTGCACTTTTTGCACCGTGTTACACCGTGATCCTAGAGGAACGCTGTTTCGTTTTAATATGTACTTGTATGTAGCTGAAATGACAATAAAACCTCTCTGACTCTGACTCTCTGACTAAAGTTCTCAGCAGAATTTGGCTTTGCTTCCACATTCCTAAAGAAGCCATTTTGCCGAATTTTTTCCTGAATTGGTTCATCAAACCGACTTCCTGCCGTATTTTTGTACTCCCTGTACACAAAAAAAATTAAGGCAACGTTTTGCATTAGTCTTTTTGAGTTATGCCAACTGCTCGTAGAATTACGCTGATCCAACACAATATTTTAAGTTTGGTGGATTAGCTTTTCATAATTTAGTAAAAAGCATTTAAAAATAACATGAACTTAATAACCATCAACATGAACAGATATTTTTAAGTTAAATGAATAATATAGAAATCAAGCTCTTTTACTTTAGGATGAGAGAGAAGCCCATGGCTTTGATCATGTGTTAACTTTGTTGGTAGATTGCGTAGCTGTCTTGCTGACCACAATTATGGTTTCACTTCTCTCTCTTTCTCACTAGTGAAAGTTACATTCTCAGAATTGTTGTTACAAGGAACAAGCTGACACCCCTTACCGACAGCTTATTCATGCGTGTGCTTTTAGCTTGCCAGGGTTCCACATAGTCTGGGCTGTAGAGTGTTCTTTTTAAACGTTCTAATGTTCTCCAGTATGTTAAACGTTCTGCAGTGTGTTATCTGTAAGATCTATAACAATGATATTTATGCCATTTGTACCTCAGTGTGATTCAGGATCAGAGATCAGACTTCCCAGAATCCACCTGTATGTCCATGAAGAGTGACCAGTCCATGACACCACCACTGAAATTCAGAAAGATTCTGACACCACATCAGGGGTAAGAAGAAGAATACTGAAGCTTCTAAAGAATAAAACAGAAAATAAAGCACCTTCATTCCAAGTGTGCCAGGCGGCCACATATTCTGAGCTGTAGAGTGTTTGTTTGTAACGTGCTGCAGTATGGTTTCAAATCCTGCTTCAGGCAGGTGGGGAAAAAAAAATAATGAAGAGTTAGGTGTATACACATATACTCCACCCCTGGAGAAGGAGCTGAGTTGCTCCTCAAGAGACCAACACATTCTTTGATAGTATCCATGTTAACCACATGTTGTTCTGTTCCATAAAACAGCATGATGGCAAACCGTAACCTAGTGGTTAAGGTACTGGACTAGTAATCAGAAGGTTGCTGGTTCAAGCCCCACCCCTGCCTGGTTGCTGCTGTTGGGCCCTTGAGCAAGGTCCTTAACCCTAAATTGCTCAGACTGTATACTGTAACTGTAATGTAAGTCGCTTTGAATAAAGGTGTCTGCTAAATGCCGTAAATGTAAATGATCCAAGAAACAAGAAACGACAGTTGGGACAGTATGGAAAATGCTAATTAAAATGCTGTGCTTCTTCCATTTCCTTTGATTTATGATTGCATAATTTCTATCCTGCTTCATTTGCTTAACACACTTGTGGTGTGATACATTGTCTTTTTGTTATATATCTTTTCTGATTAGCAGGGAACTACTGAGTCCAGCGTGCTCTGGGACAGAGGGGAAGGATGAAGGGGAACGGTGCACTGTCAGTGAAGGAGTGCTAAAAGAACTGGACCATGGAAGCCCTGCTATCACACCGCAGAACAGTAAGAGCTCCGAGTTACACATTATCAACAACAGTTACTACATTCATGTACAGAAATCATTTACTGCTTTTAAATAAATCTCTTACAAAGTGTGTGTTAACTTTGACTTTAACTGTATGTAATGTTTAGGTAACACTAAAGTGTACTGTGTATGATATCTAGGCACCTCAGTTCTAATGTAGCTTAATTAACTGTATATGAGTGGTTAGCATGTTGTCCTGGTGCTACATAGCACATGGAATTATGATCCCAGTGAGTTAGCCAGCCAGTGCTTTGGTCTTTAATCCATTTAGTTTTTAGTAAGAGGTAAACACACAAAACCATAACAATGTAGGCGTTGTCCGCCAAAGTTAAGAATTATCAGAGGAATCATCTACTCATTCATTAAAAATGTAGAAAAAATCTCTCTTATAGGCAGGGATGTACTGGCTACTGTGGGTACTGGTACAATTACTGATGGGCCGCTCTGTGAGTCTGTTTGTTTATTAGAATTTTAACGTCATGTTTTACACTGTTGATTACATACATGACAGGAACAGTAGTTACTCATTACACAAGATTATATTGAACACAGTCCTGGACAATTTAGTCTCCAATTCACCTCACTTGTACGTCTTTCGACTGTGTGAGGAAACCGGAGCACCTGGAGGAAACCCACGCAGACACAGGGAGAACATGCGAACTCCACACAGAAAGGACCGCGACCGCCCCACCTGGGGATCGAACCCAGGACCTTCTTGCTTTGAAGCGACAGTGCTACCCACTTAGCCACCATGCCGCCCCCCACTCTGAGAGCCACTGCGAGAGCTAAAAAAAACAGTCAGTCAAGTATTCTAATATTACATTTACATTTTCAGCATTTAGCAGACGCTTTTATCCAAAGCGACTTACACAATGAGCGGAACACGATGAGCAATTGAGGGTTAAGGGCCTTGCTCAGGGACCCAACAGTGGTAACTTGGTGGTGGCGGGGCTTGAACCGGCAACCTTCTGCTTACTAATCCAGTACCTTAACCACCAAGCTATCACTGGCCCCTGAGTGCATAGTCTCACATTATCTCCAGAGCATAGCTATCGACTACTCACAAAAAATGATGCCTTTCCCAAAATAAACCATAATCACAATAACTGGGAAAGGTAAAAAAAACACATTTGTTTAGAAAGCACAAAACACACAAAGGATGGGCTTTAAAGGCATGTGAGAGAGGCATGAAACTGAACTGAATTTTAAATGAATATCTCTACACAACACTTACTAAGGAAGATGAAGAAGAGAGCACAAATGTTTAGAATAAAAAAAATCTCTTTATGATCTGCACAGCAAGGCAGTAAAACAAAGAGTTTGGAAATGAGTCCTGAAAAGTACTGACAAAAAAACAGAAAAGAGCAAACGAAGAAAATGATTTGTCTGCTTGAGCTGTCGTGACAATAGAAATCAGATCTGAAGGACTGTCCAAAGGTTCAGAGGAGAAAAGAGAGGAAAGAACAGAAACGAGGAAGTACAAGTTAAATTCAGGTTTTTTAGTGTTCATTACGTTACTGTTAAATAATCAAAAATGACTATCAAAGATAATATTTTTATATTATTAATAATATATAGATAAATTACAACCACAAATCAGAAAATGTTGGGACATTATGGACAATTCAAATAAAATAAAAACACATTGAGTTCCTTACATTGACTTGACTTTTATTTTGTCTCGTTCTTCCTGCAAACACGTCTGAACATGTGCAACAGTACAAGCTCCTCGTCGCTGTCGCATTTTTCCTTTCAAAATTCTCTTTTGGGGGCAGGTCAGGACTGCAGGCAGCAGATAAAACATGAAATATCTCAGGTTCATCCTGTCTGCAAACAAATAAAAGTCAAAGGAAATGTAAGAAACTCTGTGTGTTAATTTTATTTGCAATTTTATTTGTCCCAACATTTTCTGATTTGGGGTTGTATTAATTATAATCACAATTTAAACAAAATGCTTTACAAAACTATCACTAAACAGATCAAGAAAAAAAAATTAATAAAAGATTTGAGCGTAGTACACTGGTAGTATTTTTGTCCTTTACAGTTGGTTTTCTTCAAATGTCTGACACCTTAGATTTTGGGTGTGTCAGGAGGGCGGACTTTAGATCGGGGTGGCTAACTTTTCAGCTCAAGGCCCACACTGGGTTTTAAAAATTGAAAAACAGGCCGGGTGGGTGCGGGGGTTTGGAACTAATTTATTTTCGTAATTACAGGATGAATTTTTTTTAAATATCAATAACATGCCAGACTCGTCCCATTATGTGCACGTTTACACATGCGTGTATGCGATTTTTTAAATGTATTTATTATTTTTTTTTATCTTTGTTTTTACTCGGTGTATCGCCATCTAAACAAAACCAATTCAGTGTTTAAAGCAGCACTTTCCACAAGTGAATGGTTTATGTGTGACGTTTTAAACCAGCCAAGTGGTTAAATCACGCTGGGGTGATAGGTGACTCCAGAGGGGTAGTAGTGCTCAGTGCGATGGCAAATGTGATGAATGAATATCTGTGTATCTAGACCAGATAGACTCGACTTTAGTAAAGGTCGGTATTGTTTGGCATGAGGCATCTAGTGGAATCTATTAAAAACGCAGGGTACTGCAGGAAAAAGGTGAAATTAATGCGATTTTAGGACAATTTTGTAAATACTCAAGACTCAAGTGAACTGCTAAACCTGTTTGTAGCTGCTCTCAGCAACCAAAGTAAAACTGTTCATACATTTAATTCCTGAACCAAACCCACAAAAAAATGCACTCGTTTATTTTTTTCCCCCTTATCATGACGTCCTAGTAATGTCTCGGCTTCAATATTTATTTCATTTCATTTTTATTACACGCTTTATCCTGGTCAGGGTCGTGGTGGGTCTGGTTCCAACCAAAAACACTGGGTGCGAGGCAGGCTGGCAATCCTTTACATGGCTTCAGTCACTCCCAGACATGGCCAATCATGTTTGTAAAGACACCAGCGAGCCCCTAGTCCAGCAGAGAATCAAACCCAAATAATACACTGCTGCGCCACTTCATTAGCGACTCAGTTACAATCATTTCATGACATAACATGAACATTTAAAAAAAAAAACATGTGTTTGATGATATATTTACTTAGTATTACTTCCTGCACCAATTGAGGAAGTTTAACCTACCCCAAGAGCTTATGGTGCAGTTCTACACAGAGTCTGTAATCAACACATCCATCACAGTGTGGGGCAGCTCAGCCACCAAACACGACACCATCATCAGGTCTGCAGAGAGGACCACTGGTGTAAAGCTGCCCACACTGCTAGATCTGCATGCCTCCAGAACCAGGAAGCGTGCATAAAAAATCATCACTGACCCATCTCACCCTGACCATAACCTGTTTCTGTGCCTACCATCAGGCCGACGCTTCAGCCACATAAGGACCAAAAGAAGCTTTTTTACACACTCCATTATGCTAATGAACAATTAAACACTACAGAACTGTACAGAACAAATTACCTATTTAATTTATACAATGACACACAAAATTACAACAATTACACCATTACAACAATACACTGGTACTTCACGTTTACTGTTCATTTCACAGTACAATATTGCACAACACTGCACCTTTCAACCCATAATATAAATTGCACATGCTAATGTTTATAGGTATGAATGTGTGTTAGAGAGTTGTGTGTGAATAAGATTGTATTTATTGTATCTTTTTGTGCACTGCGAGCATCCGTGTAACCAAAAACAAATTCCTTGTATGTGTGAGCACACTTGGCCTATAAAGCCTGATTCTGACAGTAAGTGCCATCAAGTTGATACTGACTCTGCTGACCATGTAGACAGTGTGTCTCCAGAGCATCCTGTCTTCTGTTTGGGTGTTTAGGTTTCTTTATGGCTTGTGTGTACACTGTGTGTAAGTCACCATATTTTTTCTTTCTAGAACTGCCCCCCCAGTACCAGACAAAACTCAAATCCAGGCTGAAAAAGAAGTGTAAAATAATATATGAAGGAAACTCAGATAATAGAAGAGTGAACGAGATCTACACAGAGCTTTATATCACAGAGAGCTATAATGAAGAGATTATTAATGAACATGAGGTGAGACAGATTCAGACAGCAGGCAGGAGACCAACAACACAGGAGAAACCCATCAAATGTAACGACCTCTTTAAAGACACGTCCATAAGAACTGTGCTGACTCGAGGAGTTGCTGGAATTGGAAAAACTGTCTCAGTGCAGAAGTTTATTCTGGACTGGGTTGAAGGAAAAGCAAACAATGATGTACTCATGTTTCCACTTCCTTTTCGAGAGCTGAATTTAATGGGGCAAAGAAAACTCAGTCTGATGAATCTTCTTCATAATTTTTTTCCAGAAACAAAAGAAATGCCGTTAGTAGACTTGAATCCCTTCAAAATTGTTTTCATATTTGATGGTCTGGATGAGTGTCGACTTCCTTTAAATTTCCACAGCAGTGAGATTGTGTATGATGTGACCACATTAGCCTCTGTGGATGTGCTGCTGACAAACCTCATCAAGGGGAATCTTCTTCCCTCTGCTCACCTTTGGATCACCTCTCGACCTGGTGCATCCCATCAGATCCCTTCTGAGTGGGTAGGTCTGTCAACAGAGATACGAGGGTTCTGTGATCCTCAGAAAGAGGAGTACTTCAGAAAGAGAATCTATGATCAGAGCCTGGCCAATAAAATCATCTCACACATAAAGTCTTCAAGAAGCCTCCACATCATGTGCCGCATTCCAGTTTTTTGTTGGATTACCAGCACTGTTCTAGTGAGAATGTTGAGTACAGCAAATAGTCGAAAGATCCCCAAAACTCTTACTCAGATGTTCACCCACTTCCTGATCTTTCAGATCAAACAAAAAGACCGAAAGTATCATGGAAAATGTGGCCCTGATCCTCAACAGACCATAAACACTCTTCTAGCTCTGGGAAAACTGGCTTTTCAACAGTTGGAAAGGGGCAACCTGATCTTTTATGAGGAAGACCTGAGAGAGTGTGGTATTGATGTCAGAGAAGCGTCAGTGTACTCAGGAGTGTGCACCCAGATCTTCAGAGAGGAGCTTGGATTGCACATTGGGAAGGTCTACAGCTTTGTGCATCTGAGTGTTCAGGAGTTTCTGGCTGCTTTATATGCATTCCTCAGCTTTACCATGTACAACAGAAATGTGCTGGTGAATGATCATTTTAAATGTGTACCTTACAATTTCCAACGAATGTCAGACTTTCTCAAGAGTGCAGTGGACAAGGCCTTACAAAGTGAAAGGGGACAACTAGACCTTTTCCTCCGTTTTCTTCTGGGTCTCTCGCTGGAATCGAATCAGACTCTCTTACAACACCTACTACCACAAACTAAAATATGCTTTCACAAAACAGAGGAAATAGTCAAATACATTAAAAGGAAGATTAAGAGGAATGCCTGTACAGAGAATAATGCCTCTGCAAAAATTTCCATCAATCTGTTTCATTGTCTACATGAACTGAAAGATGATTCTCTAGTGAAGATGGTCCAAACGTTCCTTAACAAAGGAGGTAAAAGACGACTCATGGGAGCCAAACTCTCTCCTCTTCAGTGGTCCAGTCTGGTGTTTATGTTGCGAACCTCAGAAGAAGAGTGGACTGAGTTTAATTTGAGTAAATATGACACATCGGATGAATGCTTTCTAAGGCTGCAGACTGTGGTAAAAGAATACAGAAAAGCTGTGTACGTATTATATTATATATTAGTTATTGGTTATAATCATTCAGTGTGTGTGTGTGTGTGTGGGGGTATCAGTATTCTTATAAACAGTGCCATTGTTTTTCAGGCTAAATCACTGTAATCTCACAGAGAAAAGCTGTGAAGCTCTAGTCTCAATTCTCAGTTCAAGCTCCTCTAGTATCAGAGATCTGGACCTGAGTGACAATGAATTGCAAGATTCAGGAGTGGAGCTGCTCTGTGCTGCACTGAAGAATCCACACTGTAAACTGGAGACACTATGGTAGGACCTTCACTTTTATTTCTGCATACAGATTATGCACAGAATATTTTATAACATCGACTTTTACAACTTCCGGTTGAGAGTTACGCTGTGCGCGATATTTGCTGCCGCTTCTTGCCGGACTTTCTGGGCTTTTTTGGACTTACTCTTCTCTTTTTGAACTTTGTAATTAAGCTGGTTTTTCTACTGGTCTTTGGATTTCCAACCTGTCTGCTTACTTACGGTCCGCTGCTGCCGTTTTACGTGTTTTTAGCAAACTCCATGCTACTAACATTCTTCTTAGTACCGGCTGCTGTTTGCTTGGCTGCGAGCCCGCTTACATGAACGACTCATAAGCGCGACAAGGTGAGTGAATGTCTCTTCATTCATTTTTGCTGTTTGCTATAAACTTTCAACAGTTACGAGTGTTTCTGATTGACTGTTTGGACGGTGTTCGGTTCTGTTTGGCTAACGTAGTTTTCATGCAATTTTTGGCGTCACGGTGTTCTAAGGCGGCTATGCGGTTTATTGGAGTTCTACTTTTTGCTGCCTACATTTTTGGATCTCTGGAATTTGTCTCTGCATCTGATGGGTTATTTAGCACTCATGGCGCTAACCCGAGATATAGCTACTCTACTACGGATCTCCGATGTTTACATTCGTTCTACCAGCTTGATGCCTCTGTTTACAACTTATGCCGCTCTATTGGTATTGCTAGGAGACCTCGCTATATACAGGTCCTTCTCAAAAAATTAGCATATTGTGATAAAGTTCATTATTTTCCATAATGTAATGATAAAAATTAAACTTTCATATATTTTAGATTCATTGCACACCAACTGAAATATTTCAGGTCTTTTATTGTTTTAATACTGAGGATTTTGGCATACAGCTCATGAAAACCCAAAATCTCAAAAAATTTGCATATTTCATCCGACCAATAAAAGAAAAGTGTTTTTAATACAAAAAAAGTCAACCTTCAAATAATTATGTTCAGTTATGCACTCAATACTTGGTCGGGAATCCTTTTGCAGAAATGACTGCTTCAATGCGGCGTGGCATGGAGGCAATCAGCCTGTGGCACTGCTGAGGTGTTATGGAGGCCCAGGATGCTTCGATAGCGGCCTTAAGCTCATCCAGAGTGTTGGGTCTTGTGTCTCTCAACTTTCTCCTCACAATATCCCACAGATTCTCTATGGGGTTCAGGTCAGGAGAGTTGGCAGGCCAATTGAGCACAGTAATACCATGGTCAGTAAACCATTCACCAGTGGTTTTGGCACTGTGAGCAGGTGCCAGGTCGTGCTGAAAAATTAAATCTTCATCTCCATAAAGCTTTTCAGCAGATGGAAGCATGAAGTGCTCCAAAATCTCCTGATAGCTAGCTGCATTGACCCTGCCCTTGATAAAACACAGTGGACCAACACCAGCAGCTGACATGGCACCCCAGACCATCACTGACTGTGGGTACTTGACACTGGACTTCAGGCATTTTGGCATTTCCTTCTCCCCAGTCTTCCTCCAGACTCTGGCACCTTGATTTCCGAAAACAGTACTTTGGACCACTGAGCAACAGTCCAGTGCTGCTTCTCTGTAGCCCAGGTCAGGCGCTTCTGCCGCTGTTTCTGGTTCAAAAGTGGCTTGACCTGGGGAATGCGGCACCTGTAGCCCATTTCCTGCACACGCCTGTGCACGGTGGCTCTGGATGTTTCTACTCCAGACTCAGTCCACTGCTTCCGCAGGTCCCCCAAGGTCTGGAATCGGCCCTCCTCCACAATCTTCCTCAGGGTCCGGTCACCTCTTCTCGTTGTGCAGCGTTTTCTGCCACACTTTTTCCTTCCCACAGACTTCCCACTGAGGTGCCTTGATACAGCACTCTGGGAACAGCCTATTCGTTCAGAAATTTCTTTCTGTGTCTTACCCTCTTGCTTGAGGGTGTCAATGATGGCCTTCTGGACAGCAGTCAGGTCGGCAGTCTTACCCATGATTGCAGTTTTGAGTAATGAACCAGGCTGGGAGTTTTTAAAAGCCTCAGGAATCTTTTGCAGGTGTTTAGAGTTAATTCGTTGATTCAGATGATTAGGTTAATAGCTCGTTTAGAGAACCTTTTCATGATATGCTAATTTTTTGAGATAGGAATTTTGGGTTTTCATGAGCTGTATGCCAAAATCATCAGTATTAAAACAATAAAAGACCTGAAATATTTCAGTTGGTGTGCAATGAATCTAAAATATATGAAAGTTTAATTTTTATCATTACATTATGGAAAATAATGAACTTTATCACAATATGCTAATTTTTTGAGAAGGACCTGTACATCGCGGTCGTAAACACAGATCTCCTCCACCTCCTCCTGTGTCTAGTGTTAGTTTTCCAGTCACGCGAATTACTGAGTCGCTCTGGAAGGTCGTATCATGGAGTGGATCACACTGTGCTACGAGAGATTCCTCGTGCTACCACTCTACATCAGTCCCATATACCCACGTCTCATCGTCCGTGGAATCTAGCTTTGCTGAACTGCAGATCACTTACTGACAAAGCTACACTTCTCAATGACCTCATTGGACAATATCATCTGGACCTATTTTTTCTAACTGAAACTTGGCAAGTGCCTGGCGAGTTTTTTCACCTAAATGCTGCTCTTCCTCCGGATTTTAAATACCTAGCCTTATAGGAAAACTGGCAGGGGTGGGGGTCTTGCAGTATTTTTCAAAGAGGGAATAGAACTGTATGTGTAATCTACAGGAGAACTCCTCCTTTGAACTTATGGTGCTCAAGGCTCTTGGACGTAACCAAACTATCTTCATGCTCATTTACCGTCCTCCCAAGAGTTCAATCCCTGCTTTCCTGTTGGAATTTGGGGAGGTTTTGGCCTCCGTCAGTCCTCTTTCTTCCTCGCTTATTGTTCTTGGTGATTTTAATATTCACCTTGATTCTGGATCCTCTTCTGCTGCTGAATTCCTATCTCTTCTGAGTTGTTTTGATCTCACACAGCATGTGGATTTTCCAACTCACAAGAAAGGTCACATTCTGGACATAATTTGTTCGACGAGTGGGATTATCAATAATGTGACTGGCCATTGTACAGGCGTATCTGATCATTTACTAATTTATGCTTCTCTGTCTCTACCTGCTATCAAATGTCACCCTAAAACTGTACTTACCTATCGTAATGTAAAAGCTGTTGATCCTCTCGCTCTGTCTGCCCTTTTAAATACTTCCAACTTTGCTCTAATTAACTCTATGCACTCTGTTAATGAGGCTGTTTTATTTTATAATCAGACCCTTGCTGCTTGTCTTGACACCTTGGCACCGGTTAAAACCAGATCTGTGCCCTCTACCCACAGGGCTCCCTGGTTTACTTCCACACTCCATGTTCTAAAAACTGCTGGTAGACGTTTCGAGCGTCTATATAAGAAATCTGGGTTGCAAGTTCACCTTTTGGCTTATACTGATCACCAGTCTAAATACAAGGTTGCTCTAAATAGTGCTCGCTCTGCTTATTATGCAGATGTACTTCTAAAAGCTGGTCAGAACCCCAAACTTCTTTTCTCAGTTGTAAATAAGCTCCTGCGCCCGTCGCTGATTCTCTGGCCGCTTCAACTGATTTATGTAACGCATTCCTGAGTTTTTTCGATGACAAGATGTCAACCATCTATCAGGAATTGCTAAATTCCCCTGCTGCCCATCCTGAATTCCTCTCATCTTTTTCCCCACTATTTTCATTCTCTACCTTTTCTCTAATTGACTCAGCTAACATTGTTAAAATTATTACAAATTCCAAGTCATCTTCATATCTTGACCCTGCTCCCACCTATCTTCTCCAGCGCTGTGTTTCTGATTTGTCTGAACCTATCTCACACATAGTCAATCTCTCACTCTCCTCTGGCTGTGTTCCGGTTACATTAAAAACTGCTGCAGTAAGCCCAATCATCAAAAAACCGGCCCTTGATGGATCCGTTCTGAGTAACTTCAGGCCGATTTCTAATCTTCCCTTTATTTCCAAAGTTCAAGAAAAAGATGTTGCCTCCCAGCTTCTTGACTATCTAAACTCTAACGAACTTTTTGAAAGATTCCAGTCTGGTTTTCGTTCCAACCATAGTACTGAGACTGCTCTTTTGTGTGTTCTGAATGACCTTCTTCTCTCTGCCGACACTGGTTCTGCTTCAATTCTACTACTTCTGGACCTTACTGCTGCCTTTGATACGGTAAACCACAACCGTCCCCTAACCAGGCTCTCTGAGATTGGTCTCTCAGGGACTGTATTGTGCTGGTTTAAATCATATCTTACTGATAGGCAACACTTCATCTGTATTGGAAGTCCTGTATCGGACACGGTCTCTACCACACAAGGTGCACCTCAGGGTTCTGTCCTTGGACCGCTCCTATTTATCATTTACATTCTCCCTCTTGGCAATATTTTTCGACACTACGGTTTGAGCTTTCATTGTTACGCTGATGATACTCAGGTTTATCTCAGCTTTAAACCCTCTGATAATTTTCCTCCCACTCCCCTAACTAGGTGTCTCACTGAGCTGAACTCATGGCTTAGAGCATATTTTCTGTTACTAAATGCACACAAAACAGAGTTTCTGGTGACTGGCAAAAAATCTGTTGTTTCCTCTCTCACTGATTTGGTCCTTCCCATAAATGATATCAATATCAAACCTGCTGTTACAGTATGCAATCTTGGGGTCATATTTGACTCTCCTCTGTCCTTTGAACCACACATAAAATCGCTATCCAGGTCAGCTTTCTACCATTTACGTAATATTGCCCGTATCCACCCTTTACTGTCCTCTAGGGCAGCGGAGACTCTCGTCCATGCTTTTGTGACCTCTCGGCTGGACTATTGTAACTCTCTGCT
The DNA here is from genome assembly GCF_030014385.1 of Trichomycterus rosablanca. NCBI lineage: Eukaryota > Metazoa > Chordata > Actinopteri > Siluriformes > Trichomycteridae > Trichomycterus > Trichomycterus rosablanca. The sequence goes on from NC_085993.1 coordinate 52,114,552, forward strand.
TTACAGGCTTCCTTCCAGGTCACTTCGCCCCCTGCAAATTGTTCAAAACTCTGCTGCTCAGATCCTCACTCAAACCAAAAAATATGATCACATCACTCCTGTCCTTGAGCAGCTCCACTGGCTGCCCATTAATAAGCGTATTCAATACAAAATATTGCCTCTCACTTTTAAGGCACTGCATGGGTCAGGTCCGGCTTACTTGAGGGACCTTCTCAGGTTCCACACTCCATCTAGGAATGTAAGGTCATTGGATGCTGGTCACTTGGTTGTTCCTAGGCACAGGCTAAGACTCCTCAAGACTCACCATTTCTCTTAGTACTCCTAGTACTCTTAGTACTTTCTCACTCCTAAAGACTCACCTTTTTCTCTTAGTACTTTCTCACTTCTTCTTCTGCTATTTCTGTGTGATTGTTTTATTTTCTGTTCAATTTTGTGTGATTGTCTATTAACTTTCTGTTCAATTTTGTGTGTTTGATTATTTTCTGTTCAATTTCTGTGTTGTGCTCATCTCCGGTTTATTTTCCGGTGTGTTTTGTTATCTTTAATGTAAAGCGACCTTGGGTTTGAGAAAGGTGCTATATAAGTACAACTTATTATTATTATTATTATTATAACTGCTACTAAAAAGTACACTTATTTGCATAGCACTGATACCCAAACATTGATAGATAATTTACTATATATACACTATATTGCCAAAAGTATTCACTCACCCATCCAAATGATTGAATTCAGGTGTTCCAATCACTTCCATGACCACAGGTGAATAAAACCGAGCACCTCGGCATGCAGACTGCTTCTACACACATTAGTGAAAGAACGGGTCGCTCTCAGGAGCTCAGTGAATTCCAGCGTGGTACCGTGATGCCACCTGTGCAACAAGTCCAGTGGTGAAATTTCCTCATTACTAAATATTCCACAGTCGACTGTCAGTGCTATTATAACAAAGTGGAAGCGATTATGGGGGATTATGGTGTGGGGGTGTTTTTCAGGAGTCGGGCTCGGCCCCTTCCTGTTCCAACATGACTGCGCACCAGTGCACAAAGCACAAGCTCCATAAAGACGTGGATGAGCCAGTTTGGTGTGGATGAACTTGACTGGCCTGCACAGAGTCCTGACCTCAACCAGATAGATAGAACACCTTTGGGATGAATTAGAGCGGAGACTGTGAGCCAGGCCTTCTCGTCCAACATCAGTGTCTGACCTCACAAATGCGCTTCTGGAAGAATGGTCAAAAATTCCCATAAACACACTCCTAAACCTTGTGGAAAGCCTTCCCAGGAGAGCTGAAGCTGTTATAGCTGCAAAGGGTGGGCCGACATCATATTAAACCCTGTGGATTAAGAATAGGAGTCACTCAGGTTCATATGCGTGTGAAGGCAGACGAGCGAATACTTTTGGCAATATAGTGAATATATACGTATATATATTTTTTTTTTTCTTTTCGTTGCTTTCCTCTATCATATACTGTATATATTCAGTACCGTTGTTTTTTTTTCAGGCTAGGTCATTGTAAACTTACAAAGAAAAGCTGTGAAGATCTAGCCTCGATTCTCAGTTTATGCTCCTCTAGTATCAGAGAGCTGGACCTGAGTGACAATGATCTGAAGGATTCAGGAGTGGAGCTGCTCTGTGCTGGACTGAAGAGTCCACACTGTAAACTGGAGATACTGAGGTGGGATTCCCACATTCTCCCAACACCACAGCTAGACCTGCTACACTTATACCAAAACAACACACGCTACCATGTCATGTTTTTAATGTGTTAAACAAAGGTTTTACTTAGTTTTACTGTTTAATCGTTTCTTTTCTTCTTTTAATCAGTTTGCACTAGTGAGGGCCAAAATTACATTTGATAAAGATCACAAGCAGTAAACACTTCATCTTAGTGTGTTATTATTTTTCTTCCAGTCTCAATGGTTGTAATCTCAAAAAGAAAAGCTGTGAAGCTCTAGCCTTGATTCTCAGTTTACGCTCCACTAGTCTCAGAGAGCTGGACCTGAGTAAAAATGATCTGAAGGATCAGAATCAGATTTATTGGCCAAGTATGTGGATACACACAAGGAATTTGTTTCCGGCTGATTCAGGAGTGGAGCTGCTCTGTGCTGGACTGAAGAATCCACACTGTAAACTGGAGAAACTATGGTATGGCTATGGATCTTCACTTTTGTTTGAGAAGTTGGTGTTTATATGGATTGTGAGGTAAAAGGTGACAGCAGTGTTCTTACATACATCAATGTTTGGTCTTTCAGGCTAGGTCGCTGTAATCTAACAGAGGAAAGCTGTGCAGCTCTGTCCTCAGTTCTCAGCTTAGACTCCTCCAGACTGAAAGAGCTGAACCTCAGTAACAATTATCTGATGGATTCAGGAGTGGAGCTGCTCTCTACTGCACTGAAGAATCCACACTGTAAACTGGAGTCACTTGGGTGAGATCATTACTTTCATGACTGCAGATAAACATTACACTAATTACAATTCACTATTGAACTTATACACCGATCAGCCATAACATTAAAACCACCTCCTTGTTTCTACACTCACTGTCCATTTTATCAGCTCCACTTACCATATAGAAGCACTTTGTAGTTCTACAATTACTGACTGTAGTCCATCTGTTTCTCTACATGCTTTGTTAGACCCCCACAGAGCAGGTATTATTTAGGTGGTGGATGATTCTCAGCACTGCAGTGACACTGACATGGTGGTGGTGTGTTAGTGTGTTCTGCTGGTATGAGTGGATCAGAGAATCTGAGAATCGTTCACCAACCAAAAATATCCAGCCAACAGCGTCCTGTGCCCACTGATGAAGGTCTAGAAGACGAGCGACTCAAACAGCAGCAATAGATGAGCGATCGTCTCTGACTTTACATCTACAAGGTGGACCGACTAGGTAGGAGTGTCTAATAGAGTGGACAATGAGGACACGGTATTTAAAAACTCCAGCAGCACTGCTGTGTCTGCTCATACCGGCACAACACTGAGAATCATCCACCACCTAAATAATACCTGCTCTGTGGGGGTCCTGTGGGGGTCCTGACCATTGTAGAACAGCATGAAAGGGGGTAACAAAGCATGTAGAGAAACAGATGGACCACAGTCAGTAATTGTAGAACTACAAAGTGCTTCTATATGGTAAGTGGAGCTGAGCGGAGGTGGTTTTAATGTTATGGCTGACCGGTGTATATTGTTGCCACTTTTACTTTTACTGACATTTTGCATGCACTGCTTTTGTCTGTTCAAAATATTAATGATTATGACCAGACACTTACGTACACTTGTTAGATAATGCACAATCATAGTAGCGTTTCCTTCTAATGATTATGCAGAAATAATTAAAGATGCATGAGTACCAATACTGGTATCGGATATTAGCCCGATACCGCGCTCACTAACTCGTACTCGTACTCACAAACGAGGCTCCGATACTAAACATCCGATACCGTGTACCTAGTGCACGTCGCTGCGTTATGCCCGGTTCACACTACACGATCTTTGCCCTGATTTTTGCTCGGCGGCTGGTCGGCGCTAGATTTGCCGGCTCGGGAGCAACTCAGCGTTTGCTCGGTGATCAAAACTCGGCTCTCAATCGCTAAGTGTGAACTATCCAACAGCTCGGCGACCGGATCGACTTTTCTAGCACGTCAGATATCTGATCCGAGATGTGCGACTGGGAATGAGTGACATGTCGAACAGCCAATGAGAACGCAGGATACGGTGCGAGGGGAAACGCAGGAGAGGAGCGTAAACAGGTGGGACGGGGGGATAATATAGTTTATATCAGAATACATCAGCACACACACACACGTTTTACAGTATTTCTGACCTGATCGTTCTCTACAGAACACCAACACTGCATTGCAAAAATACTGCTCGTGTTGCCAAATCCACTCAGATTCATTTATTTTTCCTCCTTGATTTCATCACGTCAGCGCACAAACACTTTGATCTCTCGCTACTTGTTGACGTGCATTTTTGGACGTGGTATCATTAAACTTCTCGTCACTTCTCGCGTGTGTTTTTGTTTGAAAAAACGGTATTCTAAATAGGTATCGGTATCGGCGAGTACAAAAATCACATGTACTTGTACTCGGTTGGGAAAAAATGGTATCGATGCATCCCTAGAAATAAGCCACACAAACAGATTCATCTCATACTTCCTGTGCAATATAACTGTTAATATTATTATGTAAAACGTTTGCTCATAAGCACGCTTAACACTCAGTTTCACACAGGTAAAGTGTCTGGTTCTTAAATAAAACTTAGTATAGCACTATTGTGATGTATATTCATATTTATCCCAGGCTGTATCAGTGTAGTCTGACAGAGGAAAGCTGTGGAGTCTTGGCCTCAGTTCTCCGTTCAGACACCTCCCATCTTATAGAGCTGGATTTCGGAGACAATCCTCTAAAGAATTCAGGACTAAAGCTCCTCTCTGCAGGACTGGAGAATGAACATTGTAAACTGGAGATACTGGGGTGAGATCACATTCTGTAAATAAACTAAATATTTATGTGTGTTTGATTTTAGTCAGAAGATCATTAGATCTTAGATCATAAGACCATAAGAGCATTATGTACAAAAACATTTACATCACTGATCAGATGCTTTTTTCCAAAGCAACGTACAATCACGACTGAACACAATTTGAGCAACTGAGGGTTAGGAACCTTGCTTACAGGCCCAACAGTGGCAACTTGTGGGACTCAAACTGGCAAACTTTTGATTACTGGTTTATTGTCTTAACCAGTAAGCTACCATTGCCCAAACACATTTCCTACCATGGTTACTATGGTGTTGCTAAGCAGTTTCAATGGTATTTAAAGTGCTTGCAAGGTGGTTACTGTACAATTTAAATTTGTTGCTAGGGTATTGGCTAGTGGTTGTTATGTTGTTAAAGATGGTTGCTCTGGTATCCCAGGCAGTTGCCAGGATGTTGCTAGCTGGCGTCTTGGTGTCCTAGGTGGTCACTAGTATGTTTGGACCTGAACACTATTGTATCCCATATGTTTGCTAAAATGTTGCTAGTTGCTAAGTGTTGTTAGGTGGATGTTAGATGATTTCTGTTGTAAAAGTATAATCAAATAACAATATCAATAAGCAGTCAAATACAAAAAGCAGTGATTTTTAAATCAAAATTGACCATCATCTAAATCAAAACATCAAAAGGACTAGACACGTAACTTTACTTCTTAAAGTGTAAAGTGAAACAATTACTGTGTATATTACTAAATGGTTGATATGGTATTTCATGGTGTCACTAAGTGATTGCTGTGGTATTCTGGGTGTTTGTGGGGTGTTGCAAGTTGGTTTATTTTGTATTCCAGGTGGTTACAAGGGTATTTATAGGTGTTTATGTATATTTATGTTTTAAATTGTAAATGTAATTAAGCATTTTGCATAGGATGTAGAACAAAATGGTTTAGTACTTGTTTTCTACCACTAAAACTCTTTGATAATACAACCCTCAATCAGAAAAGGTTGGGACAATATGGAAAACGCTAATTAAAACCACGATGCTTCTTCCATTTGCTTTACTGTTTATGTGATTGCAGACAGGATGAACCCAAAGTTCGAAAGTGATCCTAAGTTTTCCAGAACTCATGTGGCTATGTTCATTACAAAAGCATGTCAATTTTTAAATAAAGTGCAGACCGAGGAGTCGAAGGTCACAGGCATTTAATGTTGATTGTGGCCTTGCCCTTTACGCCCCTTTACCCTTTAGTTTTCCTAAAACTTTTAATAATCTTAATAGTATATACAGTGAAATCTCTAAATTCCCTGCAGTTGGGCTTGATGAAACCTCATTATAAATCTGTTGACCTATTTGCTCTTCGGTTTTTTTAAGCACATTTTTTTGAACCTATACTCATCCTTGCTGGTGAAGGACTGACAGTAAAGACAGTTAAGGAAATCACTGCTTCATGTTTTTATTCACATTTTACCTACTGCCCCAATTGGTACTTGGTTTCTAGTTTTCTAGAATTCCTTTATTTGCTGAGATGTAAATACTCACACCATTTTTCCCCTTTAATTACATCCTGTTAAGCATATTTTGAATCTAATGTGATTTGATATTATTTAATTCATATGTTTCAGACTTTATAATTCCAAGCTAACAGAGGAAAGCTGCACAGTTCTATCTTCAGTTTTCAGCTCAGACTTCTCCAGACTGAAAGAGCTGAACCTCAGTAACAATAATTTGAAGGATTCAGGAATAAAAAAGCTCTTGGTTGGACTGAAGAATTCAAATTGTAAACTGGAGATACTGAAGTGAGATCATTACTTTTAATATTTATGATGATTTTATTTTTTCATGAATAAAATGTCTGTTCCTGATATTAGTTATAATACAGTGCTTTAAAACAGTATTCACCCCTTCTTCGTTTATTCTATTTGTGTATATTTTCCACACTTATGTTTCAGATCATCAAACTACTTTTACTATCACAAAAAAATCCCAAGTAAACCATGCTTTTAGCTACTAAACCAACAAGTTAACCAAATTTATTTGATAGTCGGGTTCAATTTCACTAGTCATACTGAGGCATCACTGCCAGACCTGCTGAATCTTGAAGTCCTTGAAATCACTGTACTGCTGAAAATCCTTGGTTGCTGCTTTAGTACAATATTACTAATATTACAATGTTAAGCTTTGTTCACGTTAAGCGTTGTTCGTGTCGCTTTTATCGTCTAAGAGTTTTAAAAAGGTCAGTGGCAAACTGGGTCAAAGCTCAATCAGGCAAACTTTGAGTGGTGCAGCAAGTGCAAAAATCGAGAGCACAATGCGGACAAAGCGTGCAGTACACGCCAATCAGGGAAGCATCACGACAAGCTAAGTTTAACGAGGTGGACTGGCGGGCTGATATGTGAGAGAGACAAACTAGCTGTGAGAAACAGAACCCAAGGTGCAGAAGAACCTGACTATAACTAAAGAAAGGGAAAAGCCCTAGGTGGGAATGCTCTTCAGGTCCGTACCCCTCCCAATCAACAAGATATTGGTTGCCACATTTTCCCTGGTGTACTTCAAGGACACGCTTAATGGTATAAGCGGGGCTCTGGCAACCATTCGAGGAATTGATTTTCATTGTGACGGAAGTTGGAGGGTGTATGCTACTGGGTTCACTGGCTTTTTCGACCTAAGGAAGAGAGAAAGGTCATTGGTGGACAACCAAAGCGTCTCCTTAAGTTGGCAGCAGCTGTTCTGGAGGCTGTGGTGGTCCTGAGGATTTTTTTGGGCCTTTTTCCAGACTCTCTTGCAGCACTGGACAAAGTGCTGCGCGGAGGGAACCCCTACATCTGCCTTCTGCTCTGGCAACATGGGAGGGTTTGTACCCAAATTGCCACTCAATTTTGGGTTTGTACTCAATTGCCACTTGGAGGAGTGCCATAAAGTGTTGTGAGCAAACTCCAAACTCCAGAGAATATGTTCTAGGTCCTGGTTGACCCTTTCCACCTGCCTATTAGATGGGGATGATAACCAGAGGACAGGCTGGCAGAGGCACTGAGGAGTCGGCAGAAGGACTTCCAGAACTGACTAGTAAATTGAGGTCCCCTGTATCTTGGCAATCCTCTTAGCCAAGGGGAGTTTAGGCAGAGCGACAAACTTGCAAGCCTTCGAGAATCTGTCCACAATGACTAAGCTGACGGTGTTACCCTGGGAGGGGGGCAACTCAGTAACAAAGTCAAGGTATAGATGGGACCAAAGACGGGATGGCATATAGAGGGGATGCAAAAAGCCTACAGGACGAGTCCTGCTCTTTATTGGGATCTTTATTAGGGACACAGACCTCGCATGCCCCAACATACTCTTGCACGTCCCTTAGCATTGAAGGCCACCAGAATTGTCTGTGTAGAAACTCGTGTGTTCTATTGGCCCCAGGATGACTGGTAACAGGGGAAGAAATGGGGTGAGTTGGCGGGCTGATATGAGAGAGAGACAAACAAGCTGTGAGAAACAGGACCCAAGGTGAAGAAGAACTACAGCACAAAAAAAAAAGGGAAAAGCTCTAGGTGGGACCTGCGACCAGCCAACCAGCTACTCAATCCACCAATCAGCTGACACACAAGCCAATATCCTGAATGCTTATTCCCAAAGTCTAAGCTAAAAAGAAAAAGGAAAAAGGAAAAGAATTGTTAGGAATCGACTCGCGAGTCAGATTTAGACAATCAAACATTTACCAGAGTAATGTTCCTGCAACTACTTTTACCACTACTTTCACCATCAAAACTACTACTCCTCCAAATTTTACTAATGTTACTATTATACTACTACTTGTACTTCTTTTACCACAACTGCTGTTTCATTTCTAGATTAGTTTTAGCAAATTTGATTCTCAATGTATTTGTTACAACAATATTTTTGAATTTTTATTTAAAATGAGTAATATAAGATAAATGCATTGACATGCTGAGAGGTCATTTTTTCAACATACATGCAACATTCCTTTTAATTACATGTGATTGGATTTGATATTATTTCTGTTTCAGACTTCATAAGTCCAGTCTAACAAAAGAAAGCTGTGAAGCTCTGTCCATTGTTCTCAGCTCAGACTCCTCCATACTGAAAGAGCTGAACCTCAGTAACAATGATCTCAAGGATTCAGGAGTGACACTGCTCTCTACTGGACTGGAGAACCCACACTGTAAACTGGAGAAACTATGGTAGGATCTTCACTTTTGTATTTGAACAGGTTATGTACTGAATTAGTAGGTGTTTATATGGATTTAAGTGTGAAAGTGACTGAAAAAGGTAGCATCAGTGTTTGTTTATATATACTGTATATCAATGTTTTGTCTTTCAGGCTAGGTGGTTGTAATTTAACAGAGAAAAGCTGTGCAGCTTTGTCCACAGTTCTCAGCTCAAACTCCTCCAGACTGAAAGTGCTGGACCTCGTTAACAATGATGTGAAAAAGCTCTTGGAGATTTTTGAAGATAAACTGGACATACTGAGGTGAGATCATGACTTTCATGGTGAATAAATGCCACCATAAAAAAGGTTGATTATTTTATTTTCCACCTGAGAATGTATTGACTCAAGAGTTTTTAATTTTTTTACAAGTAAACAGGTGATATTATTGGGTATAAAAGAAAATGTAACAAAATATTCACTCTTTTACTAGCAAAGAGGTCAAGGCTTGCACCTTGTGAAAACCTGTATAAGCAAATAGTCCTATAGTATAGAACAACTGATGAAATATTTGCCTAAACAGTTTTTTTTTTTTTTTTTTTTTTTCCCCCACTAAGTGGCAAACCTTGACCCATATCCTTGTTAGTAAAGGAGTGAATATTTTGGGTTTTTTTAATACTCAGTTATGATAGAATCATCTGCGTAAAGTTCTTTTGATCGTTCCATAAACTTTCCAGTCTTACCTTGTCTTTGTAGTGCTCCAAATTAGACGGTCAGATCTAGGAAGATTCCAGCTTGTGCCAAGCCTCCTCCTTTTGGAACTTATTGAGCCCATTGAGGTCATTGAAACACTCAAAGCCTTACATGTTTGTTTTATGCCCTTGCCCCAATCGATGCCTTGTTTTCACTGTTCTTTGTAGTCTTTCCATAAGTTTTTGGAGTGTGTCTGTGGAAATGTTTGGTTATTTAGTCAAATGAGTATTTGTGAGGCTAGGTACTGATACATACAAGATCAAATATTAAGTTTGCTCTACTTTTGCAGATGCCACTTTTGGTCAGTAAATAAACAGTAACTGTGCAATAAGATTTATTTAAACTTATTTTTACTCTGCAAATTAACAAAACATGGAAATTGACTAGGTCTGTCCAATAAACACAGTATAAGACTCATCATAAAAAGCATTTAATATTTTAGTAATTTATATTTAAATAATCACTTTTTGTAGATATAATAAAATAATCACTTAAATGTAGATAACATTAATAAGTGATTACAGTTGTATAATGATGCAATACTGATTCTACAGATACAATATTAAACATTAATTATTTATTTTTCAGGGTGGACCAATACAATCTGTCAAAAGGGTCTTCAGTTTTATCCTCAATTGCCGGCTCAAACAACTCCAGTCTACAAAGGTTGGACGTGTTTTGTCCTGGCTGAGACAGAAGGTAATAATTTATAGTAGAAATTGGATAAATAATGGACCTAAAAAATTGTTTAACAGCTAATCAAAACCGAAAGGGAAGTGGTCACTCCATTTTCAAGTAAATTTGTGAACTGATGTTTTACAGGTCACTACACAGTTCTGATGTCAGCAGTACAGAAGCTCAGACGCTGTGTGCCTGTAATCTCCCCCATTCCTGTACTTGTCTAAACAGGAAAAAATGGGTGTAAATGTCAGATACTGTAAATGTGCAGTACAATCTGCAGTATCTAACCTCAGTCAGAGCTTCTAGAGAAAAGTCCACAAGTTACCAAGTTAGCTCTTCTAAATATTAGATCTAAATGAGATCAACACATCTCATTGAATGAATGATTTTATTACAGCACATGGGCTTGATTTTATACTGTTAACAGAAACATGGCTTAGTTAATGTAGTGCTGCGACTGTACAAGCACAAAAGGTGCAAGTCTGTTTCATGGTTCTTTTCAATGCAAGCAGTTATCATTGGGTGGCTTCACATTATTTGAATATCTCTGTACAGTTCTGAAAAAGGACACCATGAATATTAAACTGCTTACAGGCCTCCGAAGTACAATGTTAATTTTACTGACGAATTTACAGATGTGTTGTCTTTGATTTCTGTAGATTTTTAACATTTTGTTATTGCTGATGATTTTAACATACATTTTGACAAACCCAAGGACAGTTTTGCTGTACTGTACTGGACTCTTTTGATCTTTCACAGCATGGTAATGAGAGTACACACTGTTATGGTCACACTCTGGAAGTAGTAACCTCAACATATTAGCCTTTGTTAAGGATGTCTCATTGTCAGATCATTACTGTGTCTCCTTGGATATATAGAGTGGACATACATATCAAGAGCAGACGTGTTTGCTTTAAGAGAAGGTTTATAAATGACAGCACAGCATAGCAATGATATGCTAGAAAGCTTCAACTCAATCAGTGTTACAGATGATGTAATCCAGTTAAAGTTAAAACCAGATCATGTCAGCAGAAAGCACCATGGAGAAGTGCTACTGCTGTTCAAATCCAAAAGTTGTTGGACCGATTAAGATTGTTTTTCCTATAACTTACACTAACTGATGTCACTTTATTTTCTAATTTTCAGTTTTTCATTATTCTTGTCACTTATTTGTATTGTTATTACTAATATATCTATATTATTATTATTATTATAGATAAAAATTATACTACATATTTTACTATGCATTATATTAATGTGTTTTTACCTGTATGTAGCAGAGCCAGTGTATTTCTTTCTTATTGTGTTTTTATATTTATTCTTTACTTTTCTTTATTCTTACTTCTTTCCCGGTATGGTTGTGCAATATATGTTCACTCTGCTTTCATGAAACAAAGATCTATATATCCATCCATCCATCCATCCAGCCATTTATCTATCCACTACAGCTCACTTTAAAACACTGTTCACTTTTTATTCTGTAATGGCACTTTTCTAAATGTAATTTTTTATTGTATTTTTATTTATTGTACAATAAATCTATTGTGTTAATCTTGTTTTAATCATGCTTTTATTTTATATTCTGTTTTAATTTTTTTAAACCTTAATTGTAGGGATGTCCCGATCCGATCTCAAAGATCGGAATCGGGGCCGATCAAGGCATTTTTTAACTGATCGGTATCGATCGGTATTAAAAATTTTTTAACCGATCCTTCGTTTTACGTCAGCATGTCCGCTGTGTGGAAATACTTTAAATTGGAAAGTGAAACAAGTCCAGCAGTGAAGTGTAACGTCTGTAATGTGAGCGTGTCACGAGGCGGTGGGAGCAGAGCTGCGTTCATTACTGTAGAATTTTACTGTTTATACGGTGTGTGAGTCCAGGATCACTCCGGTTTACTAAACAATAACTTTTAATCCCAGTATGAAAACTTCAGGACCAGAACACACAGCTTTTACCAGTTTACGTGTTACACGACTGAACGACATCTCAGTATCGAGCGCTCTGATTGGCTTAGTTATGTAACCGAGCGTGGTAGTGATGCACTCGCTTAATAAAGAAATAAATACACGATATATTCACTAATTGTCGGGAGCGTTTAACACTTTATTAACTTCTTCTGTTACGGTACCGAATAGCGGACAGCTAGAGTCATTGCGTTAGCCAAGCACGCTATTCCATGCACTATGGAAGCCCCAAAGGGTCAAAACACACTCGCTTCGCGTAGAAACGTCCATCAAACCATCGTCATCAGAAAAGTCTGTTACAGTTACAACACGCATGCAAGTACGGTGGCTCATAACATTTAACCAAACGATCTACAATTACTACCGATCTGATACGGCACCTAAAAAATAACCACTCAGCCAAATACAGCGAGTTTATTATTATTATATGATGAGAAGAGGAACCGGCCGTCCGCTAATACGGCAGAGACGCTGATTCTCCTCAAAAAGATCCTTCACTTCATTCTGAGTGTTCTAGTGTTACTGCTACACTGCTGCACTAAGTTTGTTTACTTTTATTTTGTAAAAATAAAAGAACATTAAGCAATAGTTTGAATGCAGCAATTTTTTTCCTACAGCACTGCAGAGCTATTCCAGTTGTTAAACATGTACACTGGATTAATGTGAATAACTGTAATGTACATGAAGTGTGCATTACCTATTTGTAGTTCAGAATTTATATGAATCAGAAATATTCAACCCCCCTCAGCCTAAACATATGAGGTGGGGGCAAAACTGTCTGGTCATGGATGAAAACCCAAAATTTTGTCTGAGGCCTTAACAGTAATCAGGACAATGAAGAAAAACCTCCTATTTACTGCAAACGATCTACAGTATGCCCTGTTGAAGGCTGGGACAAATGTGTCAGTGGTAACCATAAGATGATCACGTAAAAACCAAAGACTTGACCAAACTCCAACGACATTGGGACCTGAACCTTGGTAATAATTGGAACACACTCCCTGGTCAACCAAAGACTGGATAAAGAGTCATTCCTGGAATATCATGGAGTGGATCTTCACAGTCTCCAAATTTAAATCCTATAGAAAATCTTTGGTGGGATTTAAAGAAACACAAAGTTAAACCTGAATGTACAGGAGGAATGGGTGAAAATTTCACAAGAGTAGCTTGGTAGCTAGGGCTGTCGCGCTAACCGCAATTTTGAAATACCGCGGTATAGACCAGCCAACCGCAGGGCATGCCAAGCAACCGCAACACTGCGATGTTCACGGTTTTTTCTTTCTTTCTTTTTTTTTTTTTTTTTTGTTGTTGTTGCAGGATTCATCTTCTTTTATGCTTACAGTTGGGCGTAATAAATGTTAAATAAGTTCATAATGAAAATGAGCTAAGAGTGTCATTTTCCCACAACCTGTTCTCATGCGTTGCTGCTGAGTGTCAGGCTTTGTGTTTTAAAATGGAAACAATGGCCACAGGAATTATAGGCAAGTTTATTAATGATCAAATTGAGTTCACACTCAATAAATACTTGTAATTTAGACTATATTCAAACAGCCTTGGCGTACTAAAGCACTTAATTACGGTTAATATGGCATTGCAGCCTGCAAATATTCTCTTGCTGGCTTACTGGAATGATTTAAATGTATTTTTTGTTGAATAAAAATGTATTGAAACGAATAATAACTTAAAATGTAGTATATATTGTTATGTTAATTATACCTACTAAATAGATGGTTAATAGTGGCGCATTAATAACCAGGCTAGATTCCTCTGCTCTCTAAAGTCGCATGCAGGTACAGTATGTGTGTATTAGTGTAACGAGCACCATCAGAGAGAGTTTTTAGTGAAGTCGGGAACATCGCTACCCCACTCAGATCCTCTCTCAAACCACATCAGGTGAACATGTTGGTTTTTCTAGCGCGCATGATAACGCAGGTTTAATGTCTTACAGACTTTATTCTTTATTCTATTTTTTTTTTTTACCATATTTTGATTAGATGTGCATTTAAAATATTTAGCCTAAACACTTTTTTTGTTTCACAGTGTATATCTAGCCTAGGCTAGAAGCTTAATTTAAACCTTTTTTTAATAGAGAAAAGACGTGAATCCCTGCTCTGTTCTGTATTTAACAATAAACACGCATTTGATTGGTCTTAAAGCCGTCTCATCTTTGTCATTATAAAGCAATAATATACCGAATCATAGCCTAACAATAAAGCTTGTTTATATAGCTCTAAAATCCAGATAAATTAAGTAATTTATTTGTTAAAAAACAAAAAAAATGGCGATATTACCGCATACCGGAAATTGTTTCACCGCAACAGCCCTATTGGTAGCACTAACCGAAATCACTTATTAGAGGATATTAAGACAAAAGGAGGATTGAATATATTGAGTGGTTACTCAGGTTGTGTTTGTCTTATATGTTTAATGATATAAAATAATTACGTTTGACAAATTAGCAACATAATGTTTAAAAAAAAAATGATTGCACAGTCCGTCTTGTAATTATACTGCTTTACCAGCAGATGTCGCCAAACACTTGGCGGTACTGCAGTCATTCACACTTTCTATAAATCAATAAAAAAAAGTTTTATTACTGAGAGCTTTATGACTTTATTGTAAGAATGTTAGCAGATGCAAACACATTCTGGTGAAGTGGGTGCCACCCATCAACACTGGTCCTGGGAACAAGAGTTTGATTCTCACCTCTGGAAGTTTAGCATCTTCTCCTTGTGTGCAGCTGTAAGTGAATGTATAAATGGTGAGTATAAATGGTGAGTATAAATGAAGGCATGTATGATCTTTCAAAAGCTGGAATTAGTCTTATAATTAGTCTTATATTTCCAATCAAAACTGGCAACCCAAAACACCTATGTGCATTCCCTATTTATAACCCCACAAGGACTAAAATCCATGAGTGTTCTTTCATCATGAGTGAAAACTTTTTCTACAACCTCTCTGAGGGTAAGGGACGCCAGAGACTGGTACCCGAGGAATAGACCCCCAATCTACTTCCTCCCTTGGGTATGTAAATCAAGCATCCTTCACTTTGGAATCCTGTCTGGACTTTCAAAGACCAAAGACAATTTACTCGCTTCCCACCCAGTGTGGACAAATAGTTCACAAATAAAATATTCAGACCCCATCGAGCCAGTGACTGATTTAGCTAGAAATGCAGCACCAGATTCTTTCCAGTGGATGAAGCAGATCCAAAGACTTTGGATCTTTAAGGTCTTTTAAAGTCAAGGTGTCTCTCTGTATCTGGATGCTAGAGGCTGGTTTATGGAAGTGGTGGAAGAAAAAGACCCCCTGGTGAGGAACTTTAGTAAGAAGCTTCTAGCATCAGAGTGAAAGTAAAGAAACGTCAGTGAAGAAGGTGTGAAGATGGTGTTTTTGCAGGTGCCTCCGGTCCAAATTTGTTTAAATGCACCTTCAAACAAGACAGCATGTTCATCTTTTCATCTAGGAAAATCACTGTGAAGGAAACTGAAGAACACTGAAGGCACAAGATTGGTTTGTTCTTTAATTGTCTGGTATATTTTAGCACTTTACTGTGATACATATAAAAGTCTGGTTCTACAAAATCTGAAAAAGGTTTTACACCCAAGTGTCCAAACTGTTGCTTTTAATGTCATTACTTTTGTTCTGTTTTAAGTCATTTTAACATGAACTTTTTATCTGTGTTTCATTAAAAAAAATCCATCAGAAATTTAGTTCTACAAGTTGGATAAAGATGAAGATAAGAGAATCCTTTATTAGTGCTACAGTGGGGAAATTCACAGTGCTGCAGCAGGAAAGGGATAGCAGGGTACTCAGTATAAAAAATAGACAAATAAACAGTACAATGTATAACAATATAGACATTATCAATAATAAAAGTAAAAAATAAATATTTACAAATAATTGCACATGAACTAACTGAATAATTGCGCCATTGAGAAAACAATCCGTCCTGTAAGTGTGTACAGTTTTAAGTGTGTGTGTACGTGATCTCCATCCAAGAGGTTCTCCCATCTCTGCAAAGCACTCTCTGACCAAGGCCCTTCCTACCCAGATTCTCAAATACGCTGGAACTATTGAAAGATTTAAGGTTGTGCCAAGCTGAGGGCACTGTGGTCCTGAAAACACTTGAAGCCTTAAATGTTGAATCGATTATTCAGATCCACACACAGTTCCTCGGACATCATGGTTGGATTTTGTTCTGGCAATGTGGGGAAATGTTACTGCGTTTGTTATTGCGTCTGTTGTTGCTTGCATCAGCCATGGGTCAACAGACCGTGCAGTATAAAGTGTTGTAGTCTGTTCTAAACTGCTGACACGCCTCATTTCTTTGGTAGGTTCTCTCGGTGCATATTTGGTCTTCCTCTTTTCATCCATCAACTGTTTTTGTTTATTTTTTCACCATATTGAGGAATCCTCTATCATCTGTTAACATTGTCATGCTAACACTACCTGGCTAACTACATTTACATTTTCAGCATTTAGCAGACGCTCTTATCCAGAGCGACTTACAGAAGTGCTTCTATAGTGAACATTTCATTTCTCAAGTTTAGGAAAACAACAGTCAAAGAACACAAATCTGCTAAAACCTGTTAGAACCAAAGTGCTTTTTTTTTGTTTTTTGTTTTTTTGTTTTTTTTTAAATGGAAAAGAATGGAACAAAATGTTAGTAAATAAGTACAAGTCAGCCTAAGTGTTTAGTAAAAAGGTGATGAAGGTTTTTAATCGTTTTTTAAAGACAGCAAGAGACTCAGATGTTCGGACAGACAGAGGAAGTTCATTCCACCACTTCGGCGCTAGAACAGAGAACAGCCTTGATGCTGGTCTTCCTTTAGTCCTGGGTGGAGGATCAAGTCGAGCGAGACTAGAGGCTCGGAGGTTGCGTGGTACAGAGCGGGGTTTGATAAGGCCACGAAGGTAGCTTGGGGCTGGTCCATTTTTGGCTTTGTAGGTGAGCGTCAGTGTTTTAAACTGAATGCGTGCAGCTACAGGAAGCCAGTGAAGAGAACGTAGCAGTGGGGTGATGTGGCAGCAGTGGGGTGATGTGGCAGTGTTTGGGTTGGTTAAAGACCAGACGGGCAGCTGCATTTTGAATGAGCTGTAAGGGTTTAATCGTGGACATGGGAGCTCCTGCCAGGAGGGAGTTGCAGTAGTCCAACCGTGAGATTACAAGTGATTGCACCAGAATCTGGGTAGCTTCTCTGGAGAGAAATGGCCGAATCTTCCTGATGTTGTACAGGAGGAACCGGCACGATCTCGTCATGTTGGCTATATGAGGAGAGAAGGTCAGCTGGTTATCCAGGACAACACCAAGACTTCTTACCTTATCAGATGGTCTGATCTGGAAGTCATCCAGAGAAGTGACTAGGTCCTGGGTTGGAGACTGATCTCCAGGAATGAGCAACATCTCTGTCTTACTGGGATTTAGTTTCAGATGATGAGCTGACATCCATTGTGAGATATCTCGCAGACATGCTGAGATGCGAGCTGAGACTTGCGTGTCTGAAGGAGGAAATGACAGAATGAGCTGAGTGTCATCTGCATAGGAGTGGTAGGAGAAGCCATGGGAGGCTATAACCTTACCCAGAGAGCGGGTGTAGATAGAGAAAAGAAGTGGGCCAAGTACAGAGCCCTGAGGAACACCGGTTGAGAGAGTGCATGGGGGAGATATGGATCCCCTCCATGACACTTGGTAGGAGCGCCCTTCCAGGTAGGAGGCCATCCATTGCCATGCTGAACCTGTTACTCCAAGGTTAGAGAGAGTGGTCAGGAGAATGCCGTGATTCACTGTGTCGAAGGCTGCAGAGAGGTCAAGAAGAATAAGGACAGATGACAGTTTGGCTGCTTTGGCTGCATGAAGCTTCTCAGTAACCGCTACAAGTGCTGTTTCTGTAGAATGTGCTGCCTTGAAGCCAGACTGGTACGGATCGTGGAGGTCATTCTGAGTAAGAAAGGCAGATAGTTGGTTATAGACAGCACGTTCAAGAATTTTGGATAGAAAAGAGAGGAGTGAGACAGGTCTGTAGTTGTTAATGTCTGTAGTGTCTAGTGTAGGTTTCTTAAGAAGGGGGATGACCTGAGCCTTCTTAAAAGCAGTAGGGACAGCACCTGATGTCAGGGAGTTGTTGATGATGGGTGTGATGAAGGGGATTAGGTCCTGCGAGAGGTCTTTGAGGATGGTGGATGGTATAGGGTCAAGTGCGCATGTAGTGGGATTGCTGGATGAGAGGAGCTGTGTAACCTCATCCATGGTGAGTGGGGTGAAGCTGGTGAGTGTGTTGGTGGGTTGAGGGTCAGTAGAAAGTGGGTCAGTCGGAGAGAAGGTTTGATTGATTTTGTCGATCTTGTCCTGAAAGAATGTTGCAAAGTCAGTAGCAGTGAGAGAGGCAGATGGGGGAGGAGGAGGAGGGTTTAGAAGAGAGGAAAAGATAGCATGAAGCTTACGTGGGTCAGCAGCAGATTGTTCAAGCTTGGCTTTGTAAAAAGATGTTTTTGCAGCAGTCACATCAGATGAGAACCTGGACAGCAGATCGTGGTAGGAGTGGAGATCACCACTGAGCTTAGATTTCCTCCACTTTCTCTCAGCTGCCCTTAATTCTCTTCTGTTGCTGCGCAGTGCATCTGAAAGCCAAGGAGCAGGGTGAGAAGGTTTACCTCGTTTGAGGGTAGGAGGACAGAGCTGATCGAGGGATGTTGAAAGAGAAGAGAGTAGAGTATTAGTTGCGGAGTTGAGTGGAAGGGTAGCGAGCATGTCAGGGTTAGGTAGTGAAGTTAGGATGTTGGAGATTAGCAGGGAGGAAGATAAAGAGTGAAGATTGGGGCATGTTGTAAGGGTGAAAGTGTGGTGAGCTGTACGGCGCTTCATAGCGCTTTTAGCGGCAAACAATAGTACAGTATATGATTTGCTGCCTTCTGAAGCCTACAGCCGTTAAAATTTACTGTTATGAAAAATTCATACAGTATGAGGAATCAAAGACGGAATACTGACTGTACCGTCATACTGCCCAGCACTAGTCCCTAATAAACCCAGGTGTGCCTTTTCAAACCACTGCCAGTCAATTCAGATTGAATCAGGTGACACCAATTCATCTCTAGATGCATCTTAATGATCATTAGAGCAAACAAGATGCATCTGAGCAAACTCAGGAGCGTCTGTGCAAAGGCAGTCTGAAGCTGGGGTAACAGTGGCTAACATTTTGTAAAAAAATAAAAATAAAAAAAAATACAAATTAATACAAGTATAATAAAAAGCTCCACAATATTTTTTTTCTATTTTACAAATCAATGTGTGTGATCAGAATTATCAGTTGTATAATAGTTGATGAAACACATTTCACCCAAACAAACAAAATCTATGGTCTGAAAAAAGTGTAACCAACTTCACCATCTCTGTATGATCTGCACTGTAGAGCATCATCACAAAATAGATTTCCTCCTTATTTTATACCCAAGAGCAGAACTGTGTCTTCATGTGAGCATTTATCTTTTATTAGGTGTCTGACCGCTTGAGCAGCTTTGGGTTATGTGTGTTTTATTTTACATTTATATGACACAAGCACCTACGTCCTGGTCTGATTTGATTAAGAAATACAGAAGTCGTCTAAAACTGCACATTTGTAAAGGTGGGAGCAGGTCAGAAGAATGTGGACGTCACTATGATTTTTTTTTGCATCTGAATCTGTGGAGCATTTTTTAAACATAAAGGAACTTTATGAAGGATATGAAACATAAAGGAACCAAGGTGGCACAGCAGGAATATTCCACTAGTGCACCAGTGAGGAGAATCTAAACTCTCCGGTTTGAATCTCGACTCTGCTACGGGTCGACTGGGCACCATTTGTTTGTTTGTTTATTTATTAGGATTTTAACGTCGTGTTTTACACTTTGGTTCCATTCATGACAGGAACGGTAGTTACTCATTACACAAGACTCATCAGCTCACAAGTTTATATCAAACAGTCATGGACAATTTAGTGTCTCCAGTTCACCTCACTTGCACATCTTTGGACTGTGGGAGGAAACCGGAGCTCCTGTAGAAAACCCACACAGACACAGGGAGAACATGCAAACTCCACACAGAAAAGACCCGGACCGCCCCACCTGGGGATCGAACCCAGGACCTTCTTGCTGTGAGGTGACAGTGCCACCCACTTAGCCACCCACTTAGGCACCATTTAGAGGGCACAATTGGCAGTGCCTGCAGCAGACAAAAATTGGCCATCAAGTCTGCTGGGTGGGGAAAGACCAGACTAATAAAGTGGGTGGGGTCTTCAAATGCTGTGTAAGGACCCTGGGTAGCGGCCAGAGGTGCCTGTACAGAAGTGGAGGCACGAGCGGGGGAAAAAAAAAAAAAAAAAAAAAAAAAAAAAAAAAAAAAAAGAGGTCGAAAGATCGGGATCCCGAGCAGCAGAAGACTAAGTGGCTACGCTAAAATCAGAATCAGAATCAGATTTATTGGCCAAGTATGTGGATACACACAAGGAATTTGTTTCCGGCTGATGGTATCGCTCTAGTACACAAGTATACCAGTATATATACCAGTATACAAGCAGTGCAGACAATGCACAAGAACATTAAACACAAAAATATTCAAACTATAAGACTATATACAAGCAATATCTAGAAAATGTGGGTTGGTATGTACAGTATTCAGTGATCAATGTATGTATGTACATATAAGCAGAGGTACACAATATACGGTAACATACCGATGGCAATATACAGTTATATACAGATAATGTAAGCTATCAAGAGAAAACTGAGAAAAATGAATTTAAAAAAAATAAAGGAATCGTCGCATAATATGCAGGAATGTGTAAATATGCCAAAGGTGCCCAAACGTATCAGCAAAGTTAAAAAAATTCTTCAGCTAATTTGTATTAAAGCACTTTAAATTGCCAGTGTATGAAAGGTGCTATACAAATAAACTTGCCTTGGATAATTGGCAAAATAGCACAGATTTTGGCACGCAAACTTGAAGACTCTGAATATTCACCTTACATGCACATATCTGGTATCAAAGGTACCCTGAAGACGTCCACTTTAATAAGTGGTTTTAAAAATAATAATTTATTAATAAATGGGTAAAGCAGCGCCAAACATAAAGAACAGATATTTTTATACTCTATATACTGCTCAGAAAGCATTGCACCGATTGTCACCAAACTTCAGAGGCACAGAGCACCGGAGGTTCATATTTTAGGCTGTGCTAGGTGGCGCTATAACATGCAAAGTAATGTTAAGCAATCAAAGATGGTCTTATTGACTTGAAATTTGGCACAGTGCTTCTTTGTCCCTCCCTTAGGAACATTCCCATAATTATGTATTGGGCCACACTGGGCTGAGCAGATGTTCTTTAATTTAGAGTGTGCATTTTGTTTCCATCTTTTCTACTCTGAATCCACCTGCTGTACTGGTTTTCTTAATGAAAACAAATATATCAAATATCAAATACACCCGATGGCCAAGGATTCATAATTATTATGTTCAGGTGTGTCAGCCAAGGCTGTTGCTGATGTGTAAACATTGAATTACAGAAAACAAACGATGTGTGCCCAGGTGAAGCAGCGGGATATTCTGCTAGCACACCAGCACTGAGATTCTGAACTCCTCGGTTCGAAACTTGGTGTTGGTCAGATGGTCAAGTGTCCTCAAACTTCTGCCTGCATAGTGAGCAAACATTTCCACTCCTGTTCACCCATCAATGAACCCGACAAAAATTTAGTAGCTGCTTTTCTTCTGCTTTCCATGCAAACATCAAAACAAATAGGAGCTTTACATGTTATATAGTCTGAGAGAGAAACACACAGACCAGTCAAACTGTTTCTGATGAACTGGAAAACACTGAAGCTACCACCTCAGCACCACCTCAGCGATGAAGCAGTGGTTTTTCTTCCTTCTGTTTTATACAGGTAAGACCTGAAAATGTATTTTAATATTGTCTTGTTTTGTTTATTGAGTGATTTATGATACATAAAGATTTGCTTCACTGAGTTACTACTGGTCTAAATATAATTTGAAGGAAAGATTGGAATGTGTGGTCAGTGCAACTGTTGTTTCAGTAAACCAAAAATGACTGAAATGCTGCACATTTGTTAAACATTTAAGGTTTTTTAACAGATTTAAAATGGCATTTACAAAGACAGCAAATAATCAGTTCATTGTCCTTAACCAAATTTACTTCTTTACCCCTGGTTACTTTAAATCAAATTTGATTTTAAAGAATTAGTTGTGATCAGAACTCAAGCTGCTGTATTTTAAACAGACCTGAGTTTGTTTATGGACTTTGCAATAGTCTTTTTATAAATCGTATCATGTATTCTCACATATTCAGTAATCATTAAGTGTAGGATGTTTTTAGAGCGCTGCGACCCAGGTCACAAAGAGAACAGAACAATTACATAGAACGTGCAAACAAACATAATGAGGATGTAAAAATTAAGTAAATCTAAGAAAGACAAGCTATCACATCGCAAGACCAGAATTATTTAGAACATTGCAGACTCTATGGCGCCAGATGTATTTTATTATTTTGAATATCACATATGTATGTTTCATGGCATCTTCCTGATTCTCTTTGTGTGTCGACTCCGAGGAGGTGGGTTGGCGATGGGGAGGGTGACAGAGATATATAAGACCTACAGTGCTGGCCAAAAGTATTGGCACCCCTGCAATTCTGTCAGATAATACTCAATTTCTTCCAGAAAATGATTGCAATTACAAATGCTTTGATATTAAAATGTTCATTTAATTTGTCTTCAATGGAAAACCACAAAAAGAATTGTCAAAAAGCCAAATTGGATATAATTCCACACCAAACATAAAAAAGGGGGTGGACAAAAGTATTGGCACCCTTTGAAAAATCATGTGATGCTTCTCTAATTTGTGTAATTAACAGCACCTGTTACTTACCTGTGGCACATAACAGGTGGTGGCAATAACTAAATCACACTTGCAGCCAGTTAAAATGGATTAAAGTTGACTCAACCTCTGTCCTGTGTCCTTGTGTGTACCACATTGAGCATGGAGAAAAGAAAGAAGACCAAAGAACTGTCTGAGGACTTGAGAAGCAAAATTGTGAGGAAGCATGGGCAATCTCAAGGCTACAAGTCCATCTCCAAAGACCTGAATGTTCCTGTGTCTACCGTGCGCAGTGTCATCAAGAAGTTTAAAGCCCATGGCACTGTGGCTAACCTCCCTAGATGTGGACGGAAAAGAAAAATTGACGAGAGATTTCAACGAAAGATTGTGCGGATGGTGGATAAAGAACCTCGACTAACATCCAAACAAGTTCAAGCTGCCCTGCAGTCCGAGGGTACAACAGTGTCAACCCGTACTATCCGTCGGCGTCTGAATGAAAAGGGACTCTATGGTAGGATACCCAGGAAGACCCCACTTCTGACCCAGAGACATAAAAAAGCCAGGCTGGAGTTTGCCAAAACTTACCTGAGAAAGCCAAAAATGTTTTGGAAGAATGTTCTCTGGTCAGATGAGACAAAAGTAGAGCTTTTTGGGAAAAGGCATCAACATAGAGTTTACAGGAAAAAAAATGAGGCCTTCAAAGAAAAGAACACGGTCCCTACAGTCAAACATGGCGGAGGTTCCCTGATGTTTTGGGGTTGCTTTGCTGCCTCTGGCACTGGACTGCTTGACCGTGTGCATGGCATTATGAAGTCTGAAGACTACCAACAAATTTTGCAGCATAATGTAGGGCCCAGTGTGAGAAAGCTGGGTCTCCCTCAGAGGTCATGGGTCTTCCAGCAGGACAATGACCCAAAACACACTTCAAAAAGCACTAGAAAATGGTTTGAGAGAAAGCACTGGAGACTTCTAAAGTGGCCAGCAATGAGTCCAGACCTGAATCCCATAGAACACCTGTGGAGAGATCTCAAAATGGCAGTTTGGAGAAGGCACCCTTCAAATCTCAGGGACCTGGAGCAGTTTGCCAAAGAAGAATGGTCTAAAATTCCAGCAGGGCATTGTAAGACACTCATTGATGGTTACCGGAAGCGGTTGTTCGCAGTTATTTTGTCTAAAGGTTGTGCTACCAAGTATTAGGCTGAGGGTGCCAATACTTTTGTCCGGCCCATTTTTGGAGTTTTGTGTAAAATGATAATTGATTTGACTTTTTTTTCATTCTCTTTTGTGTTTTTTCATTGCAAGCAAAATAAATGAAGATATTAATACCAAAGCATTTGTGATTGCAATCATTTTCTGGAAGAAATTGAGTATTATCTGACAGAATTGCAGGGGTGCCAATACTTTTGGCCAGCACTGTATGTAAAATTACTTAGCTGTTCTTACTGCAGTATGCTTCTGTGCTGTAAGAATCCACAATTGTGCTTTCATTAAACTTCAATCCAGCTAAAAAGAATCTAGTGTTGAAGTTTGCTTTCTGTTCTACTACGGTTCTAGTACAACCTTAAAGTTAAATACGCATTAATCAGTGTGAATCTATTGGTGGTAAAACATTAAGCGTGCTGATGTCTATACCAAGTGTTAATATCAAGTCTAAAATATGTTTAGATGGGTGAGAAGGTTCCATCACATACTGAATGATACTTATAGAGATGAGAGGATCTATTTATTTTAACACTGATCATTAATGTCCCTAACAATTAACACCTCATTAGTTGATCGCACTGATAACAACCTTACATTTATGGATTTTTTTTAAAGACAGGGTAAACAAGTTGGATTTTTCCTTGATTAAGATGGATTAGCTCAAGAGTCAAGAGAGGCTTTATTGTCATTTCAGCTCTATACGAGTACATATTGAAACAAAACAACATTCCTCCAGGACCAGGGTGAAACATAGAACAAAAAGTACAAGTAAATACAATATACACAGTGCAGATAAACAGTACAATAAATACAAAAAGACATTTCTAATTTAAAAAGTAATTAAGGAAGACAAGACTAGAGACGAGTGTTGGTCAGTAAATGGTACTGAGTAAATGGTACGCGAGGTAGAAAATCATATTCTGATATGCAGTAAGCAGCGTACGGTTTTTTTTTGCAAAAACTTGTGCAGATTGCAAAATTGTGCAAAGATGCAAGTAATACAAGTAAAAATATACATTGCTACATAAGCAACAAACAGTAAGATTTATGTCTTTACCCATTAAAACATCTCATATCTACATAACTGTATTTAGGATGAGCTGTTTTATTTAGCACTAAACACAGCCAGGTATTTAGCTTAGATCACAAACTCCAATTTAAAATGTTTATCTAAGCGAACAAACCTCGATTTACAACATTGACCTGAGTTAACAACCCTGATGCAGGATGTAACTAAATTAAACATTTATTTTTGTATCATGTGATCACATGACTAGGTGTAAAACATTTACTTTACATGACAATTTATTTATGAGACATAAATGTTTAATCTTTAAATTAGTGTCTTGCTTTCGTTTTACTGCAGTTTTCCTGTGTTTTACTTTCATTTGTTTTTAAGAAAATCACACCACTTTATTTCTGTTGGTACGTGACCTGCGGGAGTGTGCCACACCTAAACACCTTCATCCACAGTTTAACGTCTCTGAACAAAACCAAAAAGATAAATTTTTTAATTTATTTATTTATTTATTAGGAATTTAAAATGGCATGTTTTACACTTTGGTTACATTCATGCCAGACTGTAGTTACTCCATACACAAGATTCATCAGGTCACAAGTTTAATGTCAAACACAGTCATGGGCAATTTTGTGTCTTCAATTCACCTCACTTGCATGTTTTTGGACTGTGGGAGAAAACCGGAGCACCCGGAGGAAACCCACACAGACACGGGGAGAACATGCAAACTCCACACAGAAAGGACTCCACCGCTCCACCTGCGGGATCAAACCCAGGACCTTCTTGCTTCTTGGAGTGCTACCCACCGAGCCCACATACTGCCCGAGATTTTGTAAAAACATCATGTATGAACACTGCAATATTATAACGCTGTAGCAAAAAGGGCCCAAAACAACCCATCACTAGCAGCAGAAATGCACTCAATGGGCATTTAGGTCTGTGTTTTATTTACTTATTTCCCTTCCACAGGGGTCGTCCAACTTGTCCTGTCTTTCTCTCGTAAGTACTATCTGATACAGCAAAATAAAACATGGAGCGACGCTCAGGTTTACTGCCGATCCTTCCACACTGACCTGGCTACCATCGAGAGTAAGGAAGTTTTGATCCAAATACAGAATGAAACGCAGAGATAACAGTTTAATTCCAGCGCCTGGATCGGACTGTTCAAAGACATGAACCAGCACCTGTGGCGTTGGTCCTTGGACAACAATAACATAGGAAACGTGACAAAATGGTCTTCAGGTGTTCCTGGTACGAAATGCTGCGGTGCTGTACTTTCAGGTGCTTGGAATGGAATACCATGCACATATACAAGACCTTTTCTGTGCTTTGACAGTGAGTAACAACATATTTACTCTCACACTCTCACACTGAAGAAAGTTGTATTATTAAATAAAATCTTTTTTTATTTTTTTTTATCTTTCCAACTACTAATTTGTTTGATTTTATATACGCAAATCAGCCATCCACCTCCCTGTTTCTACACTCACTGTCCATGTTATCAGCTCCACTTACCATATAGAAGCACTTTGTAGTTCTACAATTACTGACTGTAGTCCATCTGTTTCTCTACATGCTTTGTTACCCCCTTTCACCCTGTTCTTATTTTAAATTCCCAAGATAACACTGGCAGATCAAATCAGGTCTCACATGTACATACAAATTTCTACCTGAGTAGTGTTTGGCAATCAGCTAGCTAGCAAGCTAATTTGATCTATTTAAAAGATAGAATAAAAATAATAAATAAAAAAAGTCTAAAGTCTGTAAACATCCTGTAATTACTGGGTTCGGTGATTTAGTTTGTCTTACTGTTGCTGGGGTGAGTCAGTAAATCTGTTAATGCAGAAAGCATTATATCCTGTGCAAGGCTACAAGGCGTGGCTGCGGAAGAAGAGGATACAGGTACTAGACTGGCCTGCCTGCAGTCCTGACCTGACCCCAACTGAGAATGTTGTAACAAAGAATGTGATGACCCCTGTACCTTAAGATGTGTTTGTAGTAGAGCAGGGCGATATGGCCAAGAAATGTTATCACCGTAATTTCTTCTATATCGATCAATATTGATAATCATCACGATAAAGATTTTGAAATCAAATAGTACGGTTTTAAAATATTTTTATAATTATTATATGAACATAATATACACGCAACATAGTACACAAAGCAACACAAATAGTAAAAACACTGACGTGTTGATACCTCCAGTCATGCACTTTCGGGAGGGTTTTGAAGCCTCTTTCTCCACTGTACTAACAGGCATTGTGTCTTTAGCCATGAAATAAGTGACAGCTGCTGTTATGTTGTGGTGCTTTTCCGACTTCTTACAGTCTGAGTAATTGAGGGTTAAGGGCCTTGCTCAAGGGCCCAACAGTGGCAACCTGGCAGTGGTGGGGTTTAAACCAGCGACCTTCTGCTTATTAGTCCAGAACCTTAACAGCTAGGCTAAACTGCCCTACTGGTGTGGTTCACCTTTGTCTTCTGTTTTGCTTTCGGGTTTCTCTCCACTGTCCATCTTCCCGTAGCTTCTGTTAGCGCTATTCCTCATCTCGTGCAATTCAGTGTGCAGCCTGATTGGTAGCAGTGGTAGCCTAGTGGGTAGAGCTTTGGGCTATCAACCGGAAGATTGGCGGTTCAAATCCAAGCTCTGCTATGCAGCCACTGTTGGGTCCTTGAGCAAGGCCCTTAACCCTGTCTGCTCCAGGGGCACCGTACGATGGCTGACCCTGCGCTCTGACCCCGGCTTCCAAACAAGCTGGGATATGTGAAGAAAGTATTTCATTGTACTGTACAATAGGGCAGTTGTAGCCTAGCGGTCAAGGTGCTGGTGTAGTAAGCAGAAGGTTGCTGGTTCAAACCCCACCACTGCCAGGTTGCCACTATTGGGCCTTTGAGCAAGGCCCTTAACCCTCAATTGCTTAGATTGTACTGTAAGTCGCTTTGGATAAAGGCGTCTGCTAAATGCCGAAAATGTAAGTGTACATGTGTATATGTATATATGACAAATAAAGGATATCTTATCTGATTGGCCGTTGTGCCGGTTTTACACCTAACCTACGGGCTGCGTAATTGGGAACTTTGTGCTTTTCTGCGCTATTGAGGAGGACAAATAGAATCTATAATATTCCCAAAGATTATCAACATCGTTTTATCACCCAGCCCTTGTTTGTAGGGACAAAGGGACAAAATAACACCTGAAACACTTAACCACTTGGTGTCCTCTTTACTGTCCTCTTTAACAGTGCCTGGATATCAGGAAGGGATGTTTATTCATCAAGTTGACCAGACGGAACATGAACTATATTTTATACTGTAATTAATTAAAAATTTATTTATGTTTTAATTGCATTTTTAAACCTCATGTATCTGCAGATGAGATGGGTTTACCTTTCATAGTGCAGAGTCCTGCATTTGATTATGCTGGTAAAGTTGCACATGGTATTAGCCTGTATTTCTGCCTTTTGCCTGTATTATACACCGTATAGGCATAACATTATGACCACCTTCCTAATATTGTGTTGGTCCCCCTTTTGCTGCCAAAACAGCCTACTGTGATGCTGTGTTTTCTGACCCTGTCTGTCAGAACCAGCATGAACTTCAGCAGTTTTAGCTACCATTATGCCTGATTGGTACACAGTGTAGTTTCAGTGACAGACTCATCATGAAGGACCTTACCTCCATGGATATCGGCAAACTCAAAAATCAGTAATCTTCTTGTTTTTCCATTTTATTGCCATTAGAAAGTAATTACTGTGTTTTTTATTTTTTACAGTCACAAGAAATGACACAGACAAGTACGTTTACTACAATACTTTTAAGACGTGGTTTGATGCTCAGAGTTTTTGCAGGCAGTATCACACGGACCTAACCAGCTCAAGGGATGACACCGAATTTTCAGTTATCCAGCAAAAGATCACTAATCCTTCTTACTGTTCCAAGACTTCTGGACATGGTCAGACCAGACTAACTCTACTTTCATCCCATGGATTTCTGGACAACCTAATAATACCGCAGATGGTGAAAACTGTGGTTATTTATCCAGCGGTCAGGCGGGTGATGAACAATGCTCAAAGATAATGCCTTTCATCTGTTATACGAGTACGTTTCAGTTGGTTTCAGTTTTCTATTTCAGCTCATTTTTATTGTTTTTAAAACACAAGTTTAATTGTTTGTATGTCCAAATGATGCTTTTATGTATCTAGAAACAACAGGACAGCAAATGTTCATTAGGCTGAAGGTGCAATCTAATCAGGATGTGAACAATCCCACAGTACATGCAGATCTTTTGGAGAAGGTGGGTCTTGTCCTCCACATGAGTTCATAAATGATCATGGAAATGATTTGTAGAAACCAAAAGGGGTTAGATGCACTGATTTGTGCAAAGTTCCAGGTGTAATTTGGGTTCCATTGTGTGTGAAAACCCT
The DNA here is from genome assembly GCF_030014385.1 of Trichomycterus rosablanca. Taxonomy (NCBI): domain Eukaryota; kingdom Metazoa; phylum Chordata; class Actinopteri; order Siluriformes; family Trichomycteridae; genus Trichomycterus; species Trichomycterus rosablanca. The sequence goes on from NC_085993.1 coordinate 52,144,080, forward strand.
TGTGAGTTTTGTATTAAACTGTTGTTCGAGCCTAAACCCAGAGGTCATTCTTATCCTGTAATATTTTATAATAGAAGTGATTTTTTCTTCAGATCTACAAGAAACTGATGGAGCATGGAGTGAACGTCACAGTAAAATGGAAAAAACAATCAGACGGTGAGGTGTTCCACAACCTGAATTAAAACGACACTGCTGTGGAAAATCAGATCATGAAAACATGTGAATTCTTAAACTTTACCAGAGACCCTGCAATAAAGAGTAGCGAGTTCACACTGAATACTCAGGAATAGCTTAAGAAACAATCAAATATACACTTTATTATTGAAATTCAGACCTGGTTGGTCTCTGTGGCTCCACTCATTCTTCTACACAGGGCAAAAAGTGTCCACGTTTCATTTCTGGATGGTTCTTGTACACACTTGTACTAAAACAGAACTGTAAAACTTACACTGATACACTAACCCGAGCTTAAAGTCTTCTACTTCGAGTTTGAATCTAAGGCGGTGCTATAGTCCTGGACAAAGGCCCAGACAGGCATAATTGACCATGCCTGAGAGGAGGAGGTTTCAGTACTGCTGTGAAAATGAAACTTGTTGAGGCGTCTGAACTGGCGCTGCAGTGCAAACTAAAGCGGTAGTTTGTAGGGTGGCTCTCCGGGCGCTGTGCGGGTCTTTGTGAGAAGTGAAAAGTTGAGGCCAGCGACACTGCGCATGCCTTGTGCATGATAGTCTTAGTAGAAGCAGAAAGAGAATATAAATATAAAAATATCCTCCAAATGTGTGGCAACAATTTGGGGAAGGGCCATTCCCCTGTTCAACATGACACACCACTGTGCACAACACAAAGATCCCAAACACAGGGTTTGATGAACTGGTTTAGAGCCCCGACATAATTTGCAACCCCTAATACTTCTGGGATGAATTGGAATGTTGAGTGGTCATGAAAATTAGATCTGTACTGCCTTATTGTTTCTTTTCTCTGTAACTACTGTTATATTTAATCTTATTTCATCTTAACCATCAATGTTCTGGATGTTCTCTGTCCCAGTGTTTCATGTCAGGCTGCTGGGTGAACTGGTGTGTAATTACAGCTGTGCAGATGCATAAACAGATTCTAACTTTGTTCTTAACAAAAGGGTGAAGTTGCAGGGTTTCTACAAATGTTAACATGGTGTTTTAATTACTCAATCAATTAACCAATTAATCACAGAGTGAGAATTGGGTGAGAACTAGTGTAAACATGGACGTGATAATCACATTGAAAGACAAGAAAACTTTCAGGTTTATGTCATTTATCATCTGTATATTTTAACAGAACTGTTTATGCTCTGCTGTGTTTCCAGTTCATATGGATTTATATAATTCATATAAATTATTAATCAGCATGAGCATTGCTTCCTGTATGATTACTGAATCCTAATAAAAGACAGTTTTTTTTTACCTTGCTTAGTGTTGGGGGTTCTTATGTATGTACACAGTCATTGTACATTTATATGGAAATCAATATAGTTTCCTTAATTTCTCTTATGTAGGCTACTGGAAGTTGGAATGGCAAAAGCTTAAACAATAAATTTAAGAGGACGAAGGTCCTTTCAGAACTGGTGAGCCTACAAGTAATAATAATAATGTAGCGTCGCCACTGGGGGCTGGCACGGGCTTTACCCAGAAAGCCTTGCGGCAGTGGTGTCTAAGGGTTGGGTAAGTAGCTTATATGTTTGTCTGTTGTATGATTGTATGTGTGTATGAATGGGTGTCTGTCCCTAAACCACTGAATGAACTGCCAAAGGCAGCTCACTGGCGGCCCTGACGCTATTCTTCCTGCTCGCCGGCGCCACAATAATAATAATAAATAGGGATGTAACGATACACTCTTCTTACGATGCCATATGATTCACGATACTGGCTTCATGATACAATTTTTCCTGATTTTTTTAAACAAAATGAAATTGAAGACAAATGACAAAGTTTCCTTTCATTATTTCTCTTAAAAAAATAAAATAAAACCCTGTATTTGTGCTTATTTTTTATTTATGAATGCCCTTTTATTTCTGAGGTAGGTACAAACTATGCCAAATAAGTATTCTCACACAAATAAATTTGGCTGGAAAATCCCCTACCTGGCAAAATCCTGTATGTTATACTATACCAGTTTAATGGTAAATGAACTGTAAACCATAAGCTTTGACAGCGAGGAGAAATGAGGATTTAATAAAGCAGAGTAATACAGAGAGGAAAGAAAGGAATGCTGGAATGTTGGTAAAATACCCGTTTTTCTTCCCAAACCTGCTCTGTTACCCCGCCCTCAAACATCTGAAACGTGACAGTGAACCTCAACACACCACATTCCTCCGGTTACACTCACACTGGGTATAAGGCTGCTACGTACTACGCGAGTTTGTGTTTTAACTCACTATCAAAAAATGAGTCGGGGTCGTTTATGGACGGAGGAGCAGTTTAACTGCCCCGTTTGCCTGGATTTACCCACCGATCCTGTGACGATTCCATGCGGCCACAGCTACTGCATGTACTGCATCGCCGATTACTGGGACTCTGAGCACAAGAAGAGAGGCACGTGTAGCTGCCCCGAGTGCCGGCAGAACTTCGACCCTCGGCCGCCCCTCTGCCGTAACACCATGCTGGCAGAAGCCGTGGAGCAGCTGCGCCTGGGCAACCTGAGCTCCGCCGCACGAGAATCGATCCGGAGCGCACGCCGAGCTGCCGCGTCCGCCTCAGAACGGGGAGCGCGGAACCCACAAGCCACCCAGAAAAAACCCGGCACGTCGGTGTCCTGTGATCGGTGCCAGGACATGAGGGAGGCCGTGAAAACCTGCCTGGTGTGCATGGCATCGTTCTGCGAGAGCCACGTGAAGCCACATCAAACTCAGGATAAATTTAAGAGCCATGAGCTTATCGCACCGACCGGTGACCTGACACAGAAGATCTGCCCCGAGCACAAGTACCTACACGAGTTCTACTGCCGGACGTGCCAGCTCTACGTCTGCTGGCTGTGTACGAGTAATAAACACAAGGACCACGAGAGCGTGTCCACTCAGGTGGAGCGAACTGAAAAACAGGTGAGGATTTAAAGCATTGAGTTCTCTCAGTAAAGAATTCTTTTCACCCTCAGTTTGACCTGCCACATGCAGTGGGCCTAAATTTTTATTACTATAAACAACGTCAACACTTTTTCAGACCACTTTTATGAACTTTACCAAATTTAAACCCGCTTGGAAGCAATTACAATGGGATATATGCCTTATAAATATTTGTTAAGCAATCAAAACGATCTGTGAAATCCATGCATGATCAGATTCACGACATACAGTGTATCACAAAAGTGAGTACACCCCTCACATTTCTGCAGATATTTAAGTATATCTTTTCATGGGACAACACTGACAAAATGACACTTTGACACAATGAAAAGTAGTCTGTGTGCAGCTTATATAACAGTGTAAATTTATTCTTCCCTCAAAATAACTCAAAATACAGCCATTAATGTCTAAACCATCGGCAACAAAAGTGAGTACACCCCTAAGAGACTACACCCCTAAATGTCCATATTGAGCACTGCTTGTCATTTTCCCTCCAAAATGTCATGTGATTTGTTAGTGTTACTAGGTCTCAGGTGTTCATAGGGAGCAGGTGTGTTCAATTTAGTAGTACAGCTCTCACACTCTCTCATACTGGTCACTGAAAGTTCCAACATGGCACCTCATGGCAAAGAACTCTCTGAGGATCTTAAAAGACGAATTGTTGCGCTACATGAAGATGGCCAAGGCTACAAGAAGATTGCCAACACCCTGAAACTGAGCTGCAGCACAGTGGCCAAGATCATCCAGTGTTTTAAAAGAGCAGGGTCCACTCAGAACAGACCTCGTGTTGGTCGTCCAAAGAAGCTGAGTGCACGTGCTCAGCGTCACATCCAGCTGCTGTCTTTGAAAGATAGGCGCAGGAGTGCTGTTAGCATTGCTGCAGAGATTGAAAAGGTGGGGGGTCAGCCTGTCAGTGCTCAGACCATACGCCGCACACTACATCAAATTGGTCTGCATGGCTGTCACACCAGAAGGAAGCCTCTTCTGAAGTCTCTACACAAGAAAGCTCGCAAACAGTTTGCTGAAGACATGTCAACAAAGGACATGGATTACTGGAACCATGTCCTATGGTCTGATGAGATCAAGATTAATTTGTTTGGTTCAGATGGTCTCAAGCATGTGTGGCGGCAATCAGGTGAGGAGTACAAAGATAAGTGTGTCATGCCTACAGTCAAGCATGGTGGTGGGAATGCCATGGTCTGGGGCTGCATGAGTGCAGCAGGTGTTGGGGAGTTACATTTCATTGAGGGACACATGAACTCCAATATGTACTGTGAAATACTGAAGCAGAGCATGATCCCCTCCCTCCGGAAACTGGGTCGCAGGGCAGTGTTCCAGCATGATAATGACCCCAAACACACCTCTAAGACGACCACTGCTTTATTGAAGAGGCTGAGGGTAAAGGTGATGGACTGGCCAAGCATGTTTCCAGACCTAAACCCAATAGAACATCTTTGGGGCATCCTCAAGCGGAAGGTGGAGGAACGCAAAGTCTCGAATATCCGCCGGCTCCGTGATGTCGTCATGGAGGAGTGGAAAAGCATTCCAGTGGCAACCTGTGAAGCTCTGGTAAACTCCATGCCCAGGAGAGTTAAGGCAGTTCTGGGAAATAATGGTGGCCACACAAAATATTGACACTTCAGGAACTTTCACTAAGGGGTGTACTCACTTTTGTTGCTGGTGGTTTAGACATTAATGGCTGTATATTGAGTTATTTTGAGGGAATAATAAATTTACACTGTTATATAAGCTGCACACAGACTACTTTTCATTGTGTCAAAGTGTCATTTTGTCAGTGTTGTCCCATGAAAAGATATACTTAAATATCTGCAGAAATGTGAGGGGTGTACTCACTTTTGTGATACACTGTACACCACAACACAATCTCTGAAATATCTGATAAATCACCAACATTTACCAATTCATTTACAAACAATTCATTTATTGCAACTTACCCTGGACACAGGGTGTTCTCTGCCTCCATCTGGAAGGTTATAGGGTCATAAGGACACACACCTCCACACTGAAAAACTGTTTATTTCCAAGTGTCATTGTTGTATTAAATAAATAATGCCCTCCTACCCCTTTCCACCTTAATATCATTCTAAAAACTGAATTTGCAATAATACTGCTACACTTTTTATATAAATTTTTAATATATATTTGTATATACTTTTTCTTTTTATACTTTTAGTCTTAATATTTAAGAACTTAATTATTGTGGGTATTTCACCGTGTTAGTGTGTATCTTCCAGCGTATGCAAGAAGTTGCACAGACAATTTCATTGTATTTCATATACAATGACAATAAAGGCATTAATTCATTTATTCATTCATTAATTTATGTTTTTAAAAAAGGTGCACCACGTCTTTGTACAGACTGTACCTGCGATCTCAGTTGGAGTTAAGCAATAAGGTTTTGGGGTCTGATACTGATCTGTTCGTTTTTGTAGCAGAAGGTCTGTCCTTATTTGAATAGGTACTGAATGGCTTCAAATTCCTGCTCTGGAATTTTGCAACAATGGCATTTGAGTAAACAGACTAGATTAATATCAGGAATTTAACAATTGTAGGTAACAATACTCCTTAATACACTAAGTATGACATTTATTCTGTCTGAAGTGTGTGGAACTGCTTGTTGCGGTATGTTGGTTATCAGAGGAAATCCTAATACAGACTGAGACACTCAGCCTAAACACTTACTCATGACTTAAAGCTGTGTGTTAGCGTGCTGATCCAACCCAAAAATCTGGTTTTAGGAGTAAAGTCTGAGACTTACAAAGGAAGATAGAGGCGTGGTCCCATGTCAAACTTTTTAAAGTTAATTCAGTGTATTTCTTAAAATACTGTACTCATTTTTAGAGTTGTTTACTCAAACTCTAGTCAGTCAACACATGCACAGGATCTACAAGGTTACTGTAGCTAATAAGTTGTTAAATTAAACGTGTGGCTTAGTTATCCAGCTTATATCTATACATTTCTATTTTAAAATTTCACCTTTACATGTTTGGAAATATAAGATTAGAAACCCCTACCTGGGTCAGGAATCGTGCTTCTTTGTGCTCAGAAATGAAGAGGTGGTTCTTCTTATTTATTAGCTAAATAAGCACTTAAAGACTGCAGGAAAAGAGAAGAGAAAAATAACAATAATTAATGTATAGTACATTACATTATACAATTCTATTGTATATTTTATACTTTGAAGCATGGTACACTCTATAGATCGGTGTAGATCAGTGGTTAAGTCACTGTACTAGTGTTTGGAAGATAAAAAAAACTGATATGGAAGAGATTTGTAAATTGCAGTAAAACAGGAATCTGTAATTTGTTACTTCTTTAGAATATTTAATGGAAAAAATTAAACAAAATTTCCAATGTCACTAATCAACTTCATTGTATTCTGTAACCATAAACCTCGATGCCTGCAACACACTCAAAAAGGTTATGACATGGGCAAATAAGAGTGAACAGTTTAAAGAATATTCAAGTTACACCATTTAAAAATATAGGAGTACTTTGTAGTTCTACAATTACTGACTGTAGTCCATCTGTTTCTCTGCGTGCTTTGTTACCCCCTTTCATGCTGTTCTTCAATGGTCAGGACCCCCACAGAGCAGGTATTATTTAGGTGGTGGATCATTCTCAGCACTGCAGTGACACTGACATGGTGGTGGTGTGTTAGTGTGTGTTGTGCTGGTATGAGTGGATCAGACACAGCAGCGCTGCTGGAGTGTTTAAACACCGTGTCCACTCACTGTCCACTCCATTAGACACTCCTACCTAGTCGGTCCACCTTGTAGATGTAAAGTCAGAGACGATCGCTCATCTATTGCTGCTGTTTGAGTCGCTCATCTTCTAGACCTTCATCAGTGCTCACAGGCTGATCAAATAGGTGTGTTTCAGGCATCAAATTCTAAACGTGTTTATATTTACAAAATATAATGAAGCTGATCAGTGAAAGCATTATAAGCCTTTTATTTCTACTTTCATCAATTAAGAATAAACAAATCTCAGTTTCTTCTTTACGTTGCATTTACAAAATGTCCCAAAAGTTCTGGAAATGTGTAATAACAACGTATTAAATATGCTCACAGATTATTTATTGTTATTATGGTATGGTTATTGAAATGTATGTAAGACAGTGAGCTTACCCATCAACCACTGTTCATCAAACCCTAAACCAAGCGACCCGCTCTCCCCTACAGTACTGTAACTCAGCACCTATCATTAACATTACTGTGGGCGCTTGTGCTTTGTTTCTCTAATCCAAAACAAATTCCAAACAAATTCCCACTACTTTAAACCATTTTATTCAAGTTGATAACATTAGAATGCATTAAATTAAAGTAATTTTTATATAAAAATCGAATATTACCTGAACTTACCGCCTCATTCCTCTCATATCAGGACCGTTAACAAACGCCTGAAAATGAGCTCGTGAAATAACCGTTAAAAAAAACCGCCGGCGTTTCCGTATCCATAGAAACCGTTTGAATGGTCCAATCAAAACGTTTCATTTAGCATCATTTGGAAATAGACCAATTAGATCGCGTTTCATCTCTCCAACTGTCAGAGCAGCGACTTAATCCTGTCAGTCAAATCAGCCAAAATAATATCAAATTAATTACAATAATAATAATAAAATACATGATTAAATCAGATTAATAAAGATATTAGGGTTTAATGTTTCTAAAATACAAAACAGAAATAAGAAATAATTCAAACAAAAACTCAATAAATGAAAAATGTAAGCATAATGTGTCAAAATAAATAAAATAATAAATAACACATTCTAATAAAATAGTTAAATATGATCTTTGTCATACTGTGTCAAAAATAAATGAAAATGAGGATAAATAAATTGTACATTTAATAAAAGTCGTTGTATAGTGGTGCAGTGACTGACTACTGTGACAGTATACAATCTAAGCAATTGAGGGTTAAGGGTCTTGCTCAAGGGTCCAACAGTGGCAACCTGGCAGCGGTGGGGCTTGAACCGGCAACCTTCTGATTACTTGTCCAGTGTTACCTTCGTGGTCCAATCAAACCCCGCTCTGTACCACGCAACCTCCGAGCCACCAGTCTCGCTGGACTTGATCCTCCACCCAAGACTCTGGGCATCAAGGCTCTTCTCTGTATCGGCACCCAAGTGGTGGAACGAGCGTCATCTGTCTGTCCGAACATCTGAGTCTCTCGTTGTCTTTAAAAAACGATTAAAAACCTTCATCACCTCTTTACTAAACACTTAAGCTGACTTGCACTTACTTACTAACGCTCTTATTAATTTCATGCAAAAAAAAAAACTGTTGGTTCTATCAGGGTTTCAGCAGATTTGTGTTCTTGAACTGTAGGCTATGTGAACTAGAGTAAGGTAATGTTTACTATGGACTTCTGTACGTCGCTCTGGATAAGAGCGTCTGCTAAATGCCGAAAATGTAAAATGTAAATGTGTTTCCTACCTTTGGCCCAATATATCCGACCCACCACGACCCCAACCAGTATAAATGGTGGTAAAAACGACAATAAATGAATGAATGAATTAATTAATTAATTAACACTAAATGATTGGTACAAACCACATGAACATATTTCAAGGGTGAATGATAAATTATAACTGTGCATGTTAATACTTTAAAAGCTGAAATTTATTATGATTAAATGCTCAGATTTACATTTTTTATTTACATTTTCTCATACACATCAATGTTTTTTTCTGCTTATTCTAATGCAAACAGTAATTATAAGTGTGTGTGTGTGTGTGTGTGTGTGTGTGTGTGTGTGTGTGTGTGTGTGTGTGTTGCTGCTCTTCATTGGTGTTGTAGAAAACCATAGCGGCGGTTCAGACGGAGAATCAGCAGCGACTGCAGGAGAGAGAAAGAGAACTCAAGGACATGAAGAAAGTCCTGGATACACTCATGGTAATTATCATCATTACACACACACACACACACACAACAACAACAACAACAACAAAACAGCAACCACAAATCCTAAACAAATGGATTTTTCCCATTCTCTCTAGTTCAGGGTTTCTGTTGTGGTATACTGGGTTTCATGAAGCTCCATACGTTCTCTGGTATGGACTGCAGGCAGGTACAGTCTAGTACCTGCTCTCTTACAGCAAAACATGCTGTTGTAACATGGCACTAGCAGGGACGTTCCTGATAAACGCATACTCTAGATGGAAGCATATGTTGCTCAAAAATGTGTATGTACCCCAGTGTTTCCATTTCACACCAGTCCATCTCAGATTACAGACTATAGATGATGACAGCATCATTTAATCTAGATTTTTTGTAACTTGATTTAACCCGGTCCCAACTTTTTTGGGATGTCATGGGCATGAAATTAAGATACATATGTACATAAGGTATATAGATATACAGTGTATCACAAAAGTGAGTACACCCCTCACATTTCTGCAGATATTTAAGTATATCTTTTCATGGGACAACACTGACAAAATGACACTTTGACACAATGAAAAGTAGTCTGTGTGCAGCTTATATAACAGTGTAAATTTATTCTTCCCTCAAAATAACTCAATATACAGCCATTAATGTCTAAACCACCGGCAACAAAAGTGAGTACACCCCTTAGTGAAAGTTTCTGAAGTGTCAATATTTTGTGTGGCCACCATTATTTCCCAGAACTGCCTTAACTCTCCTGGGCATGGAGTTTACCAGAGCTTCACAGGTTGCCACTGGAATGCTTTTCCACTCCTCCATGACGACATCACGGAGCTGGCGGATATTCGAGACTTTGCACTCCTCCACCTTCCGCTTGAGGATGCCCCAAAGATGTTCTATTGGGTTTAGGTCTGGAGACATGCTTGGCCAGTCCATCACCTTTACCCTCAGCCTCTTCAATAAAGCAGTGGTCGTCTTAGAGGTGTGTTTGGGGTCATTATCATGCTGGAACACTGCCCTGCGACCCAGTTTCCGGAGGGAGGGGATCATGCTCTGCTTCAGTATTTCACAGTACATATTGGAGTTCATGTGTCCCTCAATGAAATGTAACTCCCCAACACCTGCTGCACTCATGCAGCCCCAGACCATGGCATTCCCACCACCATGCTTGACTGTAGGCATGACGCACTTATCTTTGTACTCCTCACCTGATTGCCGCCACACATGCTTGAGACCATCTGAACCAAACAAATTAATCTTGGTCTCATCAGACCATAGGACATGGTTCCAGTAATCCATGTCCTTTGTTGACATGTCTTCAGCAAACTGTTTGCGGGCTTTCTTGTGTAGAGACTTCAGAAGAAGCTTCCTTCTGGGGTGACAGCCATGCAGACCAATTTGATGTAGTGTGCGGCGTATGGTCTGAGCACTGACAGGCTGACCCCCCACCTTTTCAATCTCTGCAGCAATGCTGACAGCACTCCTGCGCCTATCTTTCAAATACAGCAGTTGGATGTGATGCTGAGCACGTGCACTCAGCTTCTTTGGACGACCAACGCGAGGTCTGTTCTGAGTGGACCCTGCTCTTTTAAAACGCTGGATGATCTTGGCCACTGTGCTGCAGCTCAGTTTCAGGGTGTTGGCAATCTTCTTGTAGCCTTGGCCATCTTCATGTAGCGCAACAATTCGTCTTTTAAGATCCTCAGAGAGTTCTTTGCCATGAAGTGCCATGTTGGAACTTTCAGTGACCAGTATGAGAGAGTGTGAGAGCTGTACTACTAAATTGAACACACCTGCTCCCTATGCACACCTGAGACCTAGTAACACTAACAAATCACATGACATTTTGGAGGGAAAATGACAAGCAGTGCTCAATTTGGACATTTAGGGGTGTAGTCTCTTAGGGGTGTACTCACTTTTGTTGCCGGTGGTTTAGACATTAATGGCTGTATATTGAGTTATTTTGAGGGAAGAATAAATTTACACTGTTATATAAGCTGCACACAGACTACTTTTCATTGTGTCAAAGTGTCATTTTGTCAGTGTTGTCCCATGAAAAGATATACTTAAATATCTGCAGAAATGTGAGGGGTGTACTCACTTTTGTGATACACTGTATATACTGTATTTTTCAATAACATGTATGAATGACCAGAGCTGGTTTCATAGCAGCTGTATGTTTGATCAAGAACCATGCCTAATATAGTCATAGCCAATTCCTAATTGCACTGGCAACGTCTGCCACATGCCCAACACCCACACTGGCTGGACAGCCATTAACAAACAATACCTCTCACCCCTAAACACGTTTTTAACCAAAAATTAACTTCCTAATGTGCCTATTTAACTCCCCCTCCCCAAGTGTAACACACCCAGTTCTCTATCTTTAGAGTTACCATTCTGGTCAAACTGGTTTGACCAAGGAGCAGATTGTGCAGCATCGTAAGACTAGCAGGTTATTTCATTTCATTTTATGTGTTTGAAGACTTTAAACATAGCCAGTAAAATCTATAAATGTAAGAACATTTGAAGAGATGTTCAGCTCTTAAAGCAATTTTTAAAAGAGACCATTTTGAGTGTCATGTTTGGGCATTTATCATTAAGTAATGTACACTAACCACTTATGCCAGTCAGGACTGCATTGGGTTCCACGACACCCGGAAATGCTGTCCGCAGGGCAAAATACACCCTGGACAGCGCACCAGTACAGAACAACACATTTACATATTTACTTACTCCCTCATACAAACAGAAGCTAACATTATTAAAATGGTGGTGTAGTAGGGTATTAATGTTATTTAAAGGTGTGAAATGTCCTTCTCATTCTTCTCATTCTTTAATACTGATTATGATTTACTACATTTGCTGACTTCTTTGTGTCCATATACATATGGCTAACTTTACTACACCCATTAAACTGATCCACAAGCTGATCCACAGAAAAGCTGATCAGAGAAAGTATATAATAGATTTCCAAACAAAAAAAAAGTACAAGTACTGTAATTGTACATGGAACAGTGGTCTCTTTTTCAAGGAAATTACTGACATTCTGACATTATCAGAAAAAAAATGATTCCAGCAGCTGCAACAAGAATGACACCCCTGTACCCCTGTTTCCAAACCAGCACCTAAAAGCCAGATGTTGTCGCTGTTGCTTGTAGAAAGAATCCGACGAGGTAAATGAAGAATCAGAAGTGGTGCTGGATGAGCTCCAGCGTTCTGTGCAGCGCTTGGCAGATCTGATCCAGCAGGTGATGAGCTCCAGCGGGCAGGAGAAGATCAGCGAGGTTCAGCAGGTGGTGGACAAACTGGAGACTGAGGTCAGTCAGATGAAGAAGAAAGAAGTAGAGCTGAAGAAGCTGGTGACCTGTCAGGATAACATTCACTACCTCAAGGTACACAAACGTACACGTCGTTTTATTTTTATGTCCAGTATTCCACAGACTATGGGCCTTACTCTGGGTCACCTGGAATCATTGCAATACACCGTGGACAGTGTGCCAATACATGTTAGGGAACTACACTCATTCACTCACTCATTCACTCACTCACTTACTTACAGTAACTCACTCACTTAGAACCTGGAGCTACTTTGACTCTTCCACATAAGGGTTACCAAAGGGCAAACTCATTAGATGCTGCTGTGTAACACCCACAATTGGCAGTGCCTGCAGCAGACAATAATTGGCCATCGTATCTGCTGTGCGGGATGACCGGACTATGTGGGTGGGGTCCTGGTTAACAGATACCCAGATAACAGATAACTACAAACAGATACACAGATCCTCCTGCGCAAGGGTCGGATGAGGCGTGAGCAGCAATATACCCTCCTCGAACGCAATCAGGGATCCACCAGCAGTGGAAGACAGATTGACTACGATAAATCGGGAAAAAGGGGAGAAAATGCAGAAATAAAATAGAAAAAAATGACATAAATAGATGAACATGACTGTCATTATTTCCAAAAATGGTCCCTCTCAGATAAGTTTCAGCCCATGTACCTGGAGTCAGCGGTATTTCTGGATGATGTTGATACGTGGCCTCGGCTAAGCTTATAAAGATCTTAACGGGACAAAAGACTAGCTGTAGCTAGCATTAAAAATACAGGATGAATTCCCAATCAAAATCCCAGTGCCTCAACCAGTAGGAGAAATTCTATCCAACCTTTTCTCCCTCACACACAGCCAATCCAGTAGCAGCACTAGGACTGGAAATATTATATTATTATTAATTTTTTTAATTTGCATTATTAACACTTACAGACACACTAACTTTATAACCCCGCTGCTATCTCTCCCTACTAACTGCCATATCTCCGATTCTCTCACTGTGTTTTGAACAGACGTATCAGAATCTTTGCTCTCCGGAGCTCAGTGAGATGGGCAGCGTGACGGCAAATCTGGACGCCTCGTTCATTCCTGTACGCAACATCGTCCTGGATCTGAGGGAGAAGGTGGAGAACATGTGCAACCAAGAACTGGACAAAATTAACAAAACAGGTTAAACACACACACACACACACACAAAGGTGGACATCCGCTCTATATGGTCAAAAGTATTTGGACACCTGACCATGAGTTCGTTGGACATCCCTTCATTTCAGCTAGAACAGCAGCCGCTCTTCTGAGACGTCTTCACATAAGACTTAAAAGTGACTTAAAAAGATGACAGCATTTGGCCATGTGTCTATATGGAAAATGACTGGCTCATCCGAGGGCAAGAAAGCGTAGTGATTCCTCATAAGTGCTGCAGTTACGACCTCTGCTGGCTGATCAATGAAGCTGCACAGAGACTGGGGATAAAGGAGATCAGTGCGTGACTCTTGTGCATGATAAGAAAAGAAGCGGTCGGTACTGCACACGTGTCGGAGGGGGCGTGTGTTAGTGACGACCCTCCTTGGTCAGGAGTGGAGGTCTGCAGCAGTAGGGGTGAAATACCATCGGGGAATTGGATACGACTAAATTGGAAGGAAATTTGGGGGAACAGATAGGAATTATTTTGCTAATAATTTTCTGCACGCACATATTCTTTTACCAAAGACATGGACACGTGTACAAACCCACGTCAAACGTCTTCATCTTCCTCCCGCAGTCTTCAACATGTCAGCTTTCACTGTACCCACCCCGCAAAGCAACCAGAAGTCCGGAATCTTAAAATGTGAGTGACGTTTGGTTATTGGTGAGAATCAGATTGCAAACTGGATGTGAATGTAAATAAATCTGCGTTTTTTATCTCTCAGTGTTTTCAGGACTGGGAGGTAAAACAGCAAACAGCCGAACACAAGGTGTGTCTCTTTCTGAATTTTGGTCAGGAATATACACCGATCAGCCATAACATTAAAACCACCTCCTTGTTTCTACACTCACTGTCCATTTTATCAGCTCCACTTACCATATAGAAGCACTTTGTAGTTCTACAATTACTGACTGTAGTCCATCTGTTTCTCTACATGCTTTGTTAGCTCCTTTCATGCTGTTCTTCAATGGTCAGGACCCCCACAGGACCACCACAGAGCAGGTATTATTTAGGTGGTGGATGATTCTCAGCACTGACATGGTGGTGGTGTGTTAGTGTGTGTTGTGCTGGTATGAGTGAATAAGACACAGCAGCGCTGCTCTATTAGACACTCCTAGTTGGTCCACCTTGTAGATGTAAAGTCAAAGACGGGGCGCTGTTGGCTGGACATTTTTGGTTGGTGGACGATTCTCAGTCCAGCAGTGACATTGAGGTGTTTAAAAACTCCAGCAGCGCTGCTGTGTCTGATCCAATCATACCAGCACAACACACACTAACACACCACCACCATGTCAGTGTCACTGCAGTGCTGAGAATGATCCACCACCTAAATAATACCTGCTCTGTGGTGGTGACCATTGAAGAACAGGGTAAAAGCAAGCTAAAAAGGTATGTAAAGAAATAGATGGACTACAGTCAGTAATTGTAGAACTACAAAGTGCTTCTATATGGTAAGTGGAGCTGATAAAATGAACAGTGAGTGTAGAAACAAGGAGGTGGTTTTAATGTTATGGCTGACCAGTGTATATAATACATTTATGATATTAATACTGTGTGTGTGTGTGTGTGTGTGTGTGTGTGTGTGTGTGTGTGTGTGTTGCAGGACCACCATCTTTGCCCTCTGTAAGTGTCCGAGGCCCAGGTAAGGTTTCCGAGCCGGATTTGCCATTTTTAATAGATTTTCACGATCAGTCGTTTCTAAATTGCTCTGCTCGACCCTTTAGCGCCTGTAACACGGAACCAGGACCTCAAGAGTCCAAACCAGTCACAGGGTGAGTGTGTGTCCACCAGTGTGTGATAACGTTTTAGGTACAAAGTCATACGTAATTTGACGTTTAATTAAAGTTTATTTGTCGTTGTAGCTGACAGACCGAGAGCAAATCACAGCAGAGAGCGAGGTGAGATATAACGTACCCCTCCAAACCCCCCTGTGACCCCCGTCACATGATCGTTCCTCTGTGTTAATAATATAGAGTATAATTATATATATAGGCTGATTTATAATGT
Organism: Trichomycterus rosablanca; assembly: GCF_030014385.1. Taxonomy (NCBI): domain Eukaryota; kingdom Metazoa; phylum Chordata; class Actinopteri; order Siluriformes; family Trichomycteridae; genus Trichomycterus; species Trichomycterus rosablanca. The sequence goes on from NC_085993.1 coordinate 52,159,605, forward strand.
GCTTATTCAAAGCTGATATGAGTTCGAGCTCGCTGGGTCCTAGAGAGAGACAGAGAAGAAACGAGAGACTCACAGGTAACTTCATCATACACACTGTATGGACAAAAGTATTTGGACGCCCCTTCTGATTGAGCAAGCTTAGTAAAGAAACTGCAGTGTCCAGCACGGAGCCCTGACCTCAGCCCCACTTAACAGCTCTGTGATGAACCGTAACACCATGCTTCCATGAAGTGTTTCTCTTTCAAATCAGCCAGGTTGCCATTCTTAGGCCCTTGATAAAGGCTCTTAACTTACAAATGTTAATGAGCACAGTCCAAACAATTGAAAGCTGCTTCAGATAAAAGCATATGCTAAATTCCATTAAAATAAAACGACAGATTTTAACATTATACTTAATAACACTGTGCATTTGTTTCTGTGTTACGTACAGAATCAGAGAGACAGAATCAGAACTCAACAAGATCTTCAACTGGACGAAACAGAAACACCGGTGATGATCAGGGTAAGAGCAGTCATACCGCTCAAAAACATGGCTTGTTCTAGCGATGGAACAGTTCTGTGTTGTGTTCTGTACACCGGCCGTTAGAACCTCAGCGGTACAAAGATAATGTGGTCAATACTCAACTTCTACCAGCTCTTCACAGTCCTGTAGGGGTCATCACTCACCAATCGTCTGTCTCTGCTTTCAGGACGACACTTTATTAAAATATTACAATTTACTAAAATATATATTTTTAAATGTTCTGCATCGGTATCTTCACCAGCTCAAAGGTGAGCGTACCGCTTGGGTGGTGCAGCGCTAAAGCATACTAGCCCACCAGTGCTTGTGAGTTCGAATCTCAGCTCTGCTGTTGGCCGGTGGGGCGCCTACATGCAGACATGATTGGCTGGTCCGAGATAGGGAGGTCCGTAGGATTTCTCATCAGTGCTGCAATAATGACCTCTGCTGGCCGGTCGAGGTGCGCATCAGGGATAGTGAATAACGAAGAGCAGTGCATGACTCTCCATGTGCAATCCTGTTCCCTGTGGAAACAAGCATTTGGCAACTCAACACGTGTCGGAGGGGGCAAGTCTGCAGCCGCAGAGGAGATATACAATCAGGGGAATTGGATATGACTAGATTGTGAGAAAAAGGAGACTCTCAGCTCTGCTATCAGCCGACCGGGCTCTGATTGGCTGTGAGTCTGTAAGGATGGAACAACGGCTAAACAGGGATTCTTCATAACTGCTGCAGTTACGACCTCTGCTGGCTGGTTGAGGCGCTGCACAGAGACAGGGGATAATAGAAATCGGTGCATGACTCTCCATGCGCGATACGGATCTCTGTATGAACCCGTCCGGTGCAGGTGAATTCTTCACCCCCACCCCTCAAACCAGAACCGGTTTGTAAACAATGGCAGAACCAAACCAAGTGATTTCGGTTTCGGATCCTTCAGCATTTTCACACTAACTGATCCGTCATTCCCAAAATTTCAGAGGACGATACGGTGAGTGTTCACTCCCTACAACCACAATCATCACAGAGGAGAGCCTACAGAGATCAAGGTGAGTACACACACACACACACACACACACACACACACACACACACACACACACACACACACACACACACACACACACACACACACACACACACACACACACACACACACACACACACACACACACACACACACACACACACACAGGTAGCTGAGTGGTTATGGTAGTGGATTAGTAATCAAAAGGTTGCTGGTTCAAGCCCCACCGCTGCTTGGACTAAATTCAGTCACAGTTGTTCATTTAGATAAAAGCTTCTGCTAACTAGGAAAATAAATGATTGTCTACAGCACATGACTTCTCTGTGCCCATATCAACAGAGCCGGTTTTGCCTATACAGACAATGATTGGCTAGTCAGAGAGAGAGAGATGGAGGGTTGTAGGGATTCCTGCTGCAGTTACACCCTCTGCTGGCTGATCCATGGTGCTACACAGAGACGGGGGATAATGGAGATCGGTGTGTGATTCTATGTGCACGATACAGATCTCCATACAAGACTTTGGAGTGTGTCTGTAAGAATTTGTGCCCATTCATTCAGACAACAGAGTCAGTGAGGTCAGGCACTGAGGTCTGGCTCACAGTCCATGTGTAATTCATCCCAAAAGTGTTGAGTTGGGTTGAGTAATTAGTCAAACCACTTCTCTATAGAGCTGCATAATCATGCTGAAAGAAAAAGGGGACTTCCCCAAACTGTTGACCTGATGTTAAGAGCATATCATTTAGCTTATATCATTTTTATACTTTATTATCTGTCAGCAGCAAATGTGGCCCAAACGACTACATTCAATCATTAGAAGGTGTGTCCACATATCTTTGACCCAGCAGATTTTCAGAACCCCTCATGATAAGCTTGTGTGTGTGTGTGTGTGTGTGTGTGTGTGTGTGTGTGTGTGTGTGTGTGTGTGTGTGCTAACCTTGTTATTTTCTCTTCAAGCAGACACGTGGAGTTTGAGCTCCAGCAGATCGAGAGACAGTCGGCTGGGAGATGACGGACCGACGGCAGGTACAGCAGGTACGGCGTCCGATCTGAGCGGTCAGTGGGTCTGTCCTAAAACCTGGTGACCTGCCCTGCTCCCCACTACCTCCCTCGTTATTCAGTCAGATCATCACTCAGAATTAAGGCGCCTCAGTAGGAGCATTTTAAAGGATCTAAGGATTTAGACACGCCCTCTTCTCGGGAGTGTAGAGAGAGAGCTGGGTTGTCAGACAGACCTGATGTCTGATCTCAAACACCACGTCTGATTGGCCGGTCTGACTCTCTGTGTTGTAGCTAACAGGGATGAACGGAGCTCCGTGAGAGAACAGCAACCGCCAACCAGACACCAACCTGAGAGACAGTGTAAGATATTTACACACACACACACACACACACACACACACACACACACACACAATAAAACACATGCCTCCAACTATATGGCAACAGTTTGGGAAAGGTCCATCCCTGTCCCAGAATCACTGACGTTTGGCTGGAGTCTGGTCTGGAGGAACTTGGACCTGATCTCAATTCCTAGGTCCTCTTGTTGGACGTCAATGCAAATTCCCACAGACACACTTCAAACTAAAGCGCAAGGCCTTCCCTAAACTGTTGCTGCAAAGTTGGAAGCATAGAATTTCCCTTATATGATTGATTTTTTACACCTGTTAGTAACTGTCGTGTCTGAAAGACATGAATTCAATAATCAGAAGGGGCGTCCCAATACTTTTGTCCACATGGTGTATATCCCTTTATTAACTACTGCTTTATATAAAGGGGGAAACTAGGCAAATCCACCAAAGAACCATGTTGTAAATGTTTAATAATGTTTATTATTTCTGTTTCCTGATGAAATCAGCGGATCGGTGGAGTCTCAGCTCACTGTTACCTCGAAACAGGAAGAAGAGGCAAGAATCAGGTGAGCAGGAAGTCAAACCAAATCTCTTTTTTCCAGCTAACCAATCCGAATATCAGATATAAAGTCAGTAATTGTAGAACTACAAAGTGCTTCTACATGGTAAGTGGAGCTGATAAAATGGACAGATTGTAGAAACAAGGAGGTGGTTTTAATGTTATGACTGATCAGTGTATGTTTATTTGTACTCTTATCTAAGCAAATTAAATGCACCATGAATTGAACCTCTCGTGTGTTTTGTCTGCACACAGTAAATCCTGGATTGTTCCTGGATTCTCCATCTGCAGACTCCATCAGACCCGCCTTCCCATCACGTAAGAACCGCCATCATCTCTCCAGCTTTATCACTGAAAATAATGATGCTGAAACTCATGTAAATGTTTCTCAAAACCAGCAGTGGTACAGCGTAAAAGCATCTGCTCTATCACCTGGAGGTCATGGGTTTGAGCCCCAAAGCTTAATATAATCTATCCATGACTTAAAGCCGGAACGTCCTTTTAATCATCAGCCTTTATTTATCATATATGCAGATACACACGTGCAGTACAATTTTCTGGCACCCAGGTGGTGCAGTGGGATATTCCGCTAGCACACCAGTGCTGAGATTATGGCACGGTTCGAAATGAGTCGGCTGGGCACCATCTAGCGGGCATAATTGGCAGTGCCTGCAAGCAGACACGTTTCTAGTAGGGAGGGATGACCGGACTATATGGGTGGGGTCTTCAAATGCTGTGTAAGGACCCTGATTAGCAGATAGAGAGGCGCCTGTGCAGAATGCATGGGCGTGAGCAGCAATATACCCACCTCAACTGCAATCAGGGATCCACCAGCAGCGGAAGAGAAACTGACTACGATAAATTAGGGAGAAAAAATGCGGAAAAATCAAGTTTGGAAGTTGGGGTCAGAGCGCAGGGGCCTTGCATAAGGGCCCAACAGTGCCTGCATGGCTGGGATTTAAAGCCAAACCCTCTGACTGATAGTCCCACTATGTTACCACTGTCCCGTCACGAACAGGAAAGCACAAAGCGAAATATTTTGGACAGTGTTGTGTTCTGCTTCAGAGTAGAAAATCTGTAAATTAAAGTAAATCGTTGACTTTCCTTTCTGGTCCACTGGTTTCTCTTTGGTTTTACGTAAACAAGGTAAAAGGTAAATCTATCCGCCCAAAACTGCATGACATCAGAATTTAGGGACATAAAAATTTGCTATTTTCCTTCAGTATTTTTCCGTGATTAAATAAGCGTATGATGGTGTTTGTTTGATTTGTGTCTCTCTTGACCCCACAGTGAAGGAGATCAATATCGAGAGTATTCAGGCTCCTGAACCGAGGAGCAGAGACGAGTTCCTGCAGTGTGAGTTCACACTTCTGTTAAACATCTGCATCACACACCATGTTCGCATGATCATTTCTGTCTTCACGTGGTCATTTATACATTCCCTGTTCATCTGATTATATAATATATAATAAAATATATGTGATTTAGTAACAAAAGACTTGGTCTAACGTACCTCTGACCTGGCTGGACGTCCACGCAAGCACAATTGGCCGTGTTTGAGGAAGCGAAGATAGGACGGGGTCTGTTCCTGCTGCAATATGCAGTCTCTGGGACTGGTCCGGGTACCGATGTGGGTGAAATCACATGGAGCTTAGCGTGGCTCTCTGTACATGATACGGCTCTGTGTAGGAACCCAACACTGGCAGGTGATAAGAAGCGGCTGGAGACTTCTTATGTTAAAGGGGGCGCGTGGTGGTCTCGGCTCTCCTTGGCCATAAAATAGGTAGTGCAAGTTGGAATCAGAAACTGGAAATTACTGGATCAAAAATCAAATCTTTAATTCACGAAAGTATTCAGACTCTTTACTTTGACAGTCCAAATTGTGCTCAGGTGCATCATGTTTGCTTTAACGATCCTTGAGTTGTGTCCAGAACTTAGTTGAATCCACCTGCTGCAACCTGAATTGATTTAGAGTTTGGAAAGGTGCACCAGGGTCTACAAGGGTCCCCAAATTACACTGCACTGTCAGGACAAAAAACAAACCATAAAGTCCAAGGGACAGTAAGAGCATCATGATTTGGAGGTGCTTCCCAGGAGACAGGGAGATGGAAAAGAACTAAGAGACAATGACCCGAAGCATACAGCCAAAACAACACCGGAAAGGCTTCTATGCAGGTCTGTGGATGTCATTGAGTAGCCCAACCAAAGCCCAGATTTAAACCACATTAAACATCGATGGAGAGACCTGAAGATGGCAGTTCTCAGATGCTCTCCTCTTGAGAGGATCTTTTATAAAGAATGGGATAAACTGCCCAAATCCAGGAGTGCAAAGCTTTTAGAGATGTATCCTAGAAGATTTAAAGATAGTTTTCAGTTGTGGATTTGTTTCTATTGTACTGGCTATATACTTTTAAAGACTCTGTAACTTCAAGTATCAATGATAGACATAATTCAAGAATCTGTCTGTCTCTCACAGATGCCTGTGATTTGACTTTTGACCCTAAGACGGCTCATCGGCGATTGGTCCTGAGCGAACACGACACCAAAGCGGCGCTACAAGCCAGCGCCCAGCCGTACCCCGACACCCCAGAACGCTTCGACGGCTGGACTCAGATCTTCAGCCTCGAGCCTCTCAGCTTCACCCGCTGCTACTGGGAGGTGGAGTGGCGTGGACGGGGCTCTTCGGTGGGAATCGCCTGCGCCTCCATGCCCCGCGAGGGCTCGGACGCCAGGGCGGGGCTGGGCTACAACGACCAGTCGTGGAGCTTGGAGCTGTCGGATATATGCTACGCCGCCCTGCACGGGAATCAGAAGCAGGAGATCCCCATGACCTACTGCCCCAGAGTGGGCGTGTATCTGGACCGAGAGGCGGAGACTCTGACTTTTTATGGCGTGGACGACATGCTCGTGCACCTCTACACGTTCTCCGACGTGTCGTTCAGGCAGCCGCTGTTCGCCGCCTTCGGGGTGGGGAGCGGGGTCGGGGTCGGCCTGGATTTTGCCCTGGGGAACTTCAGTTCCACCACAGACAGCATCAAGATCTGCGCCATCTGAAATACGGTCATGTCGTAGTGGTTAAAAGAACAGGTGTCCATGATGTTACCCATACTGTTTCACTATGTGGACAAAAATATGTGGACACCCTACTACCAACTATTAATAAATTCATTAAAATGTTTCACAATCAGTCAGGAGTCTGAATGTTGTTTTGATTGGGTGATTAACACTGTGATGTCTCTTATTACTACTTAACACATTAGGGCGGCACGGTGGCTAAGTGGGTAGCACTGTCGCCTCACAGCAAGAAGGTCCTGGGTTCGAACCCCAGGTGGGGCGGTCCGGGTCCTTTCTGTGTGGAGTTTGCATGTTCTCCCCGTGTCTGTGTGGTTTTACTCCGGGAGCTCCGGTTTCCTCCCACAGTCCAAAGATGTGCAAGTGAGGTGAATTGGAGATGCTGGATTGTCCATGACGTGTTCGATATGACCTTGTGAACAGATGAACCTTGTGTGATGAGTGGCTACCATTGATTGATTTGATTGATTGATTTTATTAAACCATTTCACATTTTCTAAATAGATGCAATGCCTCTTATAAGAAACTGAAACAGTCAGGGATAACACAAAAAAATCCGTAGACTTATTTCCATTGTGGTCCCTATACATAATCTAGCCCATCAATCAGCAGCAAAGCAAGCTTGACATCATAATACAATCATTATAACATAACACAATATAGTCAATTTAATTCATAAACATTATTAAAACTTTTAATTGGCTAACGTCCCCCTTTCATACAACCATTCCTTAACAGCTTGTCTAAACCCTCGCAAACTGTCCCATATTTTAAAAGGCCCTGGCAAAAGATTCCACAAAGATACTGCATTAAACCTGAAGGAATCCCTACCCACTTTACTTTTACAGCATGGAAGTACTAAATCTGTGGATGATCTTCTTGTAAAATAACCATGAACATCCCTCACCTGAATAAAATAATTTTTAAGATACTGTGGAACAGTTCCATGTATAATCTTATACACATTACACATTTCTATCAGAGCAACCCTATCCTGAACTTTTAACCACCCAATCATTTGATAATGATTAATTTCCAAATGGGTTCTCATGGGGAGATTTAGAATAACCCTAACTAATTTATTAGTGAATGTGGCCAAGGGTGTAGAGCATGACATTAAAATCCTAATAAACAAGCAAACAAACCTAACACATTATCCTGTTATCTGATTAGCAATACACCTTCAGAATTTCAGACCGAGTCCAAGCTTTTAAGGGTTTAAGGGCTTGAGCAGCAAGAGGTAGATGATTCAGCCAGCACCACGTCTGGAGAAAAACAGAGAAACATGGTGGTGGAAGCATCATGCCATGGATGCACATCTCAGTGGCAGGGACAGTTAGACAGGTAAGAATTGATGGGCAGATAATCGCAGCCAAATACAAGAACATCCTTAATGAAAACCTCTTCCTTATGTGGTACAGACAAAGTCCAGACCTGAACCCCATTGAACATTTGCAGAGAGACCTGAAGATGGATTATGGATACTCGCTATCCAATCTAAAGGAGCTTTAGAGGATCTGTCATGAAGAATGGGATAAGCTGCCTAAATCCAGGTGTGCATAGCATGTAGAGACGTATCCAGGATTCAGCATTGTGAATAAAGAGTCTGAATACGTCCTGAATCAATGTACATTATCAAAGGCCTCTTAATATGGCCAGATTATTGTGGACACTCCTCCAAATTATTGAGTTTTGCTGTTTTGGCCACACTTATAACCCATAACACCCACAACCTTTACTCCAGAACAACGTTTATGGGAGTAAATGGGCACAAATCACCACAGGAGCATTACAGAATCCCAGAGGACTGGAGGATTGATATATATTAGCTGCAGCTTTACCTAACAATGTCAAACAAGCTCCTAATCTGGTGTCCTCATACTTTTGGCCAAAGATTGAATGCAATCCATTGAAGAAAAGCCCGGAAACAGACAGATTTATACAAATGCTTTATTTTAAAAAAGGAAGCAACAAAATGGCACCAAAATCCTTCAGTACAGGGCAACAGGTACACAAATCATCACTGTTGGTCATGGTGGCATCACACATGCACCATCCGTCACCATCAACCTGGGTGGCAGAGAAGCTGATCATGTGAAGAACCGTTAAAAAAGAGTGGACCTTACTTGTGGACTCTTTGGACACTTTCTCATTACTTTATGCCCGAAAGTATGTGGACACTTGACCATGAGCTTGTTGGGCGAGAAGGTCTAGCTCAGTGCCACTGGAGATCCTCCACACCAAACTTCTCAAACCAAGTCAATATGGATCCCTAGCAATAACTTCTAGGCATCAACTGAGCATTAAGGAGGACTATAGGTCTGCTCTTCATCATGATCAGCCTCTCTGATCCCAATACAACCATCAAACCAAACCACAGCTTATATCTCATGTTCCCGTTATTTGCCCCGCACATTTTTGGTAATATTTTTCCTGATGAATTAAAATGGCAGAAAAAGCAAAACAGAACAACAATCAAACCACTGAGTTCAGATTACATTAAAAAAGAACAACAATATTAATATTAATAAATCCCAGCCTGCAAAAAGCCGGCTGAACTGTGTTCATTTTGGTTCGGACCAGTACACAAAAGTTTAATAGCAAAAACATTTATCAAAAACACACAAAACATCGACAATCAGGCTAGAAAATTATGAATAAAACGTCTCTACTGAATAAAATAGCGCAAACGAGTCTTACATCTACCTTCATGTTTGATTAACTAGCTTATGGGTCCCTTATATTAGTATAAATACTGTTTCATCTGATCCTATTTTAGTGGATTACAGTAAAAGTGCATTTAATAGGAAATAAAGGAATCCAAAACACTGCTGAAAATACACCAATCAGTCATAACATTAAAACCACATCCTTGTTTCTACACTCACTGTTCATTTTATCAGCTCCCCTTACCATATAGAAGCACTTTGTAGTTCTACAATTACTGACTGTAGTCCATCTGTGTCTCTACATGCTTTGTTACCCCCTTTCACCCTGTTCTTGAATGGTCAGGACCCCCACAGAGCAGGTATTATTTAGGTGGTGGATCATTCTCAGCACTGCAGTGACACTGACATGGTGGTGGTGTGTTAGTGTGTGTTGTGCTGGTATGAGTGGATCAGACACAGCAGCGCTGCTGGACTGAGAATCGACCCATCATGAAGGTCTAGAAGATGAGCGACTCAAACAGCAGCAATAGATGAGCGATCGTCTCTGACTTTACATCTACAAGGTGGACCGACTAGTGGACAGTGAGTGGACACAGTATTTAAAAACTCCAGCAGCGCTGCTGTGTCTGATCCACTCATACACACTAACACACCACCACCATGTCAGTGTCACTGCAGTGCTGAGAATCATCCACCACCTAAATAATACCTGCTCTGTGGGGGTCCTGACCATTGAAGAACAGCATGAAAGGGGCTAACAAAGCATGCAGAGACACAGATGGACTACAGTCAGTAATTGTAGAACTACAAAGTGCTTCTATATGGTAAGTGGAGCTGTGAGTGTAGAAACAAGGAGGTGGTTTTAATGTTATGGCTGATCGGTGTATATATATATCGGCTGGATATAATGTGCATAAATACGACCGGGTTCCATGGAATCGGCTCCAAAAGTCTGAGCGACTTATTCATAAATCAATCACATTTTTAGGCACTAGGGGGCACCAAACACTCTCGTTTTGGTCTACTTGGTTGGGCGCCCAATTGGGGACCATTTGCCTTGACTGAGGGAGGGAGGGAGGTCTATCGGGTCCCTCACTGCTGAAAACTCTGATTCAGGGATAGTACGGCATTACTTTCCATCTCTGGCGGGTGAATGAGGGTTTACTGTAGGGACACGTGGCAGGAGCATTGTTTCACTTGTGCAGAATCTATCAATATCCTTCATCATTTTCTAGAGTACACTAAGAGAACAGTACATGTGTTAAAGCTCGATCCCTAGAGTTTGGGTCCAGTTGTTTCCCATGGAGCGTGAGGTCTTTAAGGACTGGCCCTCACACCCATCATATCTCAGTCCAGTTAAACACCAACAGGAGGTTCTGGACGGACCTGGTAGATCATGTCTCCACCACCATCACTGATCTCAGTCAGGAGAACATCTTTTGAATTAAATGGTGTTCCAGAGTTCCTGGAGGATTATTGTGCGCTCAGACTTTTAAACCCGACTGTATACTTCATTAAGGACGTACATCCAGGATTATATATGTATATACATGACTTCTATAACACAAACCCGATATCTGAAACTCAAGAGTCCTCAAAAACGTCTGAGAAGCACAAACACATTCTGTCCAGGTTAAACACCTAAATAAATACAACATGAACGTGTTTCCTCATTCTGCTCCCTGAACGTAAAATAAAAAGTACTTCCTGTCCCGTATTCCACCGTCACGTGTTCTTAAATAGCAGAGCAATAAATTATCCCTGAATAAAATATGAGCAGTAATATATGATCCGTCTGACGTTCATCAACGACTAGAAAGAATAAAGCTGCTGAACATCAACATTAATGTGACCGTCAGTTATTTTTTCAGTATTATTATTGTTTAACACTTTGGCTCCCACAGTGCAAATAAACAAAAAAATCCACATTTTAAACCTCAACACCCCTAAAAAATTGTTGTTATCATGTATTAGAATTTATTTTGTGCAAGATTTTTAATCAAACTGTGCTCACGTTTTTTCGATGCTATAGTCCTGCGGCCACTATATGGACAAAAGTATTGGGACGCCCATTCTAATGACTGAATTCATGTTTTTCAGCTACAAGCGTTGCTAACAGATGTTAGAAATCAATGATATTAAGGAAATCAGAAACAGTTTAGGGAAGGTCCTTTCCTGTTCCAGCATAAGCAAGCTCTATAAAGACATGAGTTCAGCTCCACTCAACAGCTCTGGGATGAACCGGAACCTTACCAATGCTCTTTTGACTACATGCACACAAATTCCCATACAAAGCCTCTCAGAAGAGAGAAGAAGAGGCTGTTGTTCTAGCTGCTAAGATCACATTTGTCCGACAAGCTTAGGGTGAGGTGTCCAAACACTTTTGATCATACAGTTTATCATGAGGACGCATACAGGTGACAGAAGTGCATACTGGGAGTTGTAGTCACCTAACCCTGGTCAGTTTATATTAAATCAAAGGAGAGAGGATTCGTGGGAAGGTTTTAAGCCATGAAACGAGAAAACGTCAAGTTTAACACGGTAAAATTCATCTTACGAGGCTAAATCATCAACCAGTAGCAGGGTGGGAGTCTTTTTACCACAGTAATGTACCCATAAAGAAGGAAACACTAAAGTCTCTTACTGACAATAAAAGTAAAATGCATAAAAAGTTCGGTTCGGTTGATTTTACTGAGTCGATTCATGACTCGGCGAGTTGGGAATCTGGATCAGACGCTCTGTTTTTAACGCGGTGTTGAGGTTGGTTCACTGAATCGATTCAGTAATTTAGTCAGTCAGGATGCTGGATCAGATGCTTCATTTTTTAACGCTGTGTTGAAGTTGATTCACTGAGTCGATTCAGTGACTCAACGAGTCGGGAATCAGTATAAGACGGTTCAGCAACGCTGAGTTGCAGTTGATTCACTGAATCGATTCAGTGATTCAGAATGCGGGATCAGACACTTAATTTTTTTTTTACCGTTTTAACGTTTATCTACACTTTGTGGTTAGCAACCTGCTAGCTTTGTGTACATGCAGAACTGACATTATGACCTTAAATTAATTCCAAAACGTTAAATTATAGTATGAGTCTGAATCTAGATATCTGTTAGCAGGCTAGCTAGAGCTAATACTATCGTGTAGTTGAGTTTTAGCTAGCTAATTAATGTTTATTTTATTGTCTAATCAAAATCAGGAACAAAAGCTTGCTAGCACACTAGCTAATATTTGAAAGATCATTATGTAGCTGTTGTTAAAAGCTAGCTAGTCAAGTTTCTAAACAAGCTTGCAAATGTTAAGCTTTAAATTTAAGTTACAGGGTGCTACGTCGTGGCTAAATCGCTAAGAATTTGCTCACATGCTTGCTCACGTTTCACATGAACTGACTGCAGATAAACGTTAAGCACAAACCTGAACGTACAGCTTCTATAGCTTTTCTTTTCCCTTTTTCCCAAGTACACTAGCGCTTAGCAGTAAATACTGGTATTAATCACACAATATAATACGTTATCGGTATTAGCAAAGCTATTGGAAACTATTAAATGAGGTTTATCTGTCCTGTCTATCTAGCTGATCTGTGTTAGCCTGTTAAGCTATGTTTAATGGCTAGCTATGTATATTATTAAGTCTGCTTGAAGCCGGTTTAACCCTTGGTATTTCGACGTTAGCATTGAAGCTATTTAACGCAAAATCTAGCAAGCTAGCAACCGCTTCCTTGAGGCTCTGCAGGCTCATCCTTCCATTTTGTCCCATACTCGCACTGTTCATCACTTTCTCATCCGCTTCCCTTCACCTACATGATCCACCTTCACCTCGTCCTCTTTATAACACGCTAACGGACGTAGCAGCGACGTCCACGACAACGAAACCGCTCCACGTTTTAACGAACGTGCATAAAGACGCCGTTAATTTCACTCAGACTTTCACAAGACCTTTAAACACGTCACCCTACATGCACTACTCGTAATCAACACCATCTGGGTTCAGTCCGCCTGTAGCCTGCAGAGCCTCAAAACACAACGACCGCGCACAAGGACCTCCGGCGGTCAACCACCAAAGGACTTGTGGGAGAAATATCGTAATTAAAAGTAAGAATGCGAAAAATATCAGGGAGTCCAGATTCTGTTTTCTGTCATTGTCAGCCAATCAAATGTTCTCTCTCTCTGCTAGCTTGTTTCTTCAGCTCAACGTACGATGTTTAGTTGGCTGGGCTGCGACGCTCAAGTAAAGCTGGTTCACTGTTAGCTAAACAATTTAAATGTAAAATCCACCCACATTTACCACACAGCAATGGCACAAGGTACACGATATATCGTTAGCATTTGCAGCATTAGCAAAGTAGGTGGTAGCGTAGCGGTTACATTTTAAAAACCTTGAAGCCAAGTCTGATAGCTAGCTACCGTTAGGCTAACTATTTACCTGCATTTAACCAGGGGCTAGTTAATCAAAATTGATCTAGGCTCCACCCTTGTTGCCCCCGAGACGCTTGTCATTCCGCGAATGCACTACGTACTATGAAGCTACGTTCACCACGTTCACGTTATGTACACCATGCTAAATGCACTTAGCACGTTTGTGCTTTTAAAATCGAGCGGTAAGTTGAGGCACGTACATTTTCACACCTTCGTTAGTCTATTGTTCTGTCTGGCCACGCCCACCTAACATGATGTCAACCAATCGGTAAATTCGCTTTCGAATCTTCTAGTAGTTAAATGAAGGGGGCGGAGCCTGAGATAGGGAGGCGTGCCTGCGAGTAGGTCGTGGCTTCAAGTCGGCCCAAGGCGGGATAGGTAGGGCGAGGGAGGTGGGGTGAGGTGGCGGGGCAGATTGGGACGGGCTGCGTTTACCGACCATGGCGGGCAGGCTCTGGTTCCGCCTCAGACCGACCAATAGGCTTCCTCCGCCGGTGGGCAGGAGAGTGGGCGGCGGCTGAGCGGCGGCAGACTGGCGGCCCCCCCGGACGGCGGTTTTATCCAGTCCGAGCTTCCGCAGGCGCTCCATCAGGTCCGGTTTCACGCCGTACACGTCCTGCAGGAAGAGCTCGGCCGGCCTCGACGCCAGAAAGTTGTCCGAAGGGGCGGAGCTCGAGACAAAAGGGTCTGGAGAGGGGCAGGGGGAATTAGGAGGGGTACTGGTGGGTGGGAGCAGGGACCGGGGTGGTTTGGAGGGGGGCGGGACCTTCTGTGCCGAGATTCCCTTCTCTAGCAGGAGTTTGGCCAGGCCGGCGGGGGGCGCTGTGGTCCGCCGGGGTGAAAACGACTCCCCCACGCTCAGCCTGCATGGGGTAACTGGGGTGGAGGGAACAGAGCGCAGAGAGCTGGGGGTGAAGATACCCCCCGAGGGGGTGGATGCACCACTGTGGGGGGAGAGGAACAGAGAGGGGTTACAAAATGATACAACTAATGACTGCACTGAACCAAAACATCAAACACAGGCTGGTACCTGGGCGTGACCTGTGTGACATCACTGGGGTGCAGGATTCGGCAGGTGGTGAAGGTGTAGGTGGAGAAGGTGGAGCTCTGACACTTCCCAGGATTCAGTGCTGCACAAAACACACAAACATTGAAGAGCTTCCATTCAGGTACCGGCCTCAGAGCTCCAGATCAGAAACTTCAATCACCAGAGACTTCAAACACCCCATACTTCAAACACTCCAGAAACTTCAAACAAACGTTAATCGACAGACACTTCAGACACCCCAAACATACTTTAAACACTTCAAACACTCCAGAAACATCAAACACTCCAGAAACATCAAACACTCCAGACACTTCAAACACTAGAAACTTTAAACGCTCCTGAAACTTCAAACACTCCAGAAACTTCAAACACTCCAGAAACTTCAAACACTAGAAACTTTGAACACTCCAGAAAATTCAAACACTCCAGAAACATCAAACACTCCAAAAACATCAAACACTTTAGAAACTTCAAACACTAAAAACTTCAAACACTCCAGAAACATCAAACACTCCAGAAACTTCAAACACTAAAAACTTCAAACACTCTAGAAACTTCAAATACTAGAAACTTTAAACACTTCTGAAACTTCAAACACTCCAAACACCCCAAACAAATTTCAATCACCTGAAACTTCAAACACTCCAGAAACTTCAAACACTCCAAAAACATCAAACACTTCAAAAACTTCAAACACTCCAGAAACATAAAAAACTCCAGAAACTTCAAACCAAAAACTTTAAACACTTAGGAAACTTCAGAAACATCAAACATTCCAAACACTCCAAAAACTTCAGACACTCCAGACGCACCAAACTAATTTCAATCACCAGAAACTTCAAACATACTTTAAACACTTCAGACACCCAAGAAACTTCAAACAATTCAGAAACTCAAAGGCTTCAAACACCCCAAACAAATTTCAAACAAATCACTTCAAAGGATCCAGACACTTTAAACACTACAGAAACTTCAACACCCCAAACACACTTTACAAGTCTCAGACACTCCAAAAACGACAAGAATTTCAGACACCAGAAACTTTAAACACTTGAGACACTTCAGACACTTTACACAAATCCAAACACTACAGAACAAAACCACTCCAAACACACTTCAAACACTTTAAACACTCCATAACAAAACCACTCCTCACACTGTACACTTCAAACACTCCAGACACTCCAAACTCCAGCTGGTGCCAGAAAAGCATTTTGTGGAAACTGTATTTAATTTAAAACGTTAAACCTTGAATTTATGACTTTATTTTATCACATCACGTCATACAAAATCCGGGGACTCTGCTCTGCCCAATCAGGGGAACCAGAGAGTAAATTACAGTGTAAAACAGGTAAATAAGCTCTGCAGAAAGGTAAGGGGACTTGGTCTGTTGAATCCTCCGAACGCTTCAATAAGAAGAATTTAATAGCTCAGGATTTGATTACAGTAATAACTCACCAACAGAGGGCGCTGTGGTACTAACAGTCAGGCCGGGTTGGGACACCGGAGCCGTAGTCGTTCCTGCTGCTGACGTTACCACGGTGACAGTGGATGATGGGATAGGTGATAGATGGGGCAGGACTTTGAACGGGGTGTAGGCGCTCCTGTCTTTCACTGCCGCAGGGGTGGAGGACGAGTGCACCTTAAAGGTGATCCCTTCATCCTCATCATCCTCACTGACCTTCCTCTCCGCCCACAGCGTTTGGTCTTTGTCCTCGTCCTCCTCCAGGTCACTTAGGTGGTACACGGAGTCCTGTGGGAGGGGCCTGAACCCCTTGGTGACGATACCTGGGTGCAGGTCCAGGATGGAGGCTAGGTGAGGCTTAGCCAGCTGCTGCCAGTGGTGCAGGGTCAAAGAGCCTACAGAGAGACAAAAAGAGTCATTTGGGACACGCCCAGAGTGAACGTGTGTATGCCCACTACATGGACACGCATACACTGGACTGATAGTGTTTACACAAACAGTGTAGTTACCAGAGAGCAGTTTGGAACACGCCCACTATACAGTACAGCAAATATGGTGTGTGGTTTGCGACATGTCCACTATATAGTAAACAAGTATGTGTTTTGGGACACATCCCAAGAGTCAGGAGAACGTACCTCTGTGCATTCTGTAGTAAAAGGGGTGTGTGTTTTTTGGGACATGCCCACAATACAGCGAATAAAGTGTGTGGTTTGGGACACTTCCACTATATAGTAAACAAGTATGTAGTTTGGGACACATCCCAAGAGAACGTACCTCTGTGCATTCTGTAGTAAAAGGGGTGTGTGTTTTTTGGGACACGCCCACTATACACAGAATAGGGTGTGTGGTTTGGGACACGTCCACTATACAGTAAACTAGGTGTGTGGTTTGGGACACATCCACTATATAGTAAACTAGGTGTGTGGTTTGGGACACATCCACTATATAGTAAACTAGGTGTGTGGTTTGGGACACATCCACTATATAGTAAACTAGGTGTGTGGTTTGGGACACGTCCACTATACAGTAAACTAGCTGTGTGGTTTGGGACACATCCACTATATAGTAAACTAGGTGTGTGGTTTGGGACACGTCCACTATACAGTAAACTAGGTGTGTTGTTTGGGACACGTCCACTATATAGTAAACTGGGTGTGTGGTTTGGGACACGTCCACTATATAGTAAACTGGGTGTGTGGTTTGGGACACGTCCACTATACAGTTAACTAGGTGTGTGGTTTGGGACACATCCACTATATAGTAAAATAGGTGTGTGGTTTGGGACACGTCCACTATACAGTAAACTAGCTGTGTGGTTTGGGACACATCCACTATATAGTAAACTAGGTGTGTGGTTTGGGACACGTCCACTATACAGTAAACTAGGTGTGTGGTTTGGGACACATCCACTATATAGTAAACTAGGTGTGTTGTTTGGGACACGTCCACTATATAGTAAACTGGGTGTGTGGTTTGGGACACGTCCACTATATAGTAAACTGGGTGTGTGGTTTGGGACACGTCCACTATACAGTAAACTAGCTGTGTGGTTTGGGACACATCCACTATATAGTAAACTAGGTGTGTGGTTTGGGACACGTCCACTATACAGTAAACTAGGTGTGTGGTTTGGGACACATCCACTATATAGTAAACTAGGTGTGTTGTTTGGGACACGTCCACTATATAGTAAACTGGGTGTGTGGTTTGGGACACGTCCACTATATAGTAAACTGGGTGTGTGGTTTGGGACACGTCCACTATACAGTAAACTAGCTGTGTGGTTTGGGACACATCCACTATATAGTAAACTAGGTGTGTGGTTTGGGACACGTCCACTATACAGTAAACTAGGTGTGTGGTTTGGGACACATCCACTATATAGTAAACTAGGTGTGTTGTTTGGGACACGTCCACTATATAGTAAACTGGGTGTGTGGTTTGGGACACGTCCACTATATAGTAAACTGGGTGTGTGGTTTGGGACATGTCCCAAGAGAAAGTACCTCTGTGCTCTCTGCAGTAAAAGAGGTGTGTGTTTTTTGGGACACGCCCAAAATACAGCGAATAGGGTGTGTGGTTTGGGACACGTCCTCAGGAGAACGTACCTCTGTGCTCTCTGTAGTAAAAGAGGTGTGTGTTTTTGGGACACGCCCACAGCAGACTCACCCTCCATGGGTTTGACGATCTGCAGCTTTTCGGGCAGGAAGGTCCTGAAGCAGGAGGAGGAAGCGGAGAGCTCCGACAGGTTGGTGGAAGAGGAGCGGACGCTTCCCATGGGCGAGCTGCAGCCGCTCCCGCCCCCCTCCGACCCCGCCCCGTCGACGAGCTCCTGCAGCTTCCTGTTCCTCTCGGCCTGGAGGAAGTGGCGCTCACTCAGGACGTTCTGCCTCCTCAGGGTGAGGCGGCGCAGCGCGGAGGCGAGGTCACTTCCTCCGGGCGAGCCGGGGCGACCCACACGAGCAGCGCTGAGGGGAACAATCGTGTGTGTGTGTTCATGATTCCATCTTCTGCTTATAGTCTAACACACACTCACACACACACACACACACACACTCACACACGCACACACTCACACACACACACTCACACACACACACACACACACACACACACACACACACACACACTCACACACACACCTGTCTGATTCGTGCTGTGCCCCCTCCTCTGGTGTGGATGAGTGGAAGGGCTGTGATGTCATCACCACGCTGCAGTCACCTGATCCTGGGATAGGGGGCGCCACTCGCACCAGCACCTCGTTCGCTGAGCGCACCGTCCGGAACACACTCTTGTGGCTCGAACTGAGAGACGCGATGAGCAGAATCATCAATGTGGAACTGAGCTGTGTGTGTGTGTGTGTGTGTGTCTGTGTGCTGTGTTTTTTCAGTGTGTGTGCCTGTGTTGTATGTGTGTTTGTTGTGTGTGATGGGTTTTGTGTGTGTTCTATGTGCATGTATCTGTTGTGTTTGTGATTTTCTTTGTTGTGTGTGTATTATGTGTGTTGTATTGTGGTGTGTGTTGTGTTAAGTTGTGTGTCGTGTGTAAGTGTTCATGTGTGTGTATTGTGTTCTGTGTATGCATTTGTTTGCTGAGTGTGTGTACTGTGTGTTGTATTAAGGTGTGTTAAGCGTGTGTTGTTTGTGTATAATGTGTGTGTGTTGTATTAAGGTATGTTAAGTGTGTGTGTGTTATGTTTTGGTGTGTGTTGCATGTTTTGGTGTGTGTTGCATGTGTACTGTGTGTTGTATTAAGGTGTGTTGAGCGTGTGTTTGTGTGTAGTGTGTGTGTGTTGTATTAAGGTGTGTTGAGTGTGTGTGTGTTATGTTTTGTGTGTACTGTGTGTTGTATTAAGGTGTGTTGAGCGTGTGTTTGTGTGTAGTGTGTGTGTTGTATTAAGGTATGTTAAGTGTGTGTGTGTTATGTTTTGGTGTGTGTTGCATGTGTACTGTGTGTTGTATTAAGGTGTGTTAAGCGTGTGTTGTTTGTGTATAATGTGTGTGTGTTGTATTAAGGTATGTTAAGTGTGTGTGTGTTATGTTTTGGTGTGTGTTGCATGTGTACTGTGTGTTGTATTAAGGTGTGTTAAGCGTGTGTTGTTTGTGTGTAGTGTGTGTGTGTTGTATTAAGGTGTGTTGAGCGTGTGTTTGTGTGTAGTGTGTGTGTGTTGTATTAAGGTATGTTAAGTGTGTGTGTGTTATGTTTTGGTGTGTGTTGCATGTGTACTGTGTGTTGTATTAAGGTGTGTTAAGCGTGTGTTGTTTGTGTGTAGTGTGTGTGTGTTGTATTAAGGTGTGTTGAGTGTGTGTGTGATGTTTTGTGTGTACTGTGTGTTGTATTAAGGTGTGTTGAGCGTGTGTTGTTTGTGTGTAGTGTGTGTGTGTTGTATTAAGGTATGTTAAGTGTGTGTGTGTTATGTTTTGGTGTGTGTTGCATGTGTACTGTGTGTTGTATTAAGGTGTGTTGAGCGTGTGTTTGTGTGTAGTGTGTGTGTGTTGTATTAAGGTATGTTAAGTGTGTGTGTGTTATGTTTTGGTGTGTGTTGCATGTGTACTGTGTGTTGTATTAAGGTGTGTTGAGCGTGTGTTGTTTGTGTGTAGTGTGTGTGTGTTGTATTAAGGTGTGTTGCGTGTGTGTGTGATGTTTTGTGTGTACTGTGTGTTGTATTAAGGTGTGTTGAGCGTGTGTTGTTTGTGTGTAGTGTGTGTGTGTTGTATTAAGGTGTGTTGAGCGTGTGTTGTTTGTGTGTAGTGTGTGTTTGTTGTATTAAGGTGTGTTGAGCGTGTGTTGTTTGTGTGTAGTGTGTGTGTGTTGTATTAAGGTGTGTTGAGTGTGTGTGTGTTATGTTTTGTGTGTACTGTGTGTTGTATTAAGGTGTGTTGAGCGTGTGTTTGTGTGTAGTGTGTGTGTTGTATTAAGGTATGTTAAGTGTGTGTGTGTTATGTTTTGGTGTGTGTTGCATGTGTACTGTGTGTTGTATTAAGGTGTGTTGAGCGTGTGTTGTTTGTGTGTAGTGTGTGTGTGTTGTATTAAGGTATGTTAAGTGTGTGTGTGTTATGTTTTGGTGTGTGTTGCATGTGTACTGTGTGTTGTATTAAGGTGTGTTGAGCGTGTGTTGTTTGTGTGTAGTGTGTGTGTGTTGTATTAAGGTATGTTAAGTGTGTGTGTGTTATGTTTTGGTGTGTGTTGCATGTGTACTGTGTGTTGTATTCAGGTGTGTTGAGCGTGTGTTGTTTGTGTGTAGTGTGTGTGTTGTATTAAGGTGTGTTGAGTGTGTGTGTGATGTTTTGTGTGTACTGTGTGTTGTATTAAGGTGTGTTGAGCGTGTGTTGTTTGTGTGTAGTGTGTGTGTGTTGTATTAAGGTGTGTTGAGTGTGTGTGTTATGTTTTGTGTGTACTGTGTGTTGTATTCAGGTGTGTTGAGCGTGTGTTGTTTGTGTGTAATGTGTGTGTGTTGTATTAAGGTGTGTTGAGTGTGTGTGTTATGTTTTGGTGTGTGTTGCATGTGTACTGTGTGTTGTATTAAGGTGTGTTGAGCGTGTGTTTGTGTATAATGTGTGTGTGTTGTATTAAGGTATGTTAAGTGTGTGTGTGTTATGTTTTGGTGTGTGTTGCATGTGTACTGTGTGTTGTATTAAGGTGTGTTGAGCGTGTGTTGTTTGTGTGTAGTGTGTGTGTGTTGTATTAAGGTATGTTAAGTGTGTGTGTGTTATGTTTTGGTGTGTGTTGCATGTGTACTGTGTGTTGTATTCAGGTGTGTTGAGCGTGTGTTGTTTGTGTGTAGTGTGTGTGTTGTATTAAGGTGTGTTGAGTGTGTGTGTGATGTTTTGTGTGTACTGTGTGTTGTATTAAGGTGTGTTGAGCGTGTGTTGTTTGTGTGTAGTGTGTGTGTGTTGTATTAAGGTGTGTTGAGTGTGTGTGTTATGTTTTGTGTGTACTGTGTGTTGTATTCAGGTGTGTTGAGCGTGTGTTGTTTGTGTGTAATGTGTGTGTGTTGTATTAAGGTGTGTTGAGTGTGTGTGTTATGTTTTGTGTGTACTGTGTGTTGTATTCAGGTGTGTTGAGCGTGTGTTGTTTGTGTGTAGTGTGTGTGTTGTATTAAGGTGTGTTGAGTGTGTGTGTGATGTTTTGTGTGTACTGTGTGTTGTATTAAGGTGTGTTGAGCGTGTGTTGTTTGTGTGTAGTGTGTGTGTGTGTTGTATTAAGGTGTGTTGAGTGTGTGTGTTATGTTTTGTGTGTACTGTGTGTTGTATTCAGGTGTGTTGAGCGTGTGTTGTTTGTGTGTAATGTGTGTGTGTTGTATTAAGGTGTGTTAAGTGTGTGTGTTATGTTTTGTTGTGTGTTGCGTGTGTAGTGTGAGTGTTGTGTTATGTTTTGTGTGTACTGTGTGTTGTATTAAGGTGTGTTGAGCGTGTGTTTGTGTGTAGTGTGTGTGTGTTGTATTAAGTTATTTTGAGTGCGTGTGTGTTATGTTTCGGTGTGTGTTGCGTGTGTGTGTTGTGTTATGTTTTGTGTGCTGTGTGTGTTGTATTAAGGTATGATGAGTGTGTGTGTGTGTGTGTGTTATGTGTGATGTGTTTGTTGTGTGGTGTCGTGTGTATGTGAATTGTGTATATAAGTGTGTGTGTGTGTGTGTGCGCGCGTGATTTTTGTATGTGTGTTCGTTGTGTGTGTATTTGCATGTCTGTTGTTTGTTTGTTGTGTGTTTATGTTTTGAGTGTGTGTTAAGTTGTGTGTGTTGCATGTTTGTGTTGTATTTGTTCTTTTGTTTGTTGAGTGTGTGTACTGTGTGTATGTGTTGAGTGTGTGTGCTGTACTGTGTAGCGTGTTGTATTGTGTAGTGTGTGTGTGTCGTATTAAGGTATGTTGTGTGTGTGTGTGTGTGTGTGTGTGCTGTACTGTGTAGCGTGTGTTGTATTGTGTAGTGTGTGTGTCGTATTAAGGTATGTTGTGTGTGTGTGTGTGTGTGTGTGTGCTGTACTGTGTAGCGTGTGTTGTATTGTGTAGTGTGTGTGTGTCGTATTAAGGTATGTTGTGTGTGTGTGTGTGTGTGTGTGTGTGTGTTACCTCTGTTCCTGGAATGTGATCTCCTCCTCTACACTCAGCTCCCTCCTCATGGTTCCCTCGATCTCCGCCGCCAGAGAGTCCTAACGAAGGGGGGCATTAATTAAAGGGGGGGGGGGGTATTATACATAAGCTCATGTAAACATATATACACTGCATAACCAAAAGTATGTGGACACGGATCCTAATTACTGAGCTCATGTGTTTCAGCCACACTCGGTGCTAAATCAGCGGCCATAAGAGCCATAACTTCAACCCTGTTAAACATTTTTGGGATGCACTGGAACATCGACAGTGAGCCAGGCCTTCTCGTCACCATCTAAAATGTTCAGAAATGTTCTTAAAGGTTCTGAAATGTTCTGAAAGGTTCTGTTATTTTCTTAAAGATTCTTAAAGGTTCCAAAATTTTCTGAAATGTTCTGAAATGTTCTAAAATGTTCTGAAATGTTCTAAAATGTTCTGAAATGTTCTGAAATGTTCTGAAATGTTCCAAAATGTTCTGAAATATTCTAAAATGTTCTGAAATGTTCCAAAATGTTCTGAAATGTTCTAAAATGTTCTGAAATGTTCTGAAATGTTCTGAAATGTTCTTAAAGGTTCAGAGATGTTCTGAAATGTTCTTCAAGGTTCTGAAATGTTCTTCTGGATATTCTGTCCAACCTCCTAATTCTGGATATCTGAAATCAGATCTGTTGGGTTCTGATGTTCCTCAGACGGTTCAGAGCCTCAGACACGCCCGGTTTTACCTGTTTGAGTCGCTGCTGGAGCTGACTGGAGTTCTTCTGACCAAACAGGAAACAACTACATGGTTTCTCTGACAGGCTGACCGTCAGGTGTCCACAAACTTTTGGTCCCAGTTCTTGTGGCTGCACCTTACCAGTGGATAGAGGCCGTGCTGGAGGTGCCGGTGCAGACCTGCAGACGGAGTGTGTTTACTGCGCAGCTCCTTCAGCTCCTCCTGAGACTCGTGTAGCATCCCCACACACTCCATGTTCCTGTCTGCTAACTCGTTCAGCTGACACACACACACACACACACACACACACACACACACACACACACACACACACACCACAGTGAATAGAAGTTTTATATAGAAAATGTTGGGAGCGCTTCAGAAAACCGTTGTTACTTAAAGAAATGCAACCTGAACCTCTATTACAATGCCAGAGGTAAACAGAACCATCCAGACTGTTATCAGCGAAAGGTGCAAAAGCCAACACCTGTAATGGTTGTGTGGAGGTACCACTGACACTGAGGTGTATTCTGGTATTTAAGAGACACACGCTGCCATCAGGGCGACGCCTTTTCCCGTTAAGTCCATGATGATTACACACTGTAAACACAGAGTGCGTGTGCTCGACCGGCCTGCCTGCAGTCCAGATCTGCCTCCTGTCATGAAGAGGAGAATCAGACGACGGCGAGCGCGGACTGTCGAGCAGCTGAAGTCTCGTATCGAGACTCGCAAACCTGCAACCATCAGTGTCCTCAGTTCCCCATGGATTAAAAAATGGAATTAATAAAAACGCTGATGGAACACGGAGGAGAACACGCCCCCGTCCCGACTTTTTTGGAGCATGTGTTCATTATATTTACAAACTAGAATGAAGTCGATCAGTAAAACACTGCAAATCTTGATTGAAGAGAATGAACACAGAATTAACAGGTTCTTCTTTTTACTGAGTTCTCCTAAACGTCCCAATACTTATGGAAATGTGTTTTGTAGATGATCAGGAAGTGTTGGGACGTGGCTGCAGTACCTCAGCAGTTAGGTGTCTTTGGGCTTCCTTAGAGGCTTGAAGGTGAATCCTCAGCTCTTCTTTCTCCAGCACCGCCTGTAATCACACACACACACACACACACACACACACACACACACACACACACACACTAATCTAAGAGGTGCTATCAACTTGGCCAGGCATCCAACACAAAGAAGGAGGGAGGGTCGAATCCCCTGACTGCCTCCATGAGCAGTGGAAGAGCACACCGAGCACAGCGTGGCGTACGTGTTACGGCTCTCTGTGAGGATCCATCACTAGATGGAGATAAAGAAGCAGCCCTTGACTCCCCTGTACCGGAGGCGGCGGGTGCTAGTGTGGTCTCTCCTCGGCCAGAGGCATTCATAAGAAATCGGAAATGACCAAGTAAGGAGAAAAAGGAGCGAATGCCAAATAAATGTCAAAAAGCCTCTTTCATCTGTCTGTAACCACGTGCTGTTCCACTGGGGTTCTGGAACCTTCTGAGGCACTGCAGAGCTCAGACCAGACCAGAAGGTGGCGCTATGAGAGCGGCAGCATCAGAACTGGACTGTTTAGAGGGTGATTTAGAGGGTGGAGTACGAATTGGGACACAACCGCTGATAATCTGCACTGAGGATGAAGACTGAAATGTTCTGAATTGTTCTGTTATGTTCTTAAAGGTTCTGAAATTGTTTGAATTGTTCTGAAATGTTCTTAAATGTTTTAGAAATGTCCAAAAATGTTCAGAAATGTTCTTAATAGTTCAGAGGTTCTGAAATGTATAGAAACATTCTTAAAGGTTCTGAAATGTTCTAAACTGTTCTGAAACGTACTGAAATACTTCTAAAAGGTTCTTAAAGGTTCAGAAACGTTTTTAAATGTTCTAAAATGTTCTAAAATGTTCTGAGATGTTCTGAAATGTTCTAAAATGTTCTGTAAGGTTGTGTTATGTTCTGAAATGTTCTTAAATGTTCTGTAAGGTTCTGAAATGTTCTTAAAGGTTCAGAGGTGTTCTGTGAGGTTCTGAACGGGTCTGAATTGTTCTTAAAGGTTCAGAAACGTTCAGAAACGTTCAGAAATGTTTTGAAATGTTCAAAAAGTGTTCTGACTTGTTCTGAAATGTTCTTCTGGATCTTCTGTCCAACCTCCTAATTATGGAGATCTGAAATCTGATCTGTTGGGTTCAGGAGTCTCCACAGCTTCATTGACCCCTGTGGACACACCTGATGTTCCTCTGAGCTTCAGCCACGCCCGGTTTTACCTGTTTGAGTCTCTTCTGGAGCTGAACGATCTGAGAGAGGAGCTGAGCGATTTCCTCCTGCTGCTTCACCAGTGCCTCGTTCTTCTGAGAGAGTTCCTCACTCAGGCTCAGCATGTGACTGTTCGACTCACCTGCAGCACACACACACACACACACACACACACACGCGCACACACACACACACACACACACACACGCACACACATGAGCGTCTGATTCCACCTTTATTCTGACTGTCTGTGAGAGATGTTCTGATGGACGTACGGAGTTCTTTAACACAGTCGCTGACCAGCTGCTGTTCTTTCTCCTCGTACGTGATGGTGTCGCTCTTCAGCTGACCGGCCTGCACAGAGAACACCAGAACATCAGGAGATCAGAACATCAGAAGAATAGATGAATGAATGAGTGGATCGATGAATGAGTGGATCGATGAAAAGGACAGATGAAGAATGAGTGGATGAAATGGATGAATAAGAGGTGGGTAGGCGTGGCCTCACCTCCAGGCGCAGCTTGTGGTTCTCCTCCTCCAGCTCCTGCAGTTTGCTCTGTAGCGCCTCCAGCTGGCCGAGCGTGAGCGTGTGGAGCAGAGCATGAACCCCTGCAGACGGGGGGCGCTGCAGCGGCGTGGACACGCCCGACTCGGTCTCGCTCTCCTCGCTCACGCTGGACACCACGCGCAACAGCTCGTCCTTCTTCACCAGCTGGTGCTGCAGCTGATGGACCTGAACACCAATCAGAAGGAGAAGATTCAGTGTGGTGGACGGCTGGCATTGCGCCCCCTAGCGGCCACGATCGGCAGTGCAGACAAAATCGATCGCTAGTCTGCTGTGCGGGAAAAGACGTGACTAAAAAGTGGGCGGGGTCTCTAGCAGAGGAAGAGGAACTGGCTACGACTAAAGAGCCCTGAGCTCAGCCCCACTCAACAGCTCTGGGATGAACCGGAACACCGACTGATCGATCAGCGCCCAGCCTTACACATATACATGCTGTCATGTTTTAACCAAACAGGCACAAATTCCCACAGTCTTGTGAGAGATGTGTGTGTGTGTGTGTGTGTGTGTGTGTGTGTGTACCTGGTCCAGCGTTTGCGTGAGCTGCTCCTCCAGTGATTCGTTACGTTCCTGAAGAACCTGGTTCCTCTGGAGGAGCGACTGACCAATCCGAGCGGCCAACTCCAGATCCCGATCCCTCTGTCCAATCAGAACAAAGGACACCAATCAAACTCAATTCCATTTATCCAAAGTGACTTACAGTACTGTGACAGTATACTTTAAGGGTTAGGGGCCTCGCTCAAGGGCCCAACAGTGGAAACCTGGCAGTGGTGGGGCTTGAACCAGCAACCTGTTGATTATTGGTCCATTACCTTAACCACTAGGCTACGGCATTTAGCATACGCTTTTATCCTGTGACAGTATACTATGTAAGCAATTGAGGGTTAGGGGCCTCGCTCAAGGGCCCAACAGTGGCAACTTGGCAGCGGTGGGGCTTGAACCAGCAACCTTTCGATTACTAGTCCAGTATCTTAACCACTAGGCTACAGCATTTAGCATACGCATTTATCCTGTCACAGTATATTATTATCTAAGGAATTGAGAGTTAAGGGCCTCGCTCAAGGGCCCAACAGTGGCAACTTGGCAGCAGTGGGGCTTGAACCAGCAACCTTTCGATTAGTAGTCCAGGACCCACCTCCTCTGAAACGTGTGCGGCTTCAAGTCGCTTCTTTTCACCAGACAGTAGGAGTCACTGAGGAGACTCCCCCCTGTAGGGTGCCCACGGTGTCTGTGGGAGGGCACGACCAAGACTGGTCTGATTGGGGTCCTCCAGACAGGTTAATCCACCACTGCCTGGTGAGAAGCAGCATCCATGGTGGCTTCCTCCACCATCGTAGGTGTAAACAGGGACTCGGATATGACACAGAGCATACCTCAGCCAGCAGGTGAGTGACCACGTCAACGTCATTGTAGGTCCTGCTCATCTGCTCCACCCGGTCAGAAGAGAGAACTGCAGAAACACAGAACCAAACAAAGACAAACATCTTGAGATCTTTCACAGGTGTGCTGAGGTTCCTGGAACTCTGCAGGGGCAAAAACATCCAGACGGAGGAAGTTCTACAATGTCAGAGGAACACTTCAGATGTCTCGTTGGTATGTGGTATGTACAGTGTATCACAAAAGTGAGTACACCTCTCACATTTTTGCAGATATTTAAGTATATCTTTTCATGGGACAACACTGACAAAATGACACTTTGACACAATGAAAAGTAGTCTGTGTGCAGCTTATATAACAGTGTAAATTTATTCTTCCCTCAAAATAACTCAATATACAGCCATTAATGTCTAAACCACCGGCAACAAAAGTGAGTACACCCCTTAGTGAAAGTTCCTGAAGTGTCAATATTTTGTGTGGCCACCATTATTTCCCAGAACTGCCTTAACTCTCCTGGGCATGGAGTTTACCAGAGCTTCACAGGTTGCCACTGGAATGCTTTTCCACTCCTCCATGACGACATCACGGAGCTGGTGGATATTCGAGACTTTGCGCTCCTCCACCTTCCGCTTGAGGATGCCCCAAAGATGTTCTATTGGGTTTAGGTCTGGAGACATGCTTGGCCAGTCCATCACCTTTACCCTCAGCCTCTTCAATAAAGCAGTGGTCGTCTTAGAGGTGTGTTTGGGGTCATTATCATGCTGGAACACTGCCCTGCGACCCAGTTTCTGGAGGGAGGGGATCATGCTCTGCTTCAGTATTTCACAGTACATATTGGAGTTCATGTGTCCCTCAATGAAATGTAACTCCCCAACACCTGCTGCACTCATGCAGCCCCAGACCATGGCATTCCCACCACCATGCTTGACTGTAGGCATGACACACTTATCTTTGTACTCCTCACCTGATTGCCGCCACACATGCTTGAGACCATCTGAACCAAACAAATTAATCTTGGTCTCATCAGACCATAGGACATGGTTCCAGTAATCCATGTCCTTTGTTGACATGTCTTCAGCAAACTGTTTGCGGGCTTTCTTGTGTAGAGACTTCAGAAGAGGCTTCCTTCTGGGGTGACAGCCATGCAGACCAATTTGATGTAGTGTGCGGCGTATGGTCTGAGCACTGACAGGCTGACCCCCCACCTTTTCAATCTCTGCAGCAATGCTGACAGCACTCCTGCGCCTATCTTTCAAAGACAGCAGTTGGATGTGACGCTGAGCACGTGCACTCAGCTTCTTTGGATGACCAACGTGAGGTCTGTTCTGAGTGGACCCTGCTCTTTTAAAACGCTGGATGATCTTGGCCACTGTTCTGCAGCTCAGTTTCAGGGTGTTGGCAATCTTCTTGTAGCCTTGGCCATCTTCATGTAGCGCAACAATTCGTCTTTTAAGATCCTCAGAGAGTTCTTTGCCATGAGGTGCCATGTTGGAACTTTCAGTGGCCAGTATGAGAGAGTGTGAGAGCTGTACTACTAAATTGAACACACCTGCTCCCTATGCACACCTGAGACCTAGTAACACTAACGAGTCACATGACATTTTGGAGGGAAAATGACAAGCAGTGCTCAATTTGGACATTTAGGGGTGTAGTCTCTTAGGGGTGTACTCACTTTTGTTGCAGGTGGTTTAGACATTAATGGCTGTATATTGAGTTATTTTGAGGGAAGAATAAATTTACACTGTTATATAAGCTGCACACAGACTACTTTTCATTGTGTCAAAGTGTCATTTTGTCAGTGTTGTCCCATGAAAAGATATACTTAAATATCTGCAGAAATGTGAGGGGTGTACTCACTTTTGTGATACACTGTAACTCCAAAGTTATAGAACCTCGTGTTCTTAAATTCCTGAAGAACCTGATTTTGTCCCTCAAGAGACCTTGTAGTTCCAAGAACAACTGCTAGAAGAACCTGATTTTGTCCCCTTAAGTGAGAACATGTAGTTCCAGGAAGAATCGCTTAAAGAACCTGATTTTGTCCCTCAGGTGAGACCGTGAAGTTCCAAGAAGAACTGCTTGAAGAACCTGATGTTGTGAAAAGCAGAGCTTCCTGGAACTACACATTCTCACTTGAGGGTCAAAATCAGGTTCTTCAAGCAGAGCTTCCTGGAACTACTTGATCTCTCTTGAGGGACAAAATCAGGTTCCTCAATCGGTTCTTCCTGGAACTACACATTCTTTTGAGGGACAAATCCAAGTTCTTCAAGCAGAGCTTCCTGGAACTACACATTCTCCATTGAGGGACAAAATCAGGTTCTTCAAGCAGTTCTTCCTGGAACTACATGTCCTTTTGAAGGACAAAATCAGGTTCTTCAAGCATCCAAGAACATGAGATCCGAATGTCCTTCAGTGCTTCCCATGGATCACTTGAACCACTAGGTTCTTGCTCTAGAGAGGAATGAGAAGAAACCCTGACAAAGAGAAAGAGGAGGAACACTCGTACCTTTGGAGGAGGAGGAGGATTCCAGAGAGAAGAGAGCTGGAGGAAGAGAAGCAAAAGCAGAAAAACAGAAAGAGAACCATTAAATAATGGACAGGTGGAACATCTGAGAACTTCTAATCGTCTCATTTATAAACCTCGGGCATTCATATGGAGTCACCTTACCACTGTGGTTATGCTGTTATGCTATTCTGGAACGGATTCTGGAGTGTTTCTGTAGGAATTTGTTTCCATTTAGTCAAGAGAGCAACGTGAGGTCAGGCACTCATGTCGGACCAGAAGATCTGGCTCACATCGGACATTCCAATTCATCCCAAAGATTCCATTCCAAGTGGAACTGAGGTCAGAGCTCTAAGCAGGCCAATGAAGTTCCACACACTAGTCAAACCACGTCTTTAAGGCCTTCCCTAAACTGTTATAACAAAGGTCAAATCTTATATACACCTGTTGGCAGTAGGTGCTAGACGTCAGGAACCTGAGGAACTGTAATAGGGAAGTGGAAATGACTCAAAAACACAGTGTTTCTCTGTTTGCTTTGACTTGGCATGTTCTCCCTCTACCGTGCATAATATTATTAAACTATTAATGAATCAGGAGGAATGTCAGTGCTTAAGGGCGTCGGTTTTATTTTTTTGTATTTTCCGCACCGTCCCAACTTTTTCTGGTTTGAGGTTGTATTTATTAGACGTCACATCGAGTTTTGAAGGTGGAGTTTTGAAGGTGGAGTTTTGAAGGTGGGGTAATAAGTGCTGACTCATTAAACTTTTCCTCCCTATAAAACAATTAGACCAGAGGTGGGCAATTAAATTTTCGAAGGGGCCACATAAGAAACTGGGACTGTTGTGGAGGGCCGGACCAATAAGGTGAACTTAATTCTGCTCAATATTAATTTTATCTCTTTATTTACATTTTCAGCATTTAGCAGACGCCTTTATCCAAAGTGACTTACAATTAAGTTACAGTATACAGTCTGAGCAATTGAGGGTTAAGGGCCAGCAGCAACCAGGCAGTGGTGGGGCTTGAACCAGCGACCTTCTGATTACTAGTCCAGTACCCTAACCACTAGGCTAGGGCTTGTTACGTTATTTTACTATTTAAACAAACAAATGCAAAAAAAACAAAGAAAACAAATGTGAACAAAATGTGCAGGTTTTTAAACTTTACACTATTTTTTTTTTTTTAGTATAATCACCTAATTTGCTGTTTTTCAGTCCTTTGTTATTGTTGGATATTCTTATTAAAATCACAAAGCTGGTCCTGACTGCTTCAGTTCTGGATGTGTTAAACTTTATCCTTGTTGCTTTTGCAGTTTAGTTAGTGAAGCTTCATGTATTTCTGAGTTTAGTACCATAACAGCGATTTAGAGCCTAAATTGTGATCGTTAACCAGCGTTACTCCTGACTTCAGTAAATAAATACTTCAGAAGTTCGTGTCTTGTTAAAAACTCGGTGAACGGTGAAGCTGATACACTCGCACACACGTAAAACGAAACTTGCGGATATTTAAAGACACAGCGCTCCCGTCAAAATCAGTCCTGTTATATTGTAAGTGTGATGTACTGTACATTTATTTACGTCTAATTTTTAATTGCCACGAACCTCATGCGGGCCGGTTAGGGATGTCTCGCGGGCCGGATGTGGCCCGCGGGCCGTACAATGCCCAGGTCTGAATTAGACCATCAACACAAACCGGTCCGAGAACATTGCAGCACCGAGCGCATCAAAACACAACGTTTACATACGACTGTAAGAAACATGTAAGGAACATATTACAAACATGTAACAAACATGTAAGGAACATATTACAAACATGTAACAAACATATAAGGAACATATTACAAACATGTAACAAACATGTAAGGAACGTATAAGAAACATATAGGGAACAGATAAGGAACATGTAAGGAACATGTAAGGAACATGTAAAGAACATATAAGGAACATATAGGGAACAGATAAGGAACATGTGAGGAACATGTAAGGAACATAAGGAACATTTAGGAAACATATAGGGAACATGTAAGGAACGTGTAAGGAACATGTGAGGAACATGTAAGGAACATCTAAAGAACATGTAACAAACATATAAGGAACATATTATAAACATCTAAGGAACATGTAAGAAACATGTAGGGAACATGTATGGAATGTGTAAAGAACATGTAAAGATTATGTAAAGAATTTATAAGGAACATATAAAGAACATGCAGGGAACATATAGGAAACATGTAAAGAACATGTAACAAACGTAAGAAACATGTAAGGAACATATAGGGAACATGCAGGGAACATGTAACAAACATGTAAGGAACATATAAGAAGCATACAGGGAACATGTTTAAGGAACACGTAAGAAACATGTAAGGAACACGTAAGTAATGTATGAGGAACATATGAGGAACATATAATAGGAACATGTTAGGAACATATAAAGCACGTGGAACAGTGGTCTCAGGGTCAGAAAGGAAATGCGAACGTCCAAAAGAAAGAGTCCGGAAGTCCAGATGTGATCCAAGAACCAACAAAAAACATGAATCAGGTCTGTCATGTATCAGAAGCAGCTGAAAAACTGGTTTCACTATCCACAGCCGAGCAAGCTTTATACTGGAATAGTTAAACAGCTCAGGTGCAAGAAATCAGGCACCAAAAAACCTTCTGGAGGTGAGGAGGTCAAACCCAACAGCACTGTACCTACTGTAAAGCATGGTGGTGGTAGTACTACACCAGAGCCCTGCAGAATTGATATGACATATGACATGCATGTTCCTCACATGTGTGTGTAAACACACACACACACACACACACACACACACACACACACACCCTCCGCAGTAATGTGATAGTCCAGTCCCTCACTGTGTAGGTTGAACACCGCCACGTTTGCTGCTCCACTATATTGTAATGTCTCTCAACCCCCCCCCCCCCCCCCCCCTCTCTGGGAATAGAACCGAATTCCACCCGTCTCACAACACGCTCATACACACACAGTAACACTTCAATCTGAATAACGTGGATATAAATAGCGGCGATATGAACCAGCTACAGAGCTGCAGGAGACGCCATCCAAACGTCAAACCTGCACGGTCAAAAGTATGTGGACCCCGCACTTTTTAATGAGCAGCCTCGCCCGTTTTCACCGCGCCCGGTGCTGACAGGTGCATAAAAATAGAATCGTGCATCGTTTCCGTTTAAATCAACGCCATTCTTGCTTTTTATGTCTCGTAATCTAGTCATATCCAATTCCCCAGTGGTTTCTCCTGCACTGCTGCAGATCCCGAACCTGAGCCAGGACTAGAGCGCCGTAACTAACACACGCCCCTTTGTCACATGTGCAGTACCAACCTGCACAGGATGGGTTCACACAGGGATCAGTATAGCGTACAGAGAGTCCGGCACCGCTCTCTGTTATGCACCGTCTCTGTGCAGTGCCACAGTCGGCCAGCAGAGGCCGCAATAGCAGCGATAATAATGAATCTCTCGACCAGTTCTACATCAGCCATGCCTGTGTAGACGCCCGGTTGGTTGGCAGCAAAGCTGGGATTCGAACTTATTAGAATAAATTAGTCCTTACACACTGTTATAAGACGCCACGTTCCAATAAAATAAAGACAGCTGGATACCCGCATAACACTCCAACCCCGACCCTTCAGGGATGAATTGGAACACCGATCGCAAGCCAGGACTTCTGGTTCGACATCACCGACCTCACGAAATGCTGTTTAATGATAATTAAAACCAAACGGGCACAAATACCCACAGACGCAGTCCAAAACCAGAATGGAGGTGGCGACTCACTCATGTAGCGGAAGGTCTCCTCGGCCAGCAGCGATGAGATGGAGCCGGGTTCATCGGGAGAACATGCTGGAGAAACCATCCAGTCCTGGGTCTCGTACACACACACCGGGTCTGTCGAGCTCACACACACTTCGTCTAACACACACACACACACACACACACACACACAGAGTGAGAGTGACGTTACAATATAAACAACAATGCATAACAGTGAAGCAGAAGCAAGCGATTTGAGACACAGCCCGCAGGCACACCATAACACTCGCTCGTATCTCTGGATATTTTACAGCAGCCAATCCACCTACTGCATGTTTTCAGGATGTAGGAGAAAACCAAATTCCCAATACATACCTCTAAAGTTAGCGCCTCCTCTGTTATGGAAACTATTTTTCAGATCCCGGCTGGATTTTCATGACTGTTATACCGTTACACAGCACTAGAGGGCGATCAGAGGCGCTCATCAATCACTTCAGGTAGATCAGGTGTGTCCAAACTGCAGCCCGCGGGTCATTTGTGGCCCGATACTCTTTCTGAAACGGCCCGTGAGATACTTTAGGAATTGGCCTACAGGTCTAAGATCTTTTCTAAAATAGAGTCATTCCTAGTGTGAACACTGGGTGTCGCTGTTACACATAAAACGCTCCACATCTCTCTAGAATGTTCCCGAACCTCATGGTGGCTCCAAAGACAGATTATATCACTGATTTCAGAGGGAAGTGGGTATGTTTAACTAGTCAGAAAACTAGAAAGTTGCACTAATGACAGAGTACTTGTGTAATAATCTCATTCCAATCAAAAGCACGTGTGGTTTATAGTAATCGAGCAGGCTTGTTGTTATTCTTTATTTATTTTATTGGAGAGACTGTGTGCCGCCCAACAAGTGAAAATCATAAGAAGATAAATTATTTTACATTCAAATAACACAAAAACTACTGATCCTGTTCAGGAGAAGACAGAGTAACATCAATTTAATAAACAGAAATGTAAACAAAAAGAGACATGAGGTTTCTGTATACATTTAAATACCCAGTTTTTTATATGAATTACTGAACGAAGTGCTGCATATAGTAAGAACTTTATCTTAAGGTTGTAAATACGAGTCCTAACGTGGGGTTGCACTAAAGAAAAGGTAAAAGGTGAAATATAAAGAACCTCTGCACTGTGAGGACAATAAATACTGTTTAAAGGTTAGAAACCTGAGCGTTGAGCTGCGTTAGGTAGAACACTGACTGTATCTGAGCGAATATCCGTCTAGTTTCTAAATATTCAGTCCGTTTCTCAACCCAAACACCTTTTCCGGAGTCATTTAGGATTGATTCCGTCCTCGTACTGTATCCACGTCAGTTCCATCCTTCTCAGCTGGTACAAGGTGAAGCTCTGCATGGACGATGCCTCGCTTCACTACCTGCTGAGCTTCTCTTCTTCTATCTTCAATTCATCCCATCTCGTATCTTACGATCGCAAACCTTAGGCCTTCTTAAGTTCCAGAGGAATAGTTCTCAAACCTCCTACACCAAGCACCACCTCTCAAACATCTGACTCAGGGCTGAGACCCAGCTCTTAGTCCTCAGTTTAATAGTCTGGCAGAGCTGCCTGGTTTTTACTGCTGTCCTGAAGCAGTTTTTTACCCTTTCTGGTTCTCTGATGAGCATTTTAGTTGTAATCAGTGGTGGATTGAGTAGCTGGTGGAGGTTTGTAGTCCTCACACTGTTTATCTGCAGCACTAACTCTAATCTAAGGAGACGGACCGAGTCAGTCCCATCCTTCAGTCTCCTCTGGTTCTTCTCACAGCACATGAAGGACTCAAAATTTTGCCCCCCCCCCCCCCCCCTCCCTTATCGTCTCTGTTTGTAATCGTTCCTGTTTAGATCCACGATTGTTTTGAAGGTTTTTGAGCCGTTCATTAAAAATTCATCATTATTTTAACAACCTCACCTTAAGAATAAGTAAATGTTATTACGTTATTCGATTCATGAGCGTTCTTCAAAAAGTTTCCGCACTTTTTTTTAACTCAACTAAAAACAAACTCCGTCACTTTTCTACATCGTCACATTTTTCCTGCGTCGTACCGACTTTTTAATGCCGTCTGCATAAACTGTTTTGGGTTGAGCTCGTAGCCACTGATGCGCCGCTGCTTTCACATCATCATCACATGAAAATCTTCTTCCCCTTAAAGCTTCTCTGAGCGTCCAAAAATGTGGAAATCAGGACTATAAGCGTCTCTCAGACACGCCCGATTCCTCCTCCTCCACCCTCACCGATTAGAACCACAATATACACGTGAGGTAGTAGTAGTTCCCTTTACGGCCCACCAGAGGGAGACACATTGTTCCAGGAATTAAGCTGACCGCTATGGGTGGTCAATCGTTAAGTGTGGAAGCTCCCAAATTGTGGAACGTCTATCAGTGATGCCTCCTTTGGCTCTCCATTTAAACCTTTGTTGAAGACGGACTCGTTTCCATGACGTTTTCCCGGTTCCGTCGTCTTGTTGTACTTCTGATCACTAAAGCGCCCTTGAGCACGGGAACGGCGCTGTGTAAATACCAGCGGTGGTGATGATGACTACAACGGTGGAAGTTGATGCTGACGCCGACTGTGTGTAAATGTAAATACGCTGTGAGGTCACAGTGTTCCCTACGCCTCACTAACTCGGCACGTATGGTAAATAAACGGTAAACCATACAGCACAGCTCTGTGTGGAACACCGTGACTCCATTCTACAACCGGCAGGTCCGTTTACGGTTTCATGCACGATCACGTGAACACCACAAGCAATTTTGTATTATTAATTTAAAATGTAGGATTTATACAATTCATTAAAAACTGCAACCCCAAATCAGAAAAAGTTGGGACGGTATGAATTGAAGTGAAAATAATAATAAAATAAAAAAACCAGACAGGATGAAGCTGAGATATTTCTTCTTTTATCTGCTCGACCTCACTTCATTTATTAATAAACATCCATTCCTGCATTTCAGCCCTGCAACACGTTCCAAAAATACTTGGGACGAAGCAATTTAGAGCTACGAATAAGGTAAAAAAACTAAATAATGATGTGATTTCAAACAGATGATTGTGATCATGATGTGGAGATGGACGGAGGATCTCCAGATTGTCAACAAACGCCTGAGAAAATGATTAAAATTTTTAAAAACGACGTTCCTCACAGAAAGATCAGAAGGAATTTGCATGTTCTCCCTCTACTGTGCAGAATATCATTAAACTATGAAGGAATCTGGAGGAATTTCAGTGTTTAAGGGCGTCCACCCCTCAGACGGAGCCACATCGAGAACCGTCGTTCATCAACAGCTGATAGAACCACACTGCACATGTTAGCACTGATGGTCTGTAACGCGTTACTCTAATCTGACCACATTTTTCAGTAACGAGTAATCTAACGCGTTACTATTTCCAATCCAGTAATCAGATTAAAGTTACTTATCCAAGTTACTGTGCGTTACTATTTTTGTCATTTTCCTTAGTAAAAAGATATATATTTGCTTTCTTCTTGCGTCTCGGGGAGTGACGTCTGGCGAGCTGCGTCCGAAATCGGACATCCTAACCGCTCTTGCGTCCTTATTTCGCGTACTATTGAGTAAGGAAGTATGCGATTCCGGACGCAGCTACGTTTTCAGCGCGAGGACAACTCACGTGTAATACCATGCAGCGACACAAACGTAAACAATGGAGGGAGGAGAGAGATGCGCGTTTTCTAGCTGGAAATACAGGCACTATTTTGAGTTCGTGTCAGCTAAAGATGACAATATCAAGGTTCGTTGTATACTCTGTGCTGGCGACAAAGTGCTATCTAGCTTCAAAAACACTACGTCAAATTTGAAGAAACATTTGGAGTCGCAGCACGGCACAGTCAAACTTACAGAGCAAGTCCCACCAGGTGGTGTGAAACAGAAAACTGGTCCCCCACCACCCAAACAACAAAAGCTGGACTTCAGTGTAAAACCAGTAAGTCGGGGAGAGTTGAAGAAGTTGGTCGGGCAGTATGTAGTAGAGGAAATGCTGCCCTTAAACACGGTTGACTCGCCCTCGTTTCGTGCCATAATAAACAAGATCCCTACTACTATCAATGCCGAGCTGCCTCACAGAGTAGCTTTTTCTTCTTACCTGGAGAAGGAGTATGCAGAGATGGAGAGAAATCTGAAGGCCGCGCTGAATGAGGTCAACTTTGTGTCAACTACCGCGGATATTTGGACTGCTAACAACAGAAGCTATATGGGAGTAACGCTCCACTGGATCAGTAGATCCACATTAGAGCGCAACAAGGCTGCATTGGCATGTAGGAGAATTCGCGGTAGACACACGTATGATGTTATTGGTGCAGAAATCGAAAACATTCACTCTTCATATGGACTACTCAACAGAGTAGTTGCAACAGTGACTGATAATGGATCCAACTTTGTGAAGGCGTTTAAAGTTGATCAGCCTGTCACAGAGTCCGATGATGAGACGGAGGAGGAAGAGTCCATCCCCACAGATGATGTCACTTTTTTAGATCTGTCAGAAATCCTCTCAGCTGAGAATGAAAGTGATGGCCATCTGTCTCTTCCCCCGTACCACAGGTGTGCTTCACACACCATCAACATCATTTCCACAAGTGATGTGGAGAAATATTTAACTTCCCATGCAGAGAGCAAGGCTGTGTATAGGAGCAGCACAGCAAAATGCACAGCTCTTTGGACCAAAACAAGTAAATCTACCCTTGCATCAGAAGCAGTGGAGGAAGTCAGCAAAAGAAAGCTCCTGGTACCAACATCCACAAGGTGGAATTCCTTTTTTTGATGCTGTAAGGAGAATTGCAGAAATCCCCATGAGTGAGCTGAATACTCTGTGCACCAAGCTGGGAGTTAAGTGCTTCAAAGACAGAGAGTACCAGTTCCTGCATGAGTACTGCACCGTCATGAAGCCTCTGACTGCAGCACTGGACATTTTACAAGGTGACTGTCCTTATGGGACTTTACTACTCACACTTGAAGTTCTGATGCAGAAGACCCTGGCTGTGAAAGATGCACTCTCCAGGATGACTGCAGGCCTTCCAGATGCCATAGTGCAGGTATGTTCCATCTTTAAGCTAGTTACAATTTCTTGCATCACACTATTCATGAACATGGAGCAGAATATTCCTTATCATTGCAAAAGAAGATTAAAACAATACAAACGTCAGTAAGTAACCTAAAACAAAATTAAATCCATAACATTAGGCATGGTTTGCAAGTAATTCAATGAAATAATAAATAGTAGGCCTTGTAGGCATAAACATATCAATGATATTTTTCAGGCTATCCAGACTCGTTTTGCCAGTGTGTTGGACGACAGAGATGCCCTTCTCGCAGCTGTCAGTTCTCCAAAATTCAAACTCCGATGGCTGAGAGACGCAGGTAGGAGCGAGCGAGTAAAAGAGCTTCTAACAGCAGAGTGTCGCACAACTGCTCCTGCAGCACAGAGCCCTGCCAGTGTGCCCACCACATCTGCCAGCCAAGGTGAGATAGACTTTTTCACTTTTGAGGCAGAGCCAGAGGAGACCTACTCTGCAGAAAAGGAAGTCATGGACTACCTGAGGTCAGCCTATGACCTTCAGATTCTGCATAAATTTTCAAACATAAAGAACATTTTCTTGAAGTATACCACTCCAACCCCATCAAGTTCTCCTGTGGAGCGGCTTTTCAGTCTGGGAGGTTTGGTGCTCACGCCTAGAAGAAATAGACTTTCTGACGAGAGGTTTGAGAAGCTTCTGTTAATGAGGTACAACCACTGGTTTACTCGCCCCACTCCACTGTTTCACACATAACATGCGATTACAACATAAGGTTTGGCCAAAGCAACAAAAGTAGACATGATGTCAGTTTACATGTGGTGTTATAAACCACCGTATACACACATGTTTTGTTTTGTAAAACCACTCCTTGCTGCTCTAATGCTGTGAACAACAGGTTCAATGTTCAGTTTTGCCATTACAGTGTTAACAGTTAAATATGTCAGGTCAAGAAAGACTGTCTTTATTTTATATTTTATAAAAACATGTATTTATGTTAAGTGAAGTCAAGAAAGACTTGTAATCTAACTTAGTTACTTTTAAAATCAAGTAATCCATAAAGTAACTAAGTTACTTTTTAAAGGAGTAATCAGTAATCAGATGACTTTTTCAAGGTAACTAAGCCATCACTGCATGTTAGAAGATGAGAGTACGGGTGCTGTAGCGGCCCGCCTGCAGTCCTGCCCTGTCCAAGATAGATAGGACGTGAGGACAATTTTGAAGACGTGTTATCGCTCGGCACCCTTGGTGCCGAAACGTCTTTCAAGTGTGGTGAGACGGAACGGCGGCGTTACAAAGTGGTAAATGCTTTACTGTCCCAACTTTATTAGGAAATACATCTATTAATAAATCCACCCCAATTCCAGTATTTGTGAGCTGTACATCTAAATCTGCCCCTTCATCCCGACGCTTCGGCATTGTACCGGCGACACGTCCCCCCGCTGCAAGAGCATCCAATCCCCACCCAACACCCACCCGAACACACTCACCTGTCCCCACGGCCGCCTCCTTCTTCTGCGCGCTCATGTGCTTCACCTCCAACATCCTGATTGGCTGCTGGGTGCAGAGGGGCGGAGCTCCTCATTCACACCCGGACCACAGGACGGCGAGAGGGGAACGTAAACATGTGGCCTCACATCCTGTTTCACCTCCAGGTCGCTCGAACGCCGTCGTCCTGCTGAAACACACACGGACATCACGCGTAATTACTGGAGCCGCCCTCACTGCACAACAGCCACTGTTGGGCCCCTGAGCAAGGCCCTTAACCCCACCATTACCAGCGATCTGATTAAAGAAGTCTGCTAAGTGCTGTTAATGTAAATCAGTAGCAGAAAGCAAGTCCGAACGCCTCCAGCCTCCTGGGTGTGCCCGGGTGGCACAGGGCTGGGGTTCTGATCTCTCAGAGTGTGTCTGTGGGAATTTGCGCTAAGGTCCAACAAGAGGATTTAGGAACTTTATTCAGGTCCCAGCTCCTCCAGACTAAGCTTGTCTAAACGTGTGTGTGTATGGAGGAGCTTTGTGTACAGGGGACACAGTCATAGTGGGACAGGGATGGGCCTTCCCCAAACTGTTGCCACGAAGTTGGAAACATTTGTGTATTTGTGTGTCTGTGAGTGCGTGTGTGTGTGTGTGTGTGTGTGTGTGTGTGTGTGTGTGATGCCAGTAGAAATTATGAATGTGTGAGTGTGTGTGTAAGTGTGTTTGAGAATGTGTGTGTGAGTGTGTGTGTGTGTGTGTGTGTGTGTGCGGGGGGGGGGGGGGGGGAATCAGACTGTAATCAGACTGTATCACTCTGTAATCAAACTGTATTACTGTATAATCAAACTGTAATCAGATTGTATCACTCTGTAATCAGACTGTATCACTCTGTAATCAGACTGTATCACTGTATAATCACTCTGTAATCAGACTGTATCACTGTAAAATCAGACTGTATTACTGTATAATCAGACTGTATCACTCTGTAATCACTCTGTAATCACTGTATAATCAGACTGTATTACTGTATAATCACTCTGTAATCAGACTGTATTACTGTATAATCAGACTGTATTACTGTATAATCAGACTGTATCACTCTGTAATCACTCTGTAATCACTGTATAATCAGACTGTATTACTGTATAATCACTCTGTAATCAGACTGTATTACTGTATAATCAGCCTGTATTACTGTATAATCAGCCTGTATCACTCTAATCACTGTATAATCAGACTGTATTACTGTATAATCAGACTGTATCACTCTGTAATCAGATGTCAGCCCTGCACTGACAGTCAGACACAAACATCCGGTTGTTCCTGAGACCCTGCTCGCAGTCGGAGTTCTGATCTCTGTTGCAGAGTAAGACAGTGAGATCGGATTATGATCTGATCAGAAGTATAAGGACACTCACCTGTGTGAGAGCGTCAGTAGATGAACCCGCTTATTCCAGCAGCACCGACACACCACACACAAAGCTCACTCACACACACGGGGCGGAGAACCGCGCATGCGCACCACCACAACCTAACGCAAGGACAATGCTGGAGTCGTGACGTCACCACACACTCGCGGGATATTTCAGAATAAAAGCCCCACACAGATTCTCAGTGCAGAACATAATAATAATCGATACAACAATAACCGATACAACAATAACCGATACAAAAATAACCGATATAATAATAACCGATATAACAATAACAAAATAACAATAAGTATAACCGATATAACAATAACTATATAATAATAACCGATATAACAATAACCGATACAACAATAACCAATATAACAATAACAAAATAACAATAAGTATAACCGATATAACAATAACTATATAATAATAACCGATATAACAATAACCGATATAATAATAACCGATATAACAATAACCGATACAACAATAACCAATATAACAATAACAAAATAACAATAAGTATAACCGATATAACAATAACCGATATAATAATAACCGATATAATAATAACCGATATAACAATAACAAAATAACAATAAGTATAACCGATATAACAATAACTATATAATAATAACCGATATAACAATAACCGATACAACAATAACCAATATAACAATAACAAAATAACAATAAGTATAACCGATATAACAATAACTATATAATAATAACCGATATAACAATAACCGATATAATAATAACCGATATAACAGTAACCGATATAATAATAACCGATATAACAATAACCGATATAAAAATAACCGATATAACAATAACCGATATAACAATAACGATATAATAATAACCGATATAACAATAACCGATATAATAATAACGATTTAACAATAACCGATATAATAATAACAATATAATAATAATAATTGATATAATAATAATAACTGATATAATAATAACCAATATAACAATAACCGATATAATAATAACGATTTAACAATAACCGATATAATAATAACGATATAATAATAATAATTGATATAATAATAACCGATATAACAATAACCGATATAACAATAACCGATATAACAATAACGATATAATAATAACCGATATAACAATAACCGATATAATAATAACCGATAAAATAATAACCGATATAACAATAACGATGTAATAATAACCGATTTAACAATAACCGATTTAACAATAACCGATATAACAATAACCGATATAACAATAACGATGTAATAATAACCGATTTAACAATAACCGATATAACAATAACCGATATAACAATAACCGATATAACAATAACGATGTAATAATAACCGATTTAACAATAACCGATATAACAATAACCGATATAACAATAACCGATTTAACAATAACCGATATAACAATAACTATATAATAATAACTGATATAACAATAACCGATTTAACAATAACCGATATAACAATAACCGATATAACAATAACTATATAATAATAACCAATATAACAATAACCGATATAACAATAACTATATAATAATAACCAATATAACAATAACCGATATAACAATAACTATATAATAATAACCGATATAATAATGACCGATATAACAATAACTATATAATAATAACCGATATAATAATGACCGATATAACAATAACTATATAATAATAACCGATATAACAATAACCGATATAACAATAACGATGTAATAATAACCGATTTAACAATAACCGATATAACAATAACCGATATAACAATAACTATATAATAATAACCAATATAACAATAACCGATATAACAATAACTATATAATAATAACCGATATAACAATAACCGATATAACAATAGCCGATTTAACAATAACCGATTTAACAATAACCGATATAACAATAACTATATAATAATAACCAATATAACAATAACCGATATAACAATAACCGATTTAACAATAACCGATATAACAATAACCGATATAACAATAACTATATAATAATAACCAATATAACAATAACCGATATAACAATAACTATATAATAATAACCAATATAACAATAACCGATATAACAATAACTATATAATAATAACCGATATAATAATAACCGATATAACAATAACCGATATAACAATAACGATGTAATAATAACCGATTTAACAATAACCGATATAACAATAACCGATATAACAATAACCGATTTAACAATAACCGATATAACAATAACTATATAATAATAACTGATATAACAATAACTATATAATAATAACCGATATAACAATAACTATATAATAATAACTGATATAACAATAACCGATTTAACAATAACCGATATAACAATAACCGATATAACAATAACCGATTTAACAATAACCGATTTAACAATAACCGATATAACAATAACTATATAATAATAACCGATATAACAATAACTATATAATAATAACCGATATAACAATAACCGATTTAACAATAACCGATTTAACAATAACCGATATAACAATAACCGATATAACAATAACCGATTTAAC
Organism: Trichomycterus rosablanca; assembly: GCF_030014385.1. Lineage (NCBI taxonomy): Eukaryota > Metazoa > Chordata > Actinopteri > Siluriformes > Trichomycteridae > Trichomycterus > Trichomycterus rosablanca. The sequence goes on from NC_085993.1 coordinate 52,203,972, forward strand.
AATAACCGATATAACAATAACCGATATAACAATAACCGATTTAACAATAACCGATATAACAATAACTATATAATAATAACCAATATAACAATAACCGATATAACAATAACTATATAATAATAACCGATATAATAATAACAATATAATAATAATCGATATAATAATAACCGATATAACAATAACGATATAATAATAACCAATATAACAATAACCGATATAACAATAACTATATAATAATAACCGATATAATAATAACGATATAACAATAATCGATATAATAATAACCGATATAACAATAACGATATAATAATAACCGATATAATAATAACTGATACACGTTCTGCAGTGCACTAGTGTAGGGAGAAATCATTCATTCATTCAGTCAGTCATCCAATCATTCATTCCTTTATTTGGTTTGTCATTTATTTATTATTTTATACATGCACACATTTATTCATTCATAGTCGTTTATTTACACCTTCATTCATTCATTCATTCATTCTTTCATTTAAACTCAAACTCAAATGCAACTTTATTGGCATGACAAACTATGGACATTCGTATTGCCAAAGCTCAGTTACATATTTAGGAAATATAATTTAAAAGTATTATTTAAAAAAGTTAAATAAAAATAAAAACAACAATAAAAAGAATCATTCATTCATTAATTCATATATTTATTTATATATTTTACTAAACAATTTATACTGTGGTCAGAAACACTGTACACTGGAACATCTGGATCTGATGTGTTTTGTACCTAAAATGTATTCAATGTTTACAGTAGGATCATCAGTCATTGTAATAATGGAGGTTCAATGATTATTGTACTGTAACTATCGGGATTACTGACCCACATGCACACACACAATTACTCGTCATTTAGTATATGTAGGACTTATACTATATGTAGTAACAGTGATAGTACTAGTAAAGTAGGACTAGTTAGTGTGGTAGTTAGTTTAGTAAAGATTTCAGGGCTTTTATTGTGGCTGGGTGAGTGTGACGTCAGAATGTGAGATCAGCTGGCGGGGGGAAGTTGTCGTTTGTGTTCGTGTGTGTGTGTGTGTGTGTGTGTGTGTGTATGTGTGTGTGTGTAAGTGTGTGTGTGTGTAAGTGTGTGTTCAGTACAGTTGGATTCATGGATCGATCCGGAGTTTTACCATCATAACCTCGATATTATAACCTACAGACTGAAGCACGCAGGGTAAGTGTGTGTGTGTGTGTGTGTGTGTGTGTGTGTGTGTGTGTGTGTGTGTGTAGGGCAGTATAAGGGTAACTGAGATGAGATGTGAGTAACAGCACTGATACAAATATACAAATATAATATCATATATAAGGTGTTTATGGTGTGTGTGTGTGTGTGTGTGTGTGTGTGTGTGTGTGTGTGTGTGTAAAAATCTGATCATAAGGTGAGTGCAGTGTAAACAAACACTTTAATATTAATATTAATAATAAAGAAAATAATAATGTGTGTTTATGTGTAAATATAATTAACAGGTAAGTGATTGTAGTGTAAACAAACCATATTCATAGTAACACATTAATAACAACAGTAATAATAATATTAATATAATAATAATAACTATAATAATACTATTTATTCATAAGTAATATATAATAGTAAACAAACAGACTTTGCAATAATAATAGTAACACTAAAAGTGTGTGTGTAAATCTGCTCATAAGGTGAGTGCAGTGTAAACAATCAGACTTTAATAATAATCATAATAATAATAATAATGTGTGTTTGTGTAAATATAATTACGAGGTGAGTGATTGTAATGTGAACAGACTTTAATCATAATAATAAGAAAATAATAATAACAATAATGATAATAATAAAATAATAATAAGACGATAATAATAATAGTAGAATAATATTGATTGATAATTGTAATATTAACATAATAATAATATAATAATAATAACAACAATAATAATAATGATAAAATAATAATAGTAATCATAGTAACGTGTGTATGTGTAAAGTGACTGCTGATTACAGACTTTAAAAATAATAATAATAAAATAATACAAGTAATAATAATAATGAGACATAATAATAAGATAATATAATATAATAATAATAGAATAATATTATTAATGATAATTGTAATAATAAAATAATTATAATATAAATATAACTACAACAACAATAAAAATAATGATAATAATAATAAAAAATATTAGAATGTGTGTTATTTGGTCTTGCTGGAACTCCCCACACTGTTGCTTTAAAGTTAGAAGCATAAGATTTTCTTTATGTGAGCAATAATTGTGGCTAAAACTCCTGAAATGATGAGATAAAAGGAGCGTCCACTTACTTTTGACCATATATCGTGCATGTGTTTTGAACTTGACTGTAATTATTATTATTATTTTTATTATTTATTATTACATTTATTATTATTTTTGTATTATTATTATTATTACTATTTCTTTTCCACAGACTGAACCACTTCATGTACAGACTCCAGCAGCACTGTGAGAAACAGATGAACCCCCTCTGGACCCCCCAGAATTCCTCCACACAGACCTCATGTCGTTCCTGGTGAGAATAAACAGTGTAAACATGTCAGGTTTCTTCTTCTCGCTCTGTGCATGTGTTCGTCACTCCTCCGTCTGAACATCGTGTAGAACAGCAGAACCTTCATGTCTGGCCTGGTTCCTCAGCTATCAGGAGAGCGTTTAATAATAAACGTCCTCGTTAATCTTCTCCGTCCCTCTGAGGACGTTTCCTGTCCTACAGACACCGCTTCTCCTCTCACTGTGTCCTGTCTGTCCTACAGTCCTGATTCGAACCCTTCGTAGTGGAGTTGTAAACCCTGTGTGTTGTTTGTTACTCCTAAACCGTTAAAGTCATGATGTTCATCAACAGTCGGCTCCGACAGTCAGAGAAATTCAGAGGCGCAGCGGTAAATTATAGAATCCAGGGTTCGAATCCCCTGCGGTGCTGTTAACCGGTCGGGCGTCTACGTACAGACATTGGGGGGGGGGGGGGGTTGGACCATCCGCAGCCCTGACCAGGATTAAGTTTAAGTACAGTCGTAGTTGATTTGTACGTTCACGGCAACCCTAAAAGGAACACCTGTACACCTACCTGTTCATGTAATCGTCCACCAATCAAGAGGACCCCTGATTGAGTCTGTTTGTGGCATCCGGTGGCATCAGATGCTTTGAGTTTGCGAAACGTCCAGTAAGTGGCAGTTCTGCTGGCAGAAACACCTTGTTGATGATTAAAATCTATCAGTAAACCCCTCTTTACATACCTTACATGAACCTTTGGGTGGATGGGCTAGCAGAGCAGAGGGTCACGTCTGGTTCCTCTTAGTTTTGACCACCATGGACCAGTTAAGAGGACGCTCTCATCCAGACGCCAGCTACCAGCTGATGGATGGACATGTGGGTAGTAGGGTCAGAGTCCGGCATGACCAGCGTCCTCTTGTCGGACAGAAGAAGAACCTCGTATGATTTTCTTTTCAGTCTCCCTGTCAGCTTAAACTGGTCTGGCTGGTCAGCAAGGTGTTTCTGCCTGCAAAACTGCCGCTCACTGGATGTTTTTTATTGTTTTTTTGATATAAACGAGCAGGTGTACAGGCGTTCCTCATAAAGGTGATGCTGAGTGTTTTCTGCAACTGTTTTATTCCAGAATTTGAGTTGTTTTCTGAAAGTATTCTGGGTCAAAAATATATAGACAGCAACTTAGATTAGGAATTCATTATTTATTGGCCTGTACAACATGGAACAGTGTTCTCCTTGCCAAGGTCAGGCGAGAATATGAGAGAATATTTAAACCCATTTAAACCCACGTGACGCTGTCCACAGTCAACGAGTTTTACAAACGTATGCGCCTATACGCTCCTAATCTGAGTTTAAGCCGAAGTTTTTAGCTGATCTTTCTGTATGTGAAGCTTGCTCGACTGTGGCCAGCGTCACCTGTGCTGTCGTGGCCCTTTACAGCGCCGGCGAGGTCGCGCTCTGACTGTCGGACCCGACTGTACTCATGTTGTTGTGCTTGTGGTTGTTGCTTCATGTCCATGTTCCTCCCAGGACTGCTCCTGTATCTCCGCCCACTCCCAGGTACAGCCAATCAGCACCGAGGATCAGTATGAGGACATCAGCGGCTCGTACATGGTCAGTATGGTCCAGAAGTTCCATCCTGTTACACTCGAATGATCTAATAGCCTAAAAACACACAAACCGAACTGAGCGCCGGGTGATAGATAGGGATCCCACAGGGACCCGTCATAGGCCCTTTCATCCAGAGATGGAGAGTCGCACACACAGAGACTTCAGACTCGACTCGGAGTCTCTAGCGTCAGCACGTGTTAACCCTAGTTACATGTGATAATTAACCCGTTTCGGTCGTCTTAACCCACAACACACACAATGTGTAAATGTTCCAGCCAGCTTCCGGTGTAGTGATGAAGCGTCGCTCCCTACTCCCTACACAGTCTGAAGTTCACTTCATTTAAACATTCTCGTTACCTTTGGATCAGAATCTCACTTAAAATGGTGGAACACCCTACGTAGTGCACTTCACAGGAACGACCGGGGTGAATGGAACGCTCCTACAGAATCGGCGCTGATGGTTGAAAGACGCTTTCTGAACCAATCAGAGCTTCTGATTGTAATTGTTAGTAAGAAATGCTGTTATTTGCATTTATTCAGTTTGCGTCACACAGATGACGTGGTAATGAAACGCTCGATCGGCTTTCTAACCACTTCCTGTTTTACTTCACCACCGGGAAAAGTTTGGAGGTTTTTAATTATAAGCACGTTTACAAAATAACGGATTCTGTTCCTAATGGGACGCACGCTTATAAATGTAATAGCATCTGGAAGAACAGAAGCTAAGGTAAGCAGCGGTTATGATGGTTTTTGCTGTGTTTGGGATTTTGGCCGCCGTGCCGTGATTTATCGAGCGCTTTTGTTCTGTAATGAAAACAAAACGTATCAGTTGAAGCTTTTAACTGGAACCTTCTTGTTACAGAAATTACATTCATTTACACAATGAGGAGGAAAGTAAAGACACGAAGTAAAACGGCTAAATACACTCGCTAATCTGTTTAGATTATATTGACTCGGGATTTAACTCGGACTCGTATTTTGTGACTTGTGAACATCTCTGGTTTCATCCGACGTGGAATCGGAACTTGATTTTGAACCGCTTCTCTAATAAGGTTCTAAGAAACTTAAATGGAGTTGTTTTGGTTGAAACAGGCTATCAGGGAACCCTCAAAACAAAAGTGGCATCACTACCCTGTCAACCAATGCCAAGTTCAAAGGTGGGGTCCTCTCTGGAAGGGGGGCATCATGCCAACTCTGGCTCTTCGCTTTCTGAGAATGGTTCCATGGCGATGCCCGGGGGTGCTGCCACCTCAGCCGTGCACGCTTGAATTAATAAAGTACGCTGGCCGATCCTGGTGTTACGCCAAACGAAGAGCTGGCAAGTCTGTGCGAGAGAAACCATGATGTATAGAAACACGTCCACCTGGAGCGAATTAACACTCAACAGGGCTGCGTCCACCAGGGAACAGGGTGCCAGTCTATCGCAGGGTTTTGGTCACCCCCCCTCAGACACAGCAAGTCACGTCTGTGTGTACGGCCAGCCGGCATGAGATTTGAACCCGCGTCTCAGAGGTAGTGGCTAGGGTAATAAACTCCTGTGCCACCCATGTGCCCGCTTTATTAACCGTGCACCTTCATATAGACTCACTATACGGACAAAAGTATTGGGACGCCCCTTCTAATTACTGAATTCATGCATTTCAGTTAGGGAACAGTTTAAGGAAGGTCCTTTCCTGTCTCAGCATGACAAAGTGAGCTGTATAAAGACATGAGCCCTGAGCTCAGCCCCACTCGACAGCTCTGGGATGAACCGGAACCCAGACTGAGAAATCAATCAGTGCCCAGCCATACAAATACGAATGCTGTCAATTTTGACTGAATGGGCACAAATTCCCACAGACAGACACACTTCAAAGACACACTGTTGTTCTAGCTGAAACGGGACATCCGATAAGCTCACACTCAGGCGTCCAAATACTTTTGGTAATGGAATTTATACATCGGATGGATTCAAGCGTCCTAAATGATGTACTGCATCGTAAACAAGGTGTGTGTGTGTGTGCGTGTGTGTGCGTGTGTGTGTGTGCGTGTGTGTGCGCGTGTGTGTGTGTGTGTGTGCGTGTGTGTGCGTGTGTGTGTGTGCGCGTGTGTGTGTGTGCGTGTGTGTGTGTGTGTGTGTTACAGAGCAGTGATGGATCTGTATTCGGCGCTGATGATGACGACCTCTCCGGTCTTTCCGCCGACCCCGCAGACTATCAGCTCCTCTCAGTCCTGGGTGAGTGACGGTCAGTGTGAGGAACACGACGTTTTGGATGGACGTCTGGAAGCACCATGCTTCAGTGCTAGCAGTTTAGGGAAGGCCCCCTGATCTGCCTCACACACCTTCGAATCATAGCTCACTCCCCTCACTGTTGTGTGTTCAGGGCGGGGCTTCAATAACCTGAGCCAGGTGAGCACGGCGCGCCACAGGCCGTCCGGTCGACTGGTGGCGGTGAAGATCACCAACCTGGACGAGTGTACGGAGGAGGAACTGCTGCAGATCATGGTGAGTAACGGTTCTACTCTCCTCACGCACATACCACATACCAAACTTCAACCGGTTCTTCCAAAAGCACCAAGGTTCTAAGCAGCCTGAGCCTTGAGCTCATCAGTGCTTACTTTCCCAAACCAGCTTTCTGACCTGTTTAATCAACAAAGTGTTTCCACCTGCAGAACTTCCGCTCACTGGATGCTTTCTGTGTGTGTTTGCGCGCATGTTTGTGTGTGTGTTTGTTTGTGCTTGTGTATGATTGTGTGTGTGCATGTGTGTGTGTGTTCGTGTGTGTTTGTGTGTCCGTTTGTGTGTCTGTGTGTGTGCATGTGTGTGTGTGTGTTTGCGCGCATGTTTGTGTGTGTGTTTGTTTGTGCTTGTGTATGATTGTGTGTGTGCATGTGTGTGTGTGTTCGTGTGTGTTTGTGTGTCCGTTTGTGTGTGTGCGTGTGTTTGTGTGTCTGCATCTTTGTGTGTGTCTGTGTGCGCGTGTGTTTGTGTGCATGTCCATGTTTGTGTGTGTTTGTGTGTGTGTGTTTGTGTGCACGTGTGTGTTCGTGTCCTTGTGTGTGTGTGTGTGTGTGTGTGCGCGCGTGTTTGTGTGCACGTGTGTGTGTGTGTCCGTTTGTGTGTCCGTGTGTGTGCGCGTGTGTTTGTTTGTGTGTGTGTGTCTGTGTTTGTGTGCGTGTCCGTGTGTGTGTGCGCGTGTGTGTGTTTGTTTGTGTGCATGTGTGTGTTTGTGTGCACGTGTGTGTGTGTGTGTGTGTCCGTTTGTGTGTCCGTGTGTGTGCGCGTGTGTGTTTGTTTGTGTGTGTGTGTCTGTGTTTGTGTGCGTGTCCGTGTGTGTGTGTGTGCGCGTGTGTGTGTTTGTTTGTGTGCATGTGTGTTTGTGTGTTTGTGTGCGTGTCCGTGTGTGTGTGTGTGCGCGTGTGTGTGTTTGTTTGTGTGCATGTGTGTGTTTGTGTGTGTGTGTGTGTGTCCGTTTGTGTGTCCGTGTGTGTGCGCGTGTGTGTGTGTTTGTGTGTGTGTGTCTGTGTTTGTGTGTGTGTGTGCGTGTTTGTATGTGTGTTTGTGTGTGTGTGTGTGTGTCCATGTGTTTGTGTGTGCTTGCGTGTTCTTGTGTGTGTGTGTGTGTGTGTTCGTGTGTGTGTGCGTGTGCGTGTGTGTGTGTGTTACAGAACGAGGTGTTGTTATCCAGACTATTCCGTCACTCGAACCTGCTCACGTCCAGACTGGTGTTCAGCTCCTGCTCTCAGCTCTGGGTTCTCTCGCCCCTGATGAGCTACGGTAACCACACCCTTCCCATAATGCACTGCAACTCTAATGTTATAATATATGACATGGCCAAAAGTATGTGGACACCATCCAGGTAATTGAGTGCAAGCGTTTTATCCACACGTGGTGCTATTATCCTTTCAGGCGCCCCTATCTGAGGTGAGTTGCTGCATTTGCACCCAATGATTCCGGGCCAACCGGACCCACCGTGACCCTGACCAGGGTGGTAAAAAGTGTACAGAAATCATTTGCAGCAGTTTTGGGGGAGGGTCCTTTTCTTGTTAAAAAGGACATGGTTTGCTTTGACTCACCTGATCTGAAGGAACATACACTTTTGGGATGAATCGGAGCGTCGACCGTGAGCCAGGCCTCATCGTCCGACATCAGCTGCTCGTTTCGTCGAACACTAACCTACGAGATCATATTAATACCTGCGCTTGTGTAGCAGAATGTCCGGAGAACTCAGACTCGGGTGTCCACATACTTTTGGACCTTGGTTGTACCGGAACCCCTGGACTCCGGCCTGACCTGGGTTGCTGTCTGTAGGTTCGGCGGACTCGCTGCTGCGCTCCTTCTTTCCGGACGGGATGAGCGAGTCTCTGGTGGCGTATCTGCTGTACGGGGTCCTGAACGCCCTGAAGTACCTGCACCACATGGGCTACGTGCACAGGTAACCCCCCATCACCACCCCTCCTGAAATATCAGGCACCACCTGCCACACCACAAAGTTCTTAACTTTCAGTTAAGGTACTGGATTAGTAATCGAAAGGTCGCTGGTTTAAGCCCCATCACTGCCAGGATGCCATTGTTGGACCCTCAGTTGCTGAGACAGTACACCGTCACCGTGCTGTAAGTTGCTTTGGGTAAAAGCGTCTGCTAAATGAATACGTAAGTGTAACCAATTGAGGGTTAAGGGCCTCGCTCAGGGGCCCAACAGTGGCAGCCTGGCAGTGCAAGTGTCGGATGGGGCGTGTGTTAGTCAGAGTGGAGGGAATTTGATATGACTAAGTGGAGAGGAAAATGCGTTGGGAGTGATGAGTCAGGAACTGAATCTGACGGTAAGCCTATTTCTCCACGGTTTCAGGGGTGTGAAGGCGAGTCACGTGCTGCTCTCGGCGGGGGGGCGGGTGTGTCTCTCCGGGTTACGGTGTGTGTACAGCATGATGAGGGACGGGAGGAGGATGGAGGTGGTGCACGACATGCCACAACATGGTCCATCACTCCTGCCCTGGCTGAGCCCAGAGTTACTGAGACAGGTACACACACACACACACACACACACACACACACACACACACACACACATGCACATACACACACACACACACACACACACATGCACATACACACACACATGCACATACACACACACACACATATACACATACACACACACACACACACACACACATATACACATACACACACACACACATACACACACACACACAAATACACATGCATACAGACACATACACACACACATATACACATACACACACACATACACACACATGCATACAGACACATACACACACATATACACACACGTACACACACACTCATATACACACACACACATGCATACACACACACATGCGCATACACACATACACATGCACAAGCATACACACACTCACACACACATACATACACACATACACACAAATGCACATACATACACACCTACATACACACACCCTATACCTATAGCACTTATTGTCTGACCTGTGTGTGTTTGTACATGTGTGTGTGTGTGTGTGTGTGTGTGTGTGTGTGTGTGTGACCTCAGGATCTCCACGGTTATGGGGTGAAGTCTGACATCTACAGTGTGGGTGTGTTGGCGCTGGAGCTGGTCAGCGGGCGGGTACCGTTCCAGGACATGCCCCCTACTCTGGTACTCAAAATATTATTCATGCTACTGTATGTGGTCAAAAGTATGTGGACACCCGAAGCTCGTGTTTATACCTCGGTTGTGTATTCTCTGTGGGTGGGGCAGGGCACCCACACGGGCACTAATGTCTGTCCCAAGGGCATTTAGCGCCTCTTCCATGTGCATTAATTTGAGATAGAACATGTAAGCTCTCGATGTTGATCTCTGCGCTTCATGCGTGCGTGTGTGTGTGTAGATGCTGCTGCAGAAGCTGCGAGGTTCTCTGAGCTGCGTGCTGGACGGCGCCCCCTATCCTCTGGGGGATTTCAGCGCTCTGAAGGTTTCTCGCTCCGGCGTGGATTCGGGGATCGGCGAGAGCGTCGCGGCGGGAAGTTTAACCCGGACCGCCACGGCCGAGAGACCACAGAGCCCCGCCCCCAAAAACCACTCGGCTACACTGCACAACCTGTTACAGCTCTGCTTACAGCAACAACCGGAGCGCAGGTACCACACACACACAGAGACGTATACACACACACACACACTGCACAACCTGTTACAGCTCTGCTTACAGCAACAACCGGAGCGCAGGTACCACACACACACAGAGACGTATACACACACACACACACTGCACAACCTGTTACAGCTCTGCTTACAGCAACAACCGGAGCGCAGGTACCACACACACACACACACACACAGACGTATACACACACACACACACACACACACACACACACACACTGCACAACCTGTTACAGCTCTGCTTACAGCAACAACCGGAGCGCAGGTACCACACACACACACACACACACAGACGTATACACACACACACACACACACACACACACACACACACTGCACAACCTGTTACAGCTCTGCTTACAGCAACAACCGGAGCGCAGGTACCACACACACACAGAGACGTATACACACACACACACACACACACACACACACACACACACTGCACAACCTGTTACAGCTCTGCTTACAGCAACAACCGGAGCGCAGGTACCACACACACACACACACACACACACACACACAGAGACGTATACACACACACACACACACACACAGAGACGTATACACACACACGTATACACACACACACACACACACACACACTGCACAACCTGTTACAGCTCTGCTTACAGCAACAACCGGAGCGCAGGTACCACACACACACACACACACACACACACACAGAGACGTATACACACACACACACACACACACAGAGACGTATACACACACACGTATACACACACACACACACACACACACACTGCACAACCTGTTACAGCTCTGCTTACAGCAACAACCGGAGTGCAGGTACCACACACACACACACACACACACACACAGAGACGTATACACACACACACACACACACACTGCACAACCTGTTACAGCTCTGCTTACAGCAACAACCGGAGCGCAGGTACCACACACACACACACACACACACACACACACAGAGACGTATACACACACACACACACACACACACACACACAGAGACGTATACATACACACACACACACACACTGCACAACCTGTTACAGCTCTGCTTACAGCAACAACCGGAGCGCAGGTACCACACACACACACACACACACACACACAGAGACGTATACACACACACGTATACACACACACACACACACACACACACTGCACAACCTGTTACAGCTCTGCTTACAGCAACAACCGGAGTGCAGGTACCACACACACACACACACACACACACACAGAGACGTATACACACACACACACACACACACTGCACAACCTGTTACAGCTCTGCTTACAGCAACAACCGGAGCGCAGGTACCACACACACACACACACACACACACACACACAGAGACGTATACACACACACACACACACACACACACACACAGAGACGTATACATACACACACACACACACACTGCACAACCTGTTACAGCTCTGCTTACAGCAACAACCGGAGCGCAGGTACCACACACACACACACACACACACACACAGAGACGTATACACACACACACACACACACACACACTGCACAACCTGTTACAGCTCTGCTTACAGCAACAACCGGAGCGCAGGTACCACACACACACACACACACACACACACACACACACACAGACGTATACACACACACGTATACACACACACACACACACACACACACAGAGACGTATACACACACACACACACACACACACACACACACTGCACAACCTGTTACAGCTCTGCTTACAGCAACAACCAGAGCGCAGGTACCACACACACACACACACATACACACACAGAGACGTATACACACACACACACACACACACTGCACAACCTGTTACAGCTCTGCTTACAGCAACAACCGGAGCGCAGGTACCACACACACACACACACTTACACATATACACACACACACACATGTATACACACACACTTACACATATACACACACACTTACACATACTCACAAAACACACACACACGCACATACATAACACAAACACACACATGTATACACAAACACATTACACACACATATCAAACACACACACACATGTATACACACATTACATACACACATAACAAACACGTATGCACACACTCTCACACACACGTACACACACACACACGTATACACAAACACGTTACATTTACAGATTTGTACACACACACACATTAGTATACACACATTGCACTCACACACGCACACACCAATCCACCCTCCACACACTTGTACCTACAGTGAAGCTCAGGTACACACACACAGGTATTGTACCGTGATACTGGAGGTTCCTTTCAGAGTTCCTGTGAGGGCTCCTGTTGGGGTTAGGATGAGGGTTTGGGATTGAGATTAGGATTAGTGGTGTGGTACTAGATTTTGGGGGATTTGGATGAGACCCTAAGTGTGAGTAAGTGTGTGTACTGTATCTATAATTGTGTGTGTTTGTGTGTTTCAGACCGTCTGCATCGGCGCTCCTGACTCACCCGTTCTTCAAACAGGTCGGTTTCTCTCTGATCATACACTCATCATTAACTCTGTGATAAAGTTTGTGCACCCTGCTCACAATCCACCTTCTGCACGTTTAGTGTCGGTTTATTAGAAAAACGTATAATGGGTCTCCCAGCAGGGGGCGCCCGAACTCCCTCTGAAATCCGACACAGAAAAATAATGAATAAACATACAGTGTATCACAAAAGTGAGTACACCCCTCACATTTCTGCAGATATTTAAGTATATCTTTTCATGGGACAACACTGACAAAATGACACTTTCACACAATGAAAAGTAGTCTGTGTGCAGCTTATATAACAGTGTAAATTTATTCTTCCCTCAAAATAACTCAATATACAGCCATTAATGTCTAAACCACCGGCAACAAAAGTGAGTACACCCCTAAGAGACTACACCCCTAAATGTCCAAATTGAGCACTGCTTGTCATTTTCCCTCCAAAATGTCATGTGATTTGTTAGTGTTACTAGGTCTCAGGTGTGCATAGGGAGCAGGTGTGTTCAATTTAGTAGTACAGCTCTCACACTCTCTCATACTGGTCACTGAAAGTTCCAACATGGCACCTCATGGCAAAGAACTCTCTGAGGATCTTAAAAGACGAATTGTTGCGCTACATGAAGATGGCCAAGGCTACAAGAAGATTGCCAACACCCTGAAACTGAGCTGCAGCACAGTGGCCAAGATCATCCAGCGTTTTAAAAGAGCAGGGTCCACTCAGAACAGACCTCGCGTTGGTCGTCCAAAGAAGCTGAGTGCACGTGCTCAGCGTCACATCCAACTGCTGTCTTTGAAAGATAGGCGCAGGAGTGCTGTCAGCATTGCTGCAGAGATTGAAAAGGTGGGGGGTCAGCCTGTCAGTGCTCAGACCATACGCCGCACACTACATCAAATTGGTCTGCATGGCTGTCACCCCAGAAGGAAGCCTTTTCTGAAGTGTCTACACAAGAAAGCCCGCAAACAGTTTGCTGAAGACATGTCAACAAAGGACATGGATTACCGGAACCATGTCCTATGGTCTGATGAGACCAAGATTAATTTGTTTGGTTCAGATGGTCTCAAGCATGTGTGGCGGCAATCAGGTGAGGAGTACAAAGAAAAGTGTGTCATGCCTACAGTCAAGCATGGTGGTGGGAATGCCATGGTCTGGGGCTGCATGAGTGCAGCAGGTGTTGGGGAGTTACATTTCATTGAGGGACACATGAACTCCAATATGTACTGTGAAATACTGAAGCAGAGCATGATCCCCTCCCTCCGGAAACTGGGTCGCAGGGCAGTGTTCCAGCATGATAATGACCCCAAACACACCTCTAAGACGACCACTGCTTTATTGAAGAGGCTGAGGGTAAAGGTGATGGACTGGCCAAGCATGTCTCCAGACCTAAACCCAATAGAACATCTTTGGGGCATCCTCAAGCGGAAGGTGGAGGAGCGCAAAGTCTCGAATATCCGCCAGCTCCGTGATGTCGTCATGGAGGAGTGGAAAAGCATTCCAGTGGCAACCTGTGAAGCTCTGGTAAACTCCATGCCCAGGAGAGTTAAGGCAGTTCTGGAAAATAATGGTGGCCACACAAAATATTGACACTTCAGGAACTTTCACTAAGGGGTGTACTCACTTTTGTTGCCGGTGGTTTAGACATTAATGGCTGTATATTGAGTTATTTTGAGGGAAGAATAAATTTACACTGTTATATAAGCTGCACACAGACTACTTTTCATTGTGTGAAAGTGTCATTTTGTCAGTTGTCCCATGAAAAGATCTACTTAAATATCTGCAGAAATGTGAGGGGTGTACTCACTTTTGTGATACACTGTATGCGTGGAATTTGACCAGGGGGGGTGGGTCTCCAAAATGTTACGCGAGACTCAAAGTGTGTGTGTGTGTGTGTGTGTGTGTGTGTGTGTGTGTGTTGTAGGTGAAGAAACACACCCTGGACTCGTTCCTCAGCCTGATGTACCCAGCCGTGCCTCTGTCCTGCCCCGTGGACGTCCCCCCGTCGACCCCCACGACCCCGTCCAACATCCACACTAGCACCGAACCTGTGGACGGAGGACTGTGGGACTTCTCCTAATACACACACACACACACACACGCTACACAATCTACACACAGCGCTGTGAAAAAGTAATCGCCCCCCCCCCCCCTCTGATTGACCACACCAAATATTTTCCGATCGGTCATCTGTCCGTGAGCTGAAGCTGAGACACTGTAGCATTTTTTACTACTTTATTTCTGCATTTTCTCCCTTTTTCTCCCAGTTTAGTCGTAGCCAGTTCCTGTTTCTCTGCTGGAGACCCCGATGGTGTACGAGGAGGGTATATTCGCTCCCACCGACCCCTTCTTATCCCCCCGTACCTCAGTGGATCAGCGTGTGAGGTCGGCGTACAGGCGCCTCGGAATACTAACCAGGGTCCTTACACGGCGTCGAAGACCCCGCCCACTTTTTAGTCCCGTCTTTTCCCACCCAGCAGACTAGCGACCGATTTTGTCTGCTGCCGGCACTAGGGGGCGCCCAGTCGACCGGTAGCAGAGCTGAGATTTTAATAATGCAGTATTATTTGATTAAGGGGTCACTTACTTTCTCACAGCACTTTAAGACATGCTTGATGTTGCCAGATCATGCAGAACTGCGTAGATATTCAGCATACACAACAAAGAAGAAGATGCCCTTGGTATAAACGGTACAACCACTGTGCTTAGTCTAGATCTTCCTCTCCGGTCCTGATTATTATGGGATTGTTTAGCGTTGGTGTTGGTTGGTCTGAAAGCTTCGGTCACACCAGGTCACACCAGGATTTTGGAGTGAAACCGAACCAAATCTCACCGCACAATGTCGTTCCCTTGATTTTTTACCCACTGATCCACTGTAGCACTGTTCCACCATCATCCAGAACGGTTCTGCGCTTTTCCACCACGAAGGTTCTCAGCCTGAATAACGGACGCCGCTCTGACCCCCGTAATCTTGCTGGTCTGGAACCGACGAACCTGTGATGCAAACGGCCGATGTACTGGATCTTAGCGTCACCATAATTACACTGTTTACCACCTTTTTACCATTTACGACTAAAGCGGGAGAAAAGCTGATGGAGGTTTCGTGTAGTTCACGTGTTAAAGGCAGCGGATCTTTGATCAGCACCAGATTGTTAGCAGGAGGGCGTGGTGAGCCCTCACCCGCAGTGGTCCGAGGAGGCCCCGGTGATGTACCCGCAGAGCCTGACCCTGAAGAACCTGTGAAGAACTGAGAACTCGCTCCATACTGTAGAACCGAAACCTAAACTGTGATCGACTCCTCGTCTATAAGAGTCGTTTTATTATTTCATGTTTTTGTTTCACGTGTCTGAACCATCATAATCCGATATCAATAAAATATTCTGACCTCGTTTCTTTAAAGCTTCTGTCGTTCTGAGTTCATCTCAAAACGTTCTGATCCTGAAGAACCTTTAGTTCAGTTTTTCATAAATTATTTAAGATGCTAAGCAGGTATAAAGATGCTATTTTGTAGCCTGGCGTAATCAGAAATATTCACTATATTGCCAAAAGTATTCGCTCGTCTTCCTTCACACACATACTTGAGTGACTCCCATTCTTAATCTATAGGGTTTAATATGATGTCGCCACCCTTTGCAGCGATAACAGCTTCAACTCTTCTAGGAAGGCTTCCCACAAGGTTTAGGAGTGTGTTTATGGAAATTTTTGGCTCACAGTCTCCGCTCTAATTCATCCCAAAGGTGTTCTATCTGTCGGGTCGAGGTCAGGACTCTGTGCGGGCCAGTCAAGTTCTTCCACACCAAACTGGCTCATCCACGTCTTTATGGAGCTTGTGCTTTATGCACTGGTGCACAGTCATGTTGGAACAGGAAGGGACCATCCCCAAACTGTTCCCACAAAGTCGGGAGCATGAAATTGTCCAAAATCTCTCGGTGTGCTGAAGCATTAAGAGTTCCTTTCACTGGAACTAAGGGGCCGAGCCCGACTCCTGAAAAACACCACCACACCATAATCCCCGCTCCACCACACTTTACACTCGGCACAATACAGTCAGACAGGTACCGTTCTCCTGGCGACCGCCAAACCCAGACTCGTCCATCGTATCGCCAGACGGAGAAGCGTGATCCGTCACTCCAGAGAACACGTCTGCACTACTCTAGAGTCCAGTGGTGGCGTGCTTTACCCCATGCGCTTGGTGATGTAAGGCTTGGATGCAGCTGCTCGGCCATGGAAACCCGTTCCATGAAGCTCTACACACTGTTCCTGAGATCATCTGAAGGCCACATGAAGTTTGGAGGTCTGTAGTGATCGACTCTGTTGGTGACCTCTGTGCATTTTACGTGGTAACACTCGGTGGCTGAGTCGCTGTCGTTCCCAATCGCTTCCACTTTGTTATAATAGCACTGACAGTCGACTGTGGAATATTTAGTAATGAGGAAATTTCACCACTGGATTTGTTGCACAGGTGGCATCACGGTACCACGCTGGAATTCACTGAGCTCCTGAGAGCGACCCGTTCTTTCACTAATGTGTGTAGAAGCAGTCTGCATGCCGAGGTGCTCGGTTTTATACACCTGTGGCCATGGAAGTAATTGGAACTCCTGAATTCAATGATTTGGATGGGGGAGTGAATACTTTTGGCAATATAGTGTATGTGGACATCTGGGAGGCTTAGGTGGCGCAGCAGTAAAACACACTCAGCTTTGCTACACGGACAACGATCGGATTGGATATGACTTGATCAGGAGGAGAATGCTCAAGTATGCTTTTTGGAAATTCCATTCTAAACCCCATGGGTTGGACTTGTGGTTCTGACAGCCTCCAGTTATTGGAGCGTGGCTGTAGGAATTTGCGAGGTCAGGCCCTTGAAGAGTAAAGGGCCTTCCCGAAACTGTTTCCACAAAACTGATGCTTTAGATCCTGACGTATATTTTAATTGTTTTGATTAAATTGTTTTAATAATTCTGGATTTTGTCCTGTAGATGGCGCTGTATCTTTATTTACCATTCATTCATTTAATGTATGTTTTACCACCAAGTTATCCTGTTCAGTGTCGCGGTGGGTCCGAAAATTCACATTGCACACACACGATCATCCAGGAACATGAAAGGACCTTCCCTAAACTGTTGCTGAAAAGTTGGAAGCTCTGTTAGCAGTTCATCTGACTGAAACTATACACACCGATCAGCCATAACATTAAAACCACCTCCTTGTTTCTACACTCACTGTCCATTTTATCAGCTCCACTTACCATATAGAAGCACTTTGTAGTTCTACAATTACTGACTGTAGTCAATCTGTTTCTCTGCATGCTTTGTTACCCCCCTTTCATGCTGTTCTTCAATGGTCAGGACCCCCACAGGACCACCACAGAGCAGGTATTATTTAGGTGGTGGATGATTCTCAGCACTGCAGTGACACTGACATGGTGGTGGTGTGTTAGTGTGTGTTGTGCTGGTACGAGTGGATCAGACACAGCAGCGCTGCTGGAGTTTTTAAACACCGTGTCCACTCACTGTCCACTCTATTAGACACTCCTACCTAGTCGGTCCACCTTGTAGATGTAAAGTCAGAGACGATCGCTCATCTATTGCTGCTGTTTGAGTCGGTCATCTTCTAGACCTTCATCAGTGGTCACAGGACGCCGCCCACGGGGCGCTGTTGGCTGGATATTTTTGGTTGGTGGACTATTCTCAGTCCAGCAGTGACAGTGAGGTGTTTAAAAACTCCACTCACACCAGCACAACACACACTAACACACCACCACCATGTCAGAGTCACTGCAGTGCTGAGAACAGCATGAAAGGGGGTAACAAAGCATGTAGAGAAACAGATGGACTACAGTCAGTAATTGTAGAACTACAAAGTGCTTATATAGGGTAAGTGGAGCTGATAAAATGGACAGTGAGTGTAGAAACCAGGAGGTGGTTTTAATGTTATGGCTGATCGGTGTATATAGTGATGATGGATTAGTGCCCTAGGTAGTGCACTAGTGAGTGAGCGTGTCTGATTTGGAACGCACCCCCGGACCCGCCTCTTGCTCCACATAGGCACCGTAAAGCTGCGTGACACTGTCGCGAAATCTACAGGGAGAGCAAAATAAATACATCTGGGAGGATTATGGATCAGACGCGCATCAGATCTCCGAGCCAGGATCCGATCTAGGTTCAGCAGTCCCGGGGGATCAGATCACTGTGATCGGGCGGTGTGAGAGAGAGCGGATCTCCGGGGATCGGAGCGCAGCGGCCGGGACAGTCTGGTGATCGATACCGCGGTACGTTTTATTACTCCGATAATCAATCCGATTATTAATCATTCCGATCACCATCAGCTCTGTGGTCCTGGTCTGTGTGTGGACAGGACGTGTGTTCATTAGTTTATGGACGCCAGTTCGTCCTGTTAGCTCTCCACACCACCACGCTGTAGATTATTATTATATTATTATTATATTTTTATATCCTGAGACTTTTATTATGTATTTTATCATCACACTCCAGCTCAGGAGTTTACTGACACTGTTCCGTGTCTGTGACTGAATGACTGAAGCTCAAACTTCATGAATTTGGGGATCTGATTCTTTTCCCCCACCAGCAGTTCTGTCCCAGCTTCCATACCTTCATCAGAATGTGTTGGATCTGTCTGTCTGTAGGTCTGTCTGTTGGTCAGTAGGCTAGTTTGTCTGTACCTGCCTGTCTCTCTCTCTCTGTATACTGTCAGTTAGACAGTTGATGAGCTGGCTGTCTGTCAGTCAGTGTTTCTCTCTGTCTGTAAGTTGGTCAGTGAGTCTGTCTGTTAATAAGCTGGTGTGTCTTTATGTCAGTCGTTCAGCTGGTGTGTGTTTGGGTCTGTTAATCAAGTAGTGTGTGTGTCTTTCTCTTTGTTGTTTAGCCGGTTTGTCCTTTTGTCTTGCGGTCAGTTGATCAGCCAGTGTTTCTTTCTGTCTGTAGTTCAGCAGGTATGTAATTCAGTCTGTCGGTCAGTTTGTGTGCCTGTCTATCAGTCGTTCAGCTGATAGTGTGTCTTACTGTCTGTCATTTAGCTGGTATATGTTTTGGTCTGTTAATCAACTGTTGGTCAGGCAGATTTTTTTCTGCCTGTCAGTCAATGTATCTTCCTGTCTGTTGGTCAACTTGTATTTTGGTCTGTTAATCAAGTGGTGTGTGTGTCTTTCTGTTTGTTGTTTAGCCGGTGAGTCTTTTTGTCTTGCGGTCAGTTGGTCAGCCAGTGTTTCTTTCTGTCTGTAGTTCAGCCGGTATGTATTTCAGTCTGTCGGTCAGTTGGTGTGTTTTTCTATCAGTTGTTCAGCTGGTGTACCCTTCTGTCAGTCATTCAGACGGTTTGTGTTTTGGTCTGTAAATCAGCTGGTGTGTTTTTCTGTCTGTCGTTCAACCAGTATTTTGGTCTGTTAATCAACTGGTGCGTGTTTGAGTCTGTGGGTCAGCTGGTTTGTCTTTTTGTCTTTCGGTCAGTTTTTTTAGTCAATGTGTCTAGTTTAGTCTTTCTGTCTGTTGGTCAGCCGGTGTGTCTCTGTCTGATGTTTAGCTTGTGTGTCTTTCTGTCTGTCAGTAAGTTGTTTTGTCTTTATGTCTGTTGGTCAGGCAGATTTTTTTCTGCCTGCCGGTCAGTCAATGTGTCTTCCTGTCTGTTGGTCAGCCAGTGTGGTCTTTTCTCAGTCGTTCAGCCTGTATTTTGGTCTGTTAATCAAGTAGTGTTTCTTTCTGTCTGTAGTTCAGCCGGTATGTATTTCAGTCTGTTGGTTAGTTGGTGTGTCTTTATATCAGTTGTTCAGTTGGTGTGTCTTTGTCTATCTATGTCTGTCATTTAGCTGGTGTACCCTTCTGTCAGTCATTCTGTCAGTCATGTTTTGGTCTGTTAATCTGTTGGTGTGTCTTTCTGTCTGTAAATCATTTGGTGTGTCTTTAAGTCAGTCATTCAGCCAGTGTGTTCTTTTGTCAGTCGCTCAGCCTGTATTTTGGTCTGTTAATCAAGTGGTCTGTCTTTCTGTCTGTAGATCAGCCAGTGTGTTTCAGTCTGTCAGTTAGTTGGTTTGTATTTCTGTCTGTTGTTCAGCTGGTGTGTTTTTGGGTCAGCTGGTTAGTCTTTTTGTCTTTCGGTCAGTTGGCCAGCCATGTGTCTTCATGTCTGTCAGTCAGTTGTTTTATCTTTATGTGTTTCGGTCAACCAGGTTTTTTTTTCTCGCTGTTGGTCAGTCAATGTGTCTTTCTGTCAGTTGTTTACCCAGTCAGCCGGTATGTGTTTTTACCTGTTAGTCAGCTGGTGTGTCTTTCTGTCTGCCAGTCAGTAGTTTTGTCTTTTTGTCTTGTGGTCTGTAGGTTTTTACATAAGTAAGTTTGTGCACCCTGAATAAATTGGTGGTGGGGGGGGGGGGGGGGGCAGGTTTATGGTGTTTAAGACAGATTTTCTAGACTGACTGGGTCTGTAAACTCGTTTTTATCTGATTTGTTTTCTCTGCTGACAGATCGGATGAGGATCACTGACCACCAGTAACAGAATTCCGGACCAGTAAAGGAGGATTCTGGTCTGACTGGTCCAGGATTCATCAGATCTCTCCTCAGAACCCACGATGTTTGTAATGCCGATGACAGACGGCCAGCACTGACGCCCCGTTACTGACGCCCCGTTACTGACGCGTGTCTGTAGGATGGGAGTTTAACTCTGGGACGCTCGTGTGGATCGGATCATGTGGAAGTTCGGCCCTTGACTCTGGATCAGTAGTGTAAATATCTGTGCCCACATGCGGGCATCGTCCTGGCACGGCAGCCGACAGCATGGCATCCAACGAGAGACTGTACGAGGTGTGGATGTTGTACTGCACCAAGGTAACTGGTTTGGTTCTTTATATTAAACCGGCGTGATCATGTGACCGACACCAGGGTGCAGCTGCTAGTGTGGGTGAAGAGTTTTGCATGCTTGCGGAGGGTGGATTGGCTGTGAAACATCAGTGTCCCAATACTTTTGACTCTATAGTGTCAGTGTAAAAGGTTCAGAACCCGATGACATAGGGCGCAGATATTGGCACCACTCATACAGACAGCAAACAAGCCCAGTATGCACACACACCAACCACAACTACACACACACACACACACACACACCAACCACAACTACACACACACACACACACACACACCAACCACAACTACACACACATGCACAAAAACGCAGTTGCACACACACTTACGCATACACACACACACACGCATACACACACACACCAGCCACACGCTGTTCAGAAATGACCTATCATTAGCAGGATGTTTGGTTGCCATGCAAGCATGTATTGTGTCGGTGTGTGTGTGTGTGTGTGTGTGTGTGTGTGAGAGAGAGTGTGTGTGCGTGTGTGTGTTTCTCTGGCACACATACAACTGCGTCTTTGTGCGTTTGTGTGTAGTTGTGGTTGGTGTGTGTGTGTGTGCATGCATGTGTTATATTTGTGTGTGTGTGTGTGTGTAAGTGTGTGCGCACGTGTGTGTGTGTTTGTTCATCTGTGTTGGCGTGTGTGTGTGCGCATGTTTGAGAGTGTGTTAGTGTGTGTGCACATGTGTGTGTGTGTGTTCATGTTTGACAGTGTGTTAGTGTGTGTGTTTATTCCTGTGTGTGTGTGTTAGTGTGTGTGTACGTGTGTGTTCATGTTTGTTCATGTGTGTTAGTGTGTGTGTGTGTGTGTGTGTGATCATGTTTGTTCATGTGTGTGTGTTATATTTGTGAGTGTGTTTATATGTTTGTGTGCGCTCATGTTTGAGAGTGTGTGTTAGTGTACGTGTGCGCACGTGTGTGTTCATGTGTGTGTGTTCATATGTGTGTGTGTTCATGTGTGTGTGTGTGTGTGTGTGTTCATATGTGTGTGCGCTCATGTTTAAGAGTGTGTTAGTGTGTGTGTGTGTGTGTTCATATGTGTGTGTGTTTTTGTGCGCTCATGTTTGAGTGTGTGTGTGCGAATGTGTGTGCGTGTGTGTGTGTGTGTGTGTGTGTGTGTGTGTGTTAGTGAGTGTGTGTGTGTGAGTGTGTGTGACCGCTGATAGTATAAGTGTGTTAGCGTGGCGGTTATTTGGCGGCGGTTATTTGGCGGCGGCGGTGGGAGGAGAGGCTGTGGGAGCGTTTTGGGGACGGAGGGACGTGGAAAGTCCCAGATTGTCCCGTTGAGGGACGTGTGATCACGTGGGGAGATCCACTAAACTACCAGAATGAATGATCGTGACTCCTCTGTGCCCATATAGCTGAGACTAGTATGACTGTGGAACAGTGGACGTTCAGTCAAGGGCTGAAAGAAAACCCTCATTTAAATTACATTTACATTTTCAGCATTTAGCAGACACTTTTATTTAAAGCGACTTACAGCACTGTGACAGTGTACAGTCAGAGCAATTGAGGGTTAAGGGCCTCGCTCAGGGGCCCAACAGTGCTGCCTGGCAGTGGTGGGGCTTAAACCAGCGACCTTTCGATTACTAGTCCAGCAGTTTAACCACTAGGCCACACCTGCCTGCCCATAGGAACTCAGAGACCAGAAACCAGAAACAGGTTCTACTGAGGAGCGGAAGAGACGCTGTTTACCGTCAAGCAAGCTTCACGCTGCCGTGGGTCGAGAGGCTACAGCTTTCTGGTCAGGGCTGCACAGTCAGTGATGGACTACCCAGGGATGAGATTTATAGACGAGCGATTCCAGTCCAGGATACGAGCCGGTGAAGTACACCATGTTGCCATGGCGATTGCTTGCCCTTAGTGAAACCATGGCAACCAAACACCCACAGCGGCGATGACGCTTCCGGTGTGAACATGGGGCGACGAGCGATCAGCAACTCGGGCGACAAGAGGCGAAAAGTCGCTGCCGCTGAACTCGGGTGGTTCTGAGAGCGAAGGAGGTTCTACCCAGGATTAGTACGGTGCCTTTTCGGTGACCCTGGCTGTTAACAACCCCCCCCCCCCCAGCAGCGCTGCTGAGTCTGATCCACTCATACCAACACAACACACACTAACACACCGCCACCATGTCAGTGTCACTGCAGTGCTGAGAATCATCCACCACCTAAATAATACCTGCTCTGTGGTGGTCCTGTGGGGGTCCTGACCATTAAAGAACAGGGTGAAAGGGGGGTAACAAAGCATGTAGAGAAACAGATGGACTACAGTCAGTAATTGTAGAACTACAAAGTGCTTCTATATGGTAAGTGGACAGTGAGTGTAGAAACAAGGAGGTGGTTTTAATGTTATGGCTGATCTGTGTGTGTGTGTGTGTGTGTGTGTGTGTGTGTTTTGTCTAAAGCAGTCATTACAGAAAAATCCTGTTAAACCAGTTAAACCACATGAAAGGTTTCAGTTAGACTGGATCTGTCACACACACACACACACAGACACACACACACACACACACACACACACACACACATAGTATCCTCTGATAACACACACTCTGGCCGAACACGCACGTCATGTTTGTTTACACTCTTTGGTCAAAATATGTGGACGCCCCTCCTAATGATTAAGTGCAGGTGTTCCAGCCACGCCCGCCGCTAACAGGTGAACAGGTGTACTTTCTATTCCACCTGGAAACAGTTTAGGGAAGGTCCTGTTCCAGCCAGCTCTATAACGACGTGGTTTGGTCCTCGACACCTCGGGGATGAATCGGAATGTCTCTTGGGCCGGTAATGGGAAGGTCCGTGGGTCATTGGCAGGTTCCTTCTGTCGGGCCCCTGAGCGAGGCCCTTAACCCTGAGCTGCTTGGATTGGTACCTACAAACATAAGCAAGTGTGCTGCAGTTACGCCCTCTGCTGGCTGATCGATGGTGCCGCACAAAGCTAAAGGATAATGGAGATCGGTGCGTGACTCTCCGTGCGCTATACCGATCTCTTTCTAATGCATTTCCTCCCACTTTAGTCGTATCCAGTTCCCCGATCATATTCCACCTCCACTCCTGACCAAGCAGGGTCGTGACTGACACACGTGTGCAGGACCAACCGCTTCTTTTCCCCTGCACCGGACGGGTTCATACGGAGATCCGTATCGTGCACGGAGAGTCACGCACCGATCTCGGTTATCCCCCGTCTCTGTGTAGTGCAGCGCCGCCCATCAGCCAGCAGAGGGCGTAACTGCAGCACTTCTGAGGAATCCCTACGGCCCTCCCTCCCTCTGACAGGCTGATTAGGCGCCCGGCTGGCCGGTAGCACAGCTGAGATTCGAACACGCAAGCTTGAGATGTCAGTGCTGGTGGACTGGCATGATTCTACCACTGTGCCACACACACACACACACACACACACACACACATGATGATGGTGCTCTGAAAACCAGCGGGAGTGGTGTAGTCCCAAAATAAACAGGGCGTGTGTCCTCGATCCCGTCCAGAAACCTCAATGGGTATCTGTACTGCTGCTGAATGGGCACACACACACACACACACACACACACACACACACACACAAATACAGCAGTGGTATTATGGTGGCGTTCTTCTCAGTCGAATTTGGATATGTCTGATGGCACACACACACACACACACACACACACACACACACACACACACACACGCGTGACAGACTATCCCCATGATCTCACTCTGAGGAATTTTTTACCAGGACTTCCTGCTGTATAGCACAGAGGGCAAAGACGTGGTCACTACACACACACACACACACACACACATATACAGTCACACAACAAACACACACACACAGTATCACACACACATATACAGTATTACAGAGTATCACACACACACACACACACATACACAGTCACACAGCAAAACTCACACACACATTATCACACACACACACATACACACAATATCACAGACATACCCACACTGTCTTTCTCTCACACATCACACACACACACACACACACACACATAGTATTAAACACATATACTGTCTCTCTCTCTCACACACACAGTCACAAACAGCATCACACACACACAGTCTCACAGACACAGTATCACACACACACACACACACACACACACACACACACACACACTGTCTGTCTCTCTCTCACACACACACACACACACACACACTTTTCCTCTGTCCTGTTTTAGCACAAAACGAGCTCCATTAAAATGGTTTAGTTTACTTGGTGTGGGGTAGTTTGGAAGTCTCATTAGTGTGACACACATTCTTGACATTCCAAAAATACACACATACCCACACACACACACCTACACACACCTACACACACACACACACACACACACACACACCTTCTATCAGATTCTATAGATTAAGTGTAAATTAGAAGAAATGTTTCACACTTCAGAGCACAACAGTTCAATCACTGAAACTAATAATATAAAATAATAATAATAATAATAAAATAATAATAATAATAATGAAATAATAAGAATAATAAGAATAATAATAAAATAATAATAAAATAATAAGAATATTACATATAATATTATTAATATTAAATATCTAATAATAGTAATAAATATATAATAATAATAATAAATGTATAATAGTAATAAAATAAATAAAACATAATAATAATAACAATAATAGTCATAATAATAAATATGTCAAATATAATAATACCAAGAAAAGTAATACAAGTTTGAAAAACACAATATAATAATTAATAATAATATCAATAATATTACCAAAATATTTTGATAATATATGTTAATAATAACAATAATAATAATAATAATAATAATAATAATGGTATCAAAATGTAATAAGGATATAAATTAAAAGAAAATATAGTAGTAGTAGTAAAATAAATAATAATAATGTATAATATTAATATTAATAATATTAACAATAAATAAAATATTCTGATAATAAAAATAATAATAATAAAATATAATAAAATAATAATATTATTTTATTAATAATTAAAAATTAGTAATAATAAAAATAATGACATAACTTTAATCACTGAAACTATTAAGAATAAACTCTAGCATGTGCAGTCATGTGTGCAGGCGCTGGTTTGGTGGGTGGACGTGGTGACCCCACCCTGCTGGAATCTTTAGTGAATGTAAAAGATTGAAACTCTTTGTTGTTCTCGTCCCGTCCTGAATTGCGTGACCCCATCAGTGACCCTGTCCTGTTTCTCTCCTCCCCAGCGAGACCCGGATTACCTGACGCTGTGGCTGGAGACCTTCATCAGCTCGTACGATCGCAGCCTCAACGTGGACTTTGAGAAGCAGCCCTGCAGGTACGTGAGGGGACTCACTGTGTCCCTGACCAGGAAAAGACTGAAAGATTTGCAGTCAGCAATTAGAAGAGGTGTCCGCATACTTTTAGTGTGTGTGTGTGTGTGTGTGTGCATTAGTGTGTGTGTGTGTGTGTGTGTGTCTGCATTAGTGTGTGATGAGTGTGTGATGAGTGTGTGTGTGTGTGTGTGTGTGTGTGTGTGTGTGCATTATTGTGTGTGTGTCTGCATTAGTGTGTGATGAGTGTGTGTGTGTGTGTGTGTGTGTGTGTGTGTGTGTGTGCATTATTGTGTGTGTGTCTGCATTAGTGTGTGATGAGTGTGTGATGAGTGTGTGATGAGTGTGTGATGAGTGTGTGATGTGTGTGTGATGAGTGTGTGTGTGTGTGTGATGAGTGTGTGTGTGTGTGTGCATTATTGTGTGTGTGTGTAGCTTTTAGTGCCTCGCTGTGGTCGTGTGACCGGGGTTGGGTATACGAGGAGAAGGTCGTGGTGGCATCTCAGCATGGTTTCCTACGTTTCCTCCACCCACTCACGACCCTCACCGTCGCACGCACGCACGCACGCACACACACACACACACACACACGCACACACACACCGTGTTCGATTCCTTTCATGTTTTCGGCGTGAGTTTGAGTTCGGTGATGAAACGCCTCTTTGTTCTACCATGAAAATTCCTCAGATACCAAAACCTGAGCAAATTTCATCTCACGTTCCACCAGAGCCGCTCTGAGGAGGAATAAATATTCAACCCCCTCCCCATATACCGCGGTACTTTAAAACTGGGAGCGGTGTTGAGTTTTAAAGACGTTGAGTTTCGAGGTATTTTTCCCCATAAGGATGTTTGGAGAACCTGTTAATGCGTCCATGGTCCCGTGGAGCTGCAGATATTTTAGTCTCATGTCAAATAATGAGGTTGTTTTTGACACTTAAACACTGAAAATAACACAAATATAATATAAACACACTGAAATACAATTACTAACAGTTACACATCAATAAAAATACAATAAAAGCTGCACTTTAGTTTTACTTCTTTATTGTTTCCTGACGCTTCTTAATGCTGGAGATGCTCGATGGTTCCTCTGATGGACTCTCAGTGTTTATAGGATTCAGGTTTCTTGTGGCTTCGGTTTCTCCATCGATGGGATCAAATTCTCCACTATGTATGTGTCCAGATACTTTCGCTCCATGATCCTGATGCGCCCACCACCGTACTTCACTGTGGGTTTGGTGATCTCAGGATCATACGTACACGACTCTCCATCGCCCAAACACGTGGAGCTGAATCATCACCAGAGATTCTGTTTTGTTTCTGATCGCTGCTGTTCCTGCTGCTTTCAGGTCGTCCCGCTGGTTTATCTCTGAGCTTAGTGCTGCTCCTGTCCGGGGACGATCTGTGGTTCCATGATTTGATTTATTTTGATGTAACTTACGGACACGGAAACTCAAATGACCTCTGAAGGTTCATTAGTTTAATTTCCAGAGGCCGCTTTATAGCATTAGTGTGCAGTGACCCCTAGTAGCCAGATCATTACTCCTCAACACTCTAAATTACCAAGGTAAATAAATGTGTGTGTGTGTGTGTGTGTGTGTGTGTGTGTGCAGGGTGGACGAGGTTCCTCCGGTTCTCTCTCTGCTCCCCGATAACATCCTGCAGGTTCTGCGTGTTCAGCTCCTGCAGTGTGTTCAGAAAGCTTCAGCAGGTCTGGAACAGGAACAACAGCAGCTCGCTCTACTGCTCCTCAAGTTCCTCATCATCGTCTGCAGGTACACACACACACACACATTAAACACGCACACGCATACACACACACACACACACACACACACGCATCAAACACACCGCAGCAGCAGGTCATTCCAAAGTCCATGCAAGCGTTCAGCGGAAGCTACCTCCTACCTTCTGCAGAGCAGCACTCGGAGGGAGCATGAAGATCAGAGAACCAATCAGACATCAAATCACAGAACAGATCAAAATCAAAGATCAGAGAACAGATCAAACATCAGATGTCAGAGATCAGATTAGAGATCAAATAACAGATCAGAGAACAGATCAAAGATCGGGGAACAGATCAGAGAACCGATTAGATTAGAGAACTGATCAGAGATCAATAATCATAGATTAGATATCAAATCACAGAACAGATCAGAGATCAGATCAAAATCAAGGATCAGAGAACAGATCAAAGATTAGAGAACCGATCAGAGCTCAAAGATTAGAGATCAAACAACAGATCAGATAACCGATCAGATCAGATCAAAGACCATCGTTCACAGATCAGATATCAAATCAGAGATCAGATCAGAGAACAGACAGACTGATCCAGCTCCACTTGTTCTGGTTAAATGTTTAATACTGCTGACACTTCCTGCTGCTCACAGCCAACACACCTACTGCATGTTCCTGTCCACACACACACACACACACACTGTACTGACATTTACATTTTCAGCATTTAGCAGAAGCGACTTACACAATGAGCGGAACACGATGAGCAATTGAGGGTTAAGGGCCTTGCTCAGGGACCCAACAGTGGCAACTTGGTGGTGGCGGGGCTTGAACCGGCAACCTTCTGTTTACTAGTCCAGTACCTTACCCACTGAGCTATCACTGGCCCCTGACAGGTGTATGATGTGTGTTACAGGAACCTGTCTAATGTGGAGGAGATCGGAACCTGTTCCTACATCAATCAGATCATCACCATGACGACGCTCTACATCCAACAGGTTGAAGCCCCGCCCCCTTATTATCTCCTTCTGTTTTACAGCCGGAGTTTCCATTCATTCATTCAGTGTCTGTTTTACCAGCGCTTTATCCTGGTCAGGGTCACAGTGGGTCATCAGTCCATCACAGGGCAAACACACACACACACTCACTCAGTGTAATTTCTAGTAGCTCCAATTAACCTGACTGCTTACTGCACCCGGGGGAAACCCACACAGACACAGGGAGAACATACAAAACTCCACACAGAAAGGATCCTGACCCACTTCTATATAATATACTACACACAACATGTGGAAATGCTTCCCACAGGACTAGAGACTGTTATTGTTGCAAACTGTCTGGTTGAATTGTTACGAATGAATGAGTGTGTAATTGAAGAGTAATGCCAAGTTCACACTACACGACTTTCCCAGTCGTCAGGTCGCTGTACAGTTCACACTACACGACTGGATCTCCTGCACTCGGGAGTCTTTCAGTCGGTGTATATTTCACACTACATGACTGATGGGTGATAGGGGGTCTCACGCTACACCATCCATCACCAACTGGAATCGCAGGCGAGCTTCTCTGGTCTCCTTTTTTTTTCTTCTTTACAAAAACACACGTGAGAAGTGACGAGGGTTTTAATGACACCACGTCCAAAAATGCACGTCAACAAGTAGCGAGCGATTAAAGTGTTTGTGGTCTGATGTGCAGCGTAAAATCAAAGAGAAAAAATAAATGAATCTGAGTGGATTTGGCAACACGAACAGTATATGGATTGTTCTGTAGTAAAGTGGATGTTAATTAATAATTTAATGTAATGCAGCGTGGGTGTTATGTTTTGTAGAGGACGATCAAATCGGAAATACTACGTGTGTGTGCCGGTGTATCCTGATATAAACTATATCCTCTCCTGCATTTCCCTTCACGCTGTATCCTGCGTTCTCATTGGCTGTTCGACATGTCACTCATTCCCAGTTGCCCGTCTGAGATCAGATATCTGACGTGCTAGAAAACTCGATCCGGTCGCCGAGCGCTCGGCGAGCCGGTCGGTTCGAGTTGTTGGATAGTTCACACTTAGCGACTGAGAGCCGAGTTTTGATCGTCGAGTGAACGCTGAGTTGCTCCCGACCCGGAAAATCAATCGCCGACCAGCCGCCGAGCGAAAATCAGGGCAACAATCGTGTAGTGTGAACTAGGCATAAGACTAAGGAGAAGGAGCTGGTGGATCAGACTCAGGCTGAGATTATAACTGAATGAATGAGTGAATAAATGAATGAATAAGTGTGTGTGTGTGTGTGTGTGTGTGTGTGTGTGTGTGTGTGTGTAGTTGAAGAGTAAGACTAAGGAGAAGGAGCTGGTGGATCAGACTCAGGCGGAGGAGTTTGTACGACACGCTCTGGCTTTCTGTGTGAGTCTCTACGATCCTTATCACAACTGGAGACTCCGGATCCACGGGTACACACACACACACACACACACTTAATAAACACACTCATATACTGTATATACACACACACACACACACACTTAATAAACACACTCATATACTGTATATACACACACTACACTGAATGCATACTTATACACACACTTATATATACTTACACACTCAATACACACACACACAGTCAATACACACACACACACACACACTTACACATTCAATACACACACACACACACAGTCAATACACACACACACACACACACACTTACACATTCAATACACACACACACACACACACACTTACACATTCAATACACACACACACAGTCAATACACACACACACACACACACACACTTACACATTCAATACACACACACACACACACTTACACATTCAATACACACACACACACACAGTCAATACACACACACACACACACACTTACACATTCAATACACACACACACAGTCAATACACACACACACACACACACACTTACACATTCAATACACACACACACACACACACACACTTACACATTCAATACACACACACACAGTCAATACACACACACACAGTCAATACACACACACACACTTACACATTCAATACACACACACACAGTCAATACACACACACACACTTACACATTCAATACACACACACACACACACACTTACACATTCAATACACACACACACAGTCAATACACACACACACACACACACACACACACACTTACACATTCAATACACACACACACACACACACACACACACACTTACACATTCAATACACACACACACACAGTCAATACACACACACTGAATACACACATACACTTATACACACACAGTACACACACACACTCATATATATACAGTACACACACTTATACACACACACACTTATACACAATATACACACACACACTCATATATATACAGTACACACACTTATACACACACACACACTGAATACACACATACACTTATACACAATATACACACACACTCATACACTTACACACTCAATACTCACACACACTGAATACACACACACACATTTATACACAAACACACACACTTACACATTCAATACACACACACACACACACAGTCAATACACACACACACACACACACACTTACACATTCAATACACACACACACACAGTCAATACACACACACACACACACTTACACATTCAATACACACACACACACACACTTACACATTCAATACACACACACACACACACTTACACATTCAATACACACACACACAGTCAACACACACACACACACACACTTACACATTCAATACACACACACACAGTCAACACACACACACACACACACTTACACATTCAATACACACACACACACAGTCAATACACACACACACCAACACACACTTACACATTCAATACACACACACACACACACTTACACATTCAATACACACACACACACACACTTACACATTCAATACACACACACACACACACTTACACATTCAATACACACACACACACAGTCAATACACACACACACACACACACACTTACACATTCAATACACACACACACACACACTTACACATTCAATACACACACACACACACACTTACACATTCAATACACACACACACAGTCAACACACACACACACACACACTTACACATTCAATACACACACACACAGTCAACACACACACACACACACACTTACACATTCAATACACACACACACACACACTTACACATTCAATACACACACACACAGTCAACACACAC
This sequence comes from Trichomycterus rosablanca, assembly GCF_030014385.1. Lineage (NCBI taxonomy): Eukaryota > Metazoa > Chordata > Actinopteri > Siluriformes > Trichomycteridae > Trichomycterus > Trichomycterus rosablanca. The sequence continues at coordinate 52,236,877 of NC_085993.1, forward strand.
ACACACACACACTTACACATTCAATACACACACACACAGTCAATACACACACACACACACACTCACACATTCAATACACACACACACAGTCAATACACACACACACACACTTACACATTCAATACACACACACACAGTCAATACACACACACACACACACACACACACTTACACATTCAATACACACACACACACACACTTTCAATACACACACACACAGTCAATACACACACACACACACACACACTTACACATTCAATACACACACACACAGTCAATACACACACACACACACACACACTTACACATTCAATACACACACACACACAGTCAATACACACACACACACACACACACTTACACATTCAATACACACACACACACAGTCAATACACACACACACACACACACTTACACATTCAATACACACACACACACACACTTACACATTCAATACACACACACACAGTCAATACACACACACACAGTCAATACACACACACACACACTTACACATTCAATACACACACACACAGTCAATACACACACACACACTTACACATTCAATACACACACACACACACACTTACACATTCAATACACACACACACAGTCAATACACACACACACACACACACACACACACTTACACATTCAATACACACACACACACAGTCAATACACACACACTGAATACACACATACACTTATACACACACAGTACACACACACACTCATATATATACAGTACACACACTTATACACACACACACTTATACACAATATACACACACACACTCATATATATACAGTACACACACTTATACACACACACACACTGAATACACACATACACTTATACACAATATACACACACACTCATACACTTACACACTCAATACTCACACACACTGAATACACACACACACATTTATACACAAACACACACACTTACACATTCAATACACACACACACACACACAGTCAATACACACACACACACACACACACTTACACATTCAATACACACACACACAGTCAACACACACACACACACACACTTACACATTCAATACACACACACACAGTCAACACACACACACACACACACTTACACATTCAATACACACACACACACAGTCAATACACACACACACCAACACACACTTACACATTCAATACACACACACACACACACTTACACATTCAATACACACACACACACACACTTACACATTCAATACACACACACACACACACTTACACATTCAATACTCACACACACTGAATACACACACATTTATACACACACACACACACTTACACATTCAATACACACACACACACACACACACACACTTACACATTCAATACACACACACACACACTTACACATTCAATACACACACACACAGTCAATACACACACACACACACTTACACATTCAATACACACACACACAGTCAATACACACACACACACACACTTACACATTCAATACACACACACACACACAGTCAATACACACACACACACACACACTTACACATTCAATACACACACACACACACACACACACTTACACATTCAATACACACACACACAGTCAATACACACACACACAAACACACACACTTACACATTCAATACACACACACACACACACTTACACATTCAATACACACACACACACACACAGTCAATACACACACACACACACACACACTTACACATTCAATACACACACACACACAGTCAATACACACACACACACACACACACACACACACTTACACATTCAATACACACACACACAGTCAATACACACACACACACACACACACTTACACATTCAATACACACACACACACACACACACACTTACACATTCAATACACACACACACAGTCAATACACACACACACAGTCAATACACACACACACACTTACACATTCAATACACACACACACAGTCAATACACACACACACACTTACACATTCAATACACACACACACACACACACTTACACATTCAATACACACACACACAGTCAATACACACACACACACACACACACACTTACACATTCAATACACACACACACACAGTCAATACACACACACTGAATACACACATACACTTATACACACACAGTACACACACACACTCATATATATACAGTACACACACTTATACACACACACACTTATACACAATATACACACACACACTCATATATATACAGTACACACACTTATACACACACACACACTGAATACACACATACACTTATACACAATATACACACACACTCATACACTTACACACTCAATACTCACACACACTGAATACACACACACACATTTATACACAAACACACACACTTACACATTCAATACACACACACACACACACAGTCAATACACACACACACACACACACACTTACACATTCAATACACACACACACACAGTCAATACACACACACACACACACACTTACACATTCAATACACACACACACACACACTTACACATTCAATACACACACACACACACACTTACACATTCAATACACACACACACAGTCAACACACACACACACACACACTTACACATTCAATACACACACACACACAGTCAACACACACACACACACACACTTACACATTCAATACACACACACACACAGTCAATACACACACACACCAACACACACTTACACATTCAATACACACACACACACACACTTACACATTCAATACACACACACACACACACTTACACATTCAATACACACACACACACACACTTACACATTCAATACACACACACACACAGTCAATACACACACACACACACACACACTTACACATTCAATACACACACACACACACACACTTACACATTCAATACACACACACACACACACTTACACATTCAATACACACACACACAGTCAACACACACACACACACACACACTTACACATTCAATACACACACACACAGTCAACACACACACACACACACACTTACACATTCAATACACACACACACACACACTTACACATTCAATACACACACACACAGTCAACACACACACACACACACACACTTACACATTCAATACACACACACACAGTCAATACACACACACACACACACTCACACATTCAATACACACACACACAGTCAATACACACACACACACACACACACACACACTTACACATTCAATACACACACACACACACACTTACACATTCAATACACACACACACAGTCAATACACACACACACACACACACTTACACATTCAATACACACACACACAGTCAATACACACACACACACACACACACACTTACACATTCAATACACACACACACACAGTCAATACACACACACACACACACACTTACACATTCAATACACACACACACACAGTCAATACACACACACACACACACACTTACACATTCAATACACACACACACACACACTTACACATTCAATACACACACACACAGTCAATACACACACACAGTCAATACACACACACACACTTACACATTCAATACACACACACACACAGTCAATACACACACACACACTTACACATTCAATACACACACACACACACACTTACACATTCAATACACACACACACAGTCAATACACACACACACACACACACACACACACACTTACACATTCAATACACACACACACACAGTCAATACACACACACTGAATACACACATACACTTATACACACACAGTACACACACACACTCATATATATACAGTACACACACTTATACACACACACACTTATACACAATATACACACACACACTCATATATATACAGTACACACACTTATACACACACACACACTGAATACACACATACACTTATACACAATATACACACACACTCATACACTTACACACTCAATACTCACACACACTGAATACACACACACACATTTATACACAAACACACACACTTACACATTCAATACACACACACACACACACAGTCAATACACACACACACACACACACACTTACACATTCAATACACACACACACAGTCAACACACACACACACACACACTTACACATTCAATACACACACACACAGTCAACACACACACACACACACACTTACACATTCAATACACACACACACACAGTCAATACACACACACACCAACACACACTTACACATTCAATACACACACACACACACACTTACACATTCAATACACACACACACACACACTTACACATTCAATACACACACACACACTTACACATTCAATACACACACACACAGTCAACACACACACACACACACACTTACACATTCAATACACACACACACAGTCAATACACACACACACACACACTCACACATTCAATACACACACACACAGTCAATACACACACACACACACTTACACATTCAATACACACACACACAGTCAATACACACACACACACACACACACACACACTTACACATTCAATACACACACACACACACACTTACACATTCAATACACACACACACAGTCAATACACACACACACACACACACACTTACACATTCAATACACACACACACAGTCAATACACACACACACACACACACTTACACATTCAATACACACACACACAGTCAATACACACACACACACTTACACATTCAATACACACACACACAGTCAATACACACACACACACACACACTTACACATTCAATACACACACACACAGTCAATACACACACACACACACACACACTTACACATTCAATACACACACACACACAGTCAATACACACACACACACACACACTTACACATTCAATACACACACACACACAGTCAATACACACACACACACACACACTTACACATTCAATACACACACACACACACACACTTACACATTCAATACACACACACACAGTCAATACACACACACACAGTCAATACACACACACACACTTACACATTCAATACACACACACACAGTCAATACACACACACACACTTACACATTCAATACACACACACACACACACTTACACATTCAATACACACACACACAGTCAATACACACACACACACACACACACACACACTTACACATTCAATACACACACACACACACAGTCAATACACACACACTGAATACACACATACACTTATACACACACAGTACACACACACACTCATATATATACAGTACACACACTTATACACACACACACTTATACACAATATACACACACACACTCATATATATACAGTACACACACTTATACACACACACACACTGAATACACACATACACTTATACACAATATACACACACACTCATACACTTACACACTCAATACTCACACACACTGAATACACACACACACATTTATACACAAACACACACACTTACACATTCAATACACACACACACACACACAGTCAATACACACACACACACACACACACTTACACATTCAATACACACACACACACAGTCAATACACACACACACCAACACACACTTACACATTCAATACACACACACACACACACTTACACATTCAATACACACACACACACACACTTACACATTCAATACACACACACACAGTCAACACACACACACACACACACTTACACATTCAATACACACACACACAGTCAATACACACACACACACACACTCACACATTCAATACACACACACACAGTCAATACACACACACACACACTTACACATTCAATACACACACACACAGTCAATACACACACACACACACACACACACACACTTACACATTCAATACACACACACACACACTTACACATTCAATACACACACACACAGTCAATACACACACACACACACACACTTACACATTCAATACACACACACACAGTCAATACACACACACACACACACACTTACACATTCAATACACACACACACACAGTCAATACACACACACACACACTTACACATTCAATACACACACACACACAGTCAATACACACACACACACACACACTTACACATTCAATACACACACACACACACACTTACACATTCAATACACACACACACAGTCAATACACACACACACAGTCAATACACACACACACAGTCAATACACACACACACACTTACACATTCAATACACACACACACACACACTTACACATTCAATACACACACACACAGTCAATACACACACACACACACACACACACACACTTACACATTCAATACACACACACACACAGTCAATACACACACACTGAATACACACATACACTTATACACACACAGTACACACACACACTCATATATATACAGTACACACACTTATACACACACACACTTATACACAATATACACACACACACTCATATATATACAGTACACACACTTATACACACACACACACTGAATACACACATACACTTATACACAATATACACACACACTCATACACTTACACACTCAATACTCACACACACTGAATACACACACACACATTTATACACAAACACACACACTTACACATTCAATACACACACACACACACACACAGTCAATACACACACACACACACACACACTTACACATTCAATACACACACACACACACCAACACACACTTACACATTCAATACACACACACACTTACACATTCAATACACACACACACACACACTTACACATTCAATACACACACACACACACACTTACACATTCAATACACACACACACAGTCAATACACACACACACACACTCACACATTCAATACACACACACACAGTCAATACACACACACACACACTTACACATTCAATACACACACACACAGTCAATACACACACACACACACACACACACACACACACTTACACATTCAATACACACACACACACACACTTACACATTCAATACACACACACACAGTCAATACACACACACACACACACACACTTACACATTCAATACACACACACACAGTCAATACACACACACACACACTCACACATTCAATACACACACACACAGTCAATACACACACACACACACTTACACATTCAATACACACACACACAGTCAATACACACACATACACACACACACACACACTTACACATTCAATACACACACACACACACACTTACACATTCAATACACACACACACACACAGTCAATACACACACACACACACACACTTACACATTCAATACACACACACACACAGTCAATACACACACACACACACACACACACACACACTTACACATTCAATACACACACACACAGTCAATACACACACACACACACACACACTTACACATTCAATACACACACACACACACACACACACTTACACATTCAATACACACACACACAGTCAATACACACACACACAGTCAATACACACACACACACTTACACATTCAATACACACACACACAGTCAATACACACACACACACTTACACATTCAATACACACACACACAGTCAATACACACACACACACACACTCACACATTCAATACACACACACACAGTCAATACACACACACACACACTTACACATTCAATACACACACACACAGTCAATACACACACACACACACACACACACACACTTACACATTCAATACACACACACACACACACTTACACATTCAATACACACACACACAGTCAATACACACACACACACACACACACTTACACATTCAATACACACACACACAGTCAATACACACACACACACACACACTTACACATTCAATACACACACACACAGTCAATACACACACACACACTTACACATTCAATACACACACACACAGTCAATACACACACACACACACACACTTACACATTCAATACACACACACACAGTCAATACACACACACACACACACACACTTACACATTCAATACACACACACACACAGTCAATACACACACACACACACACACTTACACATTCAATACACACACACACACAGTCAATACACACACACACACACACACTTACACATTCAATACACACACACACACACACTTACACATTCAATACACACACACACAGTCAATACACACACACACAGTCAATACACACACACACACTTACACATTCAATACACACACACACAGTCAATACACACACACACACTTACACATTCAATACACACACACACACACACTTACACATTCAATACACACACACACAGTCAATACACACACACACACACACACACACACACTTACACATTCAATACACACACACACACACAGTCAATACACACACACTGAATACACACATACACTTATACACACACAGTACACACACACACTCATATATATACAGTACACACACTTATACACACACACACTTATACACAATATACACACACACACTCATATATATACAGTACACACACTTATACACACACACACACTGAATACACACATACACTTATACACAATATACACACACACTCATACACTTACACACTCAATACTCACACACACTGAATACACACACACACATTTATACACAAACACACACACTTACACATTCAATACACACACACACACACACAGTCAATACACACACACACACACACACACACTTACACATTCAATACACACACACACACAGTCAATACACACACACACCAACACACACTTACACATTCAATACACACACACACACACACTTACACATTCAATACACACACACACACACACTTACACATTCAATACACACACACACAGTCAACACACACACACACACACACTTACACATTCAATACACACACACACAGTCAATACACACACACACACACACTCACACATTCAATACACACACACACAGTCAATACACACACACACACACTTACACATTCAATACACACACACACAGTCAATACACACACACACACACACACACACACACTTACACATTCAATACACACACACACACACACTTACACATTCAATACACACACACACAGTCAATACACACACACACACACACACACTTACACATTCAATACACACACACACAGTCAATACACACACACACACACACACTTACACATTCAATACACACACACACACAGTCAATACACACACACACACACTTACACATTCAATACACACACACACACAGTCAATACACACACACACACACACACTTACACATTCAATACACACACACACACACACACTTACACATTCAATACACACACACACAGTCAATACACACACACACAGTCAATACACACACACACAGTCAATACACACACACACACTTACACATTCAATACACACACACACACACACTTACACATTCAATACACACACACACAGTCAATACACACACACACACACACACACACACACTTACACATTCAATACACACACACACACAGTCAATACACACACACTGAATACACACATACACTTATACACACACAGTACACACACACACTCATATATATACAGTACACACACTTATACACACACACACTTATACACAATATACACACACACACTCATATATATACAGTACACACACTTATACACACACACACACTGAATACACACATACACTTATACACAATATACACACACACTCATACACTTACACACTCAATACTCACACACACTGAATACACACACACACATTTATACACAAACACACACACTTACACATTCAATACACACACACACACACACACAGTCAATACACACACACACACACACACACTTACACATTCAATACACACACACACACACCAACACACACTTACACATTCAATACACACACACACTTACACATTCAATACACACACACACACACACTTACACATTCAATACACACACACACAGTCAACACACACACACACACACACTTACACATTCAATACACACACACACAGTCAATACACACACACACACACTCACACATTCAATACACACACACACAGTCAATACACACACACACACACTTACACATTCAATACACACACACACAGTCAATACACACACACACACACACACACACACTTACACATTCAATACACACACACACACACACTTACACATTCAATACACACACACACAGTCAATACACACACACACACACACACACTTACACATTCAATACACACACACACAGTCAATACACACACACACACACTCACACATTCAATACACACACACACAGTCAATACACACACACACACACTTACACATTCAATACACACACACACAGTCAATACACACACATACACACACACACACACACTTACACATTCAATACACACACACACACACACTTACACATTCAATACACACACACACACACAGTCAATACACACACACACACACACACTTACACATTCAATACACACACACACACAGTCAATACACACACACACACACACACACACACACACTTACACATTCAATACACACACACACAGTCAATACACACACACACACACACACTTACACATTCAATACACACACACACACACACACACACTTACACATTCAATACACACACACACAGTCAATACACACACACACAGTCAATACACACACACACACTTACACATTCAATACACACACACACAGTCAATACACACACACACACTTACACATTCAATACACACACACACACACACACTTACACATTCAATACACACACACACAGTCAATACACACACACACACACACACACACACACACACACTTACACATTCAATACACACACACACACAGTCAATACACACACACTGAATACACACATACACTTATACACACACAGTACACACACACACTCATATATATACAGTACACACACTTATACACACACACACTTATACACAATATACACACACACACTCATATATATACAGTACACACACTTATACACACACACACACTGAATACACACATACACTTATACACAATATACACACACACTCATACACTTACACACTCAATACTCACACACACTGAATACACACACACACATTTATACACAAACACACACACTTACACATTCAATACACACACACACACACACAGTCAATACACACACACACACACACACACTTACACATTCAATACACACACACACACAGTCAATACACACACACACACACACACTTACACATTCAATACACACACACACACACACTTACACATTCAATACACACACACACACACACTTACACATTCAATACACACACACACAGTCAACACACACACACACACACACTTACACATTCAATACACACACACACACAGTCAACACACACACACACACACACTTACACATTCAATACACACACACACACAGTCAATACACACACACACCAACACACACTTACACATTCAATACACACACACACACACACTTACACATTCAATACACACACACACACACACTTACACATTCAATACACACACACACACACACTTACACATTCAATACACACACACACACAGTCAATACACACACACACACACACACACTTACACATTCAATACACACACACACACACACACTTACACATTCAATACACACACACACACACACTTACACATTCAATACACACACACACAGTCAACACACACACACACACACACACTTACACATTCAATACACACACACACAGTCAACACACACACACACACACACTTACACATTCAATACACACACACACACACACTTACACATTCAATACACACACACACAGTCAACACACACACACACACACACACTTACACATTCAATACACACACACACAGTCAATACACACACACACACACACTCACACATTCAATACACACACACACAGTCAATACACACACACACACACACACACACACACTTACACATTCAATACACACACACACACACACTTACACATTCAATACACACACACACAGTCAATACACACACACACACACACACACTTACACATTCAATACACACACACACAGTCAATACACACACACACACACACACACACTTACACATTCAATACACACACACACACAGTCAATACACACACACACACACACACTTACACATTCAATACACACACACACACAGTCAATACACACACACACACACACACTTACACATTCAATACACACACACACACACACTTACACATTCAATACACACACACACAGTCAATACACACACACAGTCAATACACACACACACACTTACACATTCAATACACACACACACAGTCAATACACACACACACACTTACACATTCAATACACACACACACACACACACTTACACATTCAATACACACACACACAGTCAATACACACACACACACACACACACACACACACACACTTACACATTCAATACACACACACACACAGTCAATACACACACACTGAATACACACATACACTTATACACACACAGTACACACACACACTCATATATATACAGTACACACACTTATACACACACACACTTATACACAATATACACACACACACTCATATATATACAGTACACACACTTATACACACACACACACTGAATACACACATACACTTATACACAATATACACACACACTCATACACTTACACACTCAATACTCACACACACTGAATACACACACACACATTTATACACAAACACACACACTTACACATTCAATACACACACACACACACACAGTCAATACACACACACACACACACACACTTACACATTCAATACACACACACACAGTCAACACACACACACACACACACTTACACATTCAATACACACACACACAGTCAACACACACACACACACACACTTACACATTCAATACACACACACACACAGTCAATACACACACACACCAACACACACTTACACATTCAATACACACACACACACACACTTACACATTCAATACACACACACACACACACTTACACATTCAATACACACACACACACTTACACATTCAATACACACACACACAGTCAACACACACACACACACACACTTACACATTCAATACACACACACACAGTCAATACACACACACACACACACTCACACATTCAATACACACACACACAGTCAATACACACACACACACACTTACACATTCAATACACACACACACACAGTCAATACACACACACACACACACACACACACACTTACACATTCAATACACACACACACACACACTTACACATTCAATACACACACACACAGTCAATACACACACACACACACACACTTACACATTCAATACACACACACACAGTCAATACACACACACACACACACACTTACACATTCAATACACACACACACAGTCAATACACACACACACACTTACACATTCAATACACACACACACAGTCAATACACACACACACACACACACTTACACATTCAATACACACACACACAGTCAATACACACACACACACACACACACTTACACATTCAATACACACACACACACAGTCAATACACACACACACACACACACTTACACATTCAATACACACACACACACAGTCAATACACACACACACACACACACTTACACATTCAATACACACACACACACACACTTACACATTCAATACACACACACACAGTCAATACACACACACACAGTCAATACACACACACACACTTACACATTCAATACACACACACACAGTCAATACACACACACACACACTTACACATTCAATACACACACACACTTACACATTCAATACACACACACACAGTCAATACACACACACACACACACACACACACACTTACACATTCAATACACACACACACACACAGTCAATACACACACACTGAATACACACATACACTTATACACACACAGTACACACACACACTCATATATATACAGTACACACACTTATACACACACACACTTATACACAATATACACACACACACTCATATATATACAGTACACACACTTATACACACACACACACTGAATACACACATACACTTATACACAATATACACACACACTCATACACTTACACACTCAATACTCACACACACTGAATACACACACACACATTTATACACAAACACACACACTTACACATTCAATACACACACACACACACACAGTCAATACACACACACACACACACACACTTACACATTCAATACACACACACACACAGTCAATACACACACACACCAACACACACTTACACATTCAATACACACACACACACACACTTACACATTCAATACACACACACACACACACTTACACATTCAATACACACACACACAGTCAACACACACACACACACACACTTACACATTCAATACACACACACACAGTCAATACACACACACACACACACTCACACATTCAATACACACACACACAGTCAATACACACACACACACACTTACACATTCAATACACACACACACAGTCAATACACACACACACACACACACTTACACATTCAATACACACACACACACACACACACACTTACACATTCAATACACACACACACAGTCAATACACACACACACAGTCAATACACACACACACACTTACACATTCAATACACACACACACAGTCAATACACACACACACACTTACACATTCAATACACACACACACACACACACTTACACATTCAATACACACACACACAGTCAATACACACACACACACACACACACACACACACACACTTACACATTCAATACACACACACACACAGTCAATACACACACACTGAATACACACATACACTTATACACACACAGTACACACACACACTCATATATATACAGTACACACACTTATACACACACACACTTATACACAATATACACACACACACTCATATATATACAGTACACACACTTATACACACACACACACTGAATACACACATACACTTATACACAATATACACACACACTCATACACTTACACACTCAATACTCACACACACTGAATACACACACACACATTTATACACAAACACACACACTTACACATTCAATACACACACACACACACACAGTCAATACACACACACACACACACACACTTACACATTCAATACACACACACACACAGTCAATACACACACACACACACACACTTACACATTCAATACACACACACACACACACTTACACATTCAATACACACACACACACACACTTACACATTCAATACACACACACACAGTCAACACACACACACACACACACTTACACATTCAATACACACACACACACAGTCAACACACACACACACACACACTTACACATTCAATACACACACACACACAGTCAATACACACACACACCAACACACACTTACACATTCAATACACACACACACACACACTTACACATTCAATACACACACACACACACACTTACACATTCAATACACACACACACACACACTTACACATTCAATACACACACACACACAGTCAATACACACACACACACACACACACTTACACATTCAATACACACACACACACACACACTTACACATTCAATACACACACACACACACACTTACACATTCAATACACACACACACAGTCAACACACACACACACACACACACTTACACATTCAATACACACACACACAGTCAACACACACACACACACACACTTACACATTCAATACACACACACACACACACTTACACATTCAATACACACACACACAGTCAACACACACACACACACACACACTTACACATTCAATACACACACACACAGTCAATACACACACACACACACACTCACACATTCAATACACACACACACAGTCAATACACACACACACACACACACACACACACTTACACATTCAATACACACACACACACACACTTACACATTCAATACACACACACACAGTCAATACACACACACACACACACACACTTACACATTCAATACACACACACACAGTCAATACACACACACACACACACACACACTTACACATTCAATACACACACACACACAGTCAATACACACACACACACACACACTTACACATTCAATACACACACACACACAGTCAATACACACACACACACACACACTTACACATTCAATACACACACACACACACACTTACACATTCAATACACACACACACAGTCAATACACACACACAGTCAATACACACACACACACTTACACATTCAATACACACACACACAGTCAATACACACACACACACTTACACATTCAATACACACACACACACACACACTTACACATTCAATACACACACACACAGTCAATACACACACACACACACACACACACACACACACACTTACACATTCAATACACACACACACACAGTCAATACACACACACTGAATACACACATACACTTATACACACACAGTACACACACACACTCATATATATACAGTACACACACTTATACACACACACACTTATACACAATATACACACACACACTCATATATATACAGTACACACACTTATACACACACACACACTGAATACACACATACACTTATACACAATATACACACACACTCATACACTTACACACTCAATACTCACACACACTGAATACACACACACACATTTATACACAAACACACACACTTACACATTCAATACACACACACACACACACAGTCAATACACACACACACACACACACACTTACACATTCAATACACACACACACAGTCAACACACACACACACACACACTTACACATTCAATACACACACACACAGTCAACACACACACACACACACACTTACACATTCAATACACACACACACACAGTCAATACACACACACACCAACACACACTTACACATTCAATACACACACACACACACACTTACACATTCAATACACACACACACACACACTTACACATTCAATACACACACACACACTTACACATTCAATACACACACACACAGTCAACACACACACACACACACACTTACACATTCAATACACACACACACAGTCAATACACACACACACACACACTCACACATTCAATACACACACACACAGTCAATACACACACACACACACTTACACATTCAATACACACACACACACAGTCAATACACACACACACACACACACACACACACTTACACATTCAATACACACACACACACACACTTACACATTCAATACACACACACACAGTCAATACACACACACACACACACACACTTACACATTCAATACACACACACACAGTCAATACACACACACACACACACACTTACACATTCAATACACACACACACAGTCAATACACACACACACACTTACACATTCAATACACACACACACAGTCAATACACACACACACACACACACTTACACATTCAATACACACACACACAGTCAATACACACACACACACACACACACTTACACATTCAATACACACACACACACAGTCAATACACACACACACACACACACTTACACATTCAATACACACACACACACAGTCAATACACACACACACACACACACTTACACATTCAATACACACACACACACACACTTACACATTCAATACACACACACACAGTCAATACACACACACACAGTCAATACACACACACACACTTACACATTCAATACACACACACACAGTCAATACACACACACACACACTTACACATTCAATACACACACACACTTACACATTCAATACACACACACACAGTCAATACACACACACACACACACACACACACACTTACACATTCAATACACACACACACACACAGTCAATACACACACACTGAATACACACATACACTTATACACACACAGTACACACACACACTCATATATATACAGTACACACACTTATACACACACACACTTATACACAATATACACACACACACTCATATATATACAGTACACACACTTATACACACACACACACTGAATACACACATACACTTATACACAATATACACACACACTCATACACTTACACACTCAATACTCACACACACTGAATACACACACACACATTTATACACAAACACACACACTTACACATTCAATACACACACACACACACACAGTCAATACACACACACACACACACACACTTACACATTCAATACACACACACACACAGTCAATACACACACACACCAACACACACTTACACATTCAATACACACACACACACACACTTACACATTCAATACACACACACACACACACTTACACATTCAATACACACACACACAGTCAACACACACACACACACACACTTACACATTCAATACACACACACACAGTCAATACACACACACACACACACTCACACATTCAATACACACACACACAGTCAATACACACACACACACACTTACACATTCAATACACACACACACAGTCAATACACACACACACACACACACACACACACACTTACACATTCAATACACACACACACACACACTTACACATTCAATACACACACACACAGTCAATACACACACACACACACACACACTTACACATTCAATACACACACACACAGTCAATACACACACACACACACACACTTACACATTCAATACACACACACACACAGTCAATACACACACACACACACACACTTACACATTCAATACACACACACACACAGTCAATACACACACACACACACACACTTACACATTCAATACACACACACACACACACTTACACATTCAATACACACACACACAGTCAATACACACACACACAGTCAATACACACACACACAGTCAATACACACACACACACTTACACATTCAATACACACACACACACACACTTACACATTCAATACACACACACACAGTCAATACACACACACACACACACACACACACACACTTACACATTCAATACACACACACACACAGTCAATACACACACACTGAATACACACATACACTTATACACACACAGTACACACACACACTCATATATATACAGTACACACACTTATACACACACACACTTATACACAATATACACACACACACTCATATATATACAGTACACACACTTATACACACACACACACTGAATACACACATACACTTATACACAATATACACACACACTCATACACTTACACACTCAATACTCACACACACTGAATACACACACACACATTTATACACAAACACACACACTTACACATTCAATACACACACACACACACACACAGTCAATACACACACACACACACACACACACTTACACATTCAATACACACACACACACACCAACACACACTTACACATTCAATACACACACACACACACACTTACACATTCAATACACACACACACACACACTTACACATTCAATACACACACACACAGTCAACACACACACACACACACACTTACACATTCAATACACACACACACAGTCAATACACACACACACACACTCACACATTCAATACACACACACACAGTCAATACACACACACACACACTTACACATTCAATACACACACACACAGTCAATACACACACACACACACACACACACTTACACATTCAATACACACACACACACACACTTACACATTCAATACACACACACACAGTCAATACACACACACACACACACACACTTACACATTCAATACACACACACACAGTCAATACACACACACACACACACACACACACACACACACACACACTTACACATTCAATACACACACACACACACACTTACACATTCAATACACACACACACAGTCAATACACACACACACACACACACTTAAACATTCAATACACACACACACACACACTTACACATTCAATACACACACACACAGTCAATACACACACACACACACACTTACACATTCAATACACACACACACACACACTTACACATTCAATACACACACACACACAGTCAATACACACACACACACACACACACACTTACACATTCAATACACACACACACACTTACACATTCAATACACACACACACTGAATACACACACACTGAATACACACATACACTTATACACAATATACACACACACTCATACACTTACACACTCAATACTCACACACACTGAATACACACATACACTTATACACACACAGTACACACACACTCATATATATACAGTACACACACACACTGAATACACACATACACTTATACACAATATACACACACGCTCATACACTTACACACTTAATATACTCACACACACACAAACACACTCACTACACACACACACACATATAAATACACTTACACAATACACACACACATACACATACACACTTACACACAATACACACACACTTATACACAAACACACTTACACACTCAATACACACACATATATACACTTACACACACACTGAATACACTCACACATACATTTATATATACACACATACACACACTTACACACACACGCACAAACACCTATACACTTATATACACCCATACTTATACACACACACACTCGTATACACTTACACACACACCCACACGCTTATACTTATATTTACACACACACACTCATACACACACAGTATTGCGTTGTGTTCTAGTATGAGGGTTGAAACCCTGATAAGCATCATATAATAATCACACTAACGTTATCTGGAGCCCCGAGGGTGATGAGGTATTTTGGGGGTGATGCAGAAGGTTGATGTGGTGTAACTGTGTGACTGTAACTGTGTAACGGTGTAACTGTGTGATGGTGTGTTTACAGGCAGCAGCTCAGCTCTGTGGAGAGAAGCAGGCAGAAGTATAAAGCCGCCCCTCTCACCGTGGAGTTCGTCCCCTTCTTCTACCGTAAGTCACACGACGAGGCTTAGTTCTCTTGATGATCTTTGTTTTTGGGTGAAGGAAACTCATGGCAGCCGAGCACCATGGCTTAGTAATGCGATGTTCAATAAGCTCGTGGTCAGGTGTCCACATACTTTTGGTCTTTCCTTCTTTATCTGTTTTTGGATGAATGTGTCTCTCTGTCTGTTCCACCACCTGCACCGACCACAAACCCTCCCGTGTTTTCAGGGGCGACCGTCACGCTTCGGGCCCCCCCGCAGGGCCTCTGTTAACCGATCCTACAGCACCATTACTGACTGATTACCTGTGTGTGTGTAGAGTGTTTTCAGGAGAGTGAACACCTGAAGGACAGTTTGAAGTGTTGTCTCCTCCACCTGTTCGGGGCGATAGTGGCAGGAGGACAGGTGAGGACGTCACCATGATTATACTGCCTACAGGTCACATCCAGTCTTATAATAATAATAATAATAATAATAATAATAATATTAAAAGTAATAATAATATTAATAATAATAATAATAATAATAAATAATAATTAATAATAATAATATTAAATAATAATAATAATAATAATACTATTAATATTAATAATAATAATAATAATAATAAATAATAATTATTAATAACATTAATATTAAAATACTAATAATAATATTTATAATAATATTGAAAATAATATAAATGATAATAATAAAATAATATAATAAGAATAATAAGAAAATTTCAGTCATAATAATATAGGAATATAATTACTTTAAATAAGTAATATATAAAAATAAAAAACTATATTAATGCTAATAATAATAGTAATAATAATAATAAATAATAATTAATAATAATAATAGTAAATAATAATAATAATAATAATAAATAATAATTATTAATAACAATAATATTAAAAAAATAATAATATTATTAATAATAATATTGAAAATAATATAAATGATAATAATGATAAAATAATAAAAATATAAAAAATAATAATAATATAAAAATAAAAAACTATATTAATGCTAATAATAATAATAATAATAATAATATGGTAAAAAAAATACTATAAAAGGGATCATACAAATAAGAACGATAATATCAATAATATTATAAAAGTAATAATAACATAAAATTATAGAATGTAATGATTTTATCAGAAATCTTTTTTATTTTTTCTCTGATTGTGATTTAATCCGGTCCCTCGTTCTCCCCTCGGCAGCGTAACGCTCTGTTAGCCATCTCTCCTGCCACCATGGAGGTGTTGATGGGGGTTTTGGGAGGAGGAGCAGGAGGAGGAGAGTATGTAGGGGACGGTGATGAGGATTGGGACGGGGCCGGGCCGGATCGGAAGGCGGTCCTGACTCTGTGCTGCGTGAGGGAGGTGGTTCACAGTCTGTTAGCCAGCAGCTCGGACCAGAGGCAGGTGGAGATCAGCAACGTGCTCGACGGCTACTTCAAACTGCTCAACTCCGACCCCAACGCCCCCGGGGTCAAGGAGCATCCCGCCCCGTCCCGCTCCCGGAACTGGGAGAGCCGACTGGTGGCCCTGCAGGTGCTGATGCTCGGTGAGTGGCTCGTTTATGTCAGACGAAATAGAAACCTGTATCTACTGAAGAACGTTCCAGGGCTGAAGCTCTGCTCTTGGTACGGTTGTGGGGTGATTTGCTTACTATGATACTTACTATGATATTCCGGGGTGTTGCTAGGCAGTTACTATGATATTTCAGGTGGTTTCTAGGATGTTGCTAAGTGCTTGTTATGGACTTAGGTGATGGCTGTGGTATTCCACATAGACAGGGAGGTTCTTGCCATGGTTCAGTATCTCAGGTGGTTGCTAGAACGTTGACGGATAGGTACCATGATGTTCTTTGTGCCTAACCACGTGTGGAAAAAGTATTTACCCCCTTACTCAGTCGAGCTTAAATCTAGTAACCCACATACTTAACTACTCAGAATGTGTTTTGGTCGAATCTCCCAAGGTGGAAGATGATCTGTACATGAGTAACAGGACTGAGTTTTTAACCTTTTAACGTAGAATTACTAAATTAATGAAATATAGCATCATGGAGAACATGCTAAAGCACGGGAACACTGTGGAAACACACATATAAAGTCCTGGGGACAGAAATGGCACCGATTCAGCGGAGTGGCCCAATTAATAATAATATTAATAATAATTGTCTTTAATTAGACTGGATAGATGTTCCTAAACGTATCTCAGAACCTCGTTCTCGTGCTCATCCTCATCTCCTCCTGTCTCTGTCAGAAACCATCCAGGACATGCTGGAGTGTTCGGACCGGCCGGTCCTGCAGGCCATCTTCCTCAACAGCAACTGCTTCGAGCACCTGACCCGACTCCTCCAGAACAGCAAGGTGAGTCAGAACCAGAGGAACCGGCTCTAGATCCTAGATCATCTCATCCAAGCTGAGAATCATTCAGATTCATGATTCGGGTATTTAAAACCAGGACAGACGTCCGGTCTCGTTTATAATCCGTCATTTTATTCTGGAGATGGAACCGGTGGAGATCCAAATTGTTTCCTAATTGTAGAACTGATTTTTTTGCATAAAAACAAACATCTGTAACAGCAGCACAAATCCCCACAGTTAATCCACACACTCCGACGTCGTGTTACTACGGTTTACTTCCATTACGCAACACCCATCCTCGGCTCCCAAAAACTGGTGGAAACACGGCCGGTTCTTTAAAAAGCACCAAGGTTCGAAGAAGCCTGAACGAAACCGGTTCAAGAACCAGAACCAGAGTTCTTTTGGTCGAAACAGGCTGGCTGAGGTTTTAGAGATCTGATTCAATTCTGTTTTTATTTTAAGGCTCCAGAACTCTTTTATTTACCTCTTAATGAGAACTTCAGAGCTCCTGAATAAAGAACGTACGTGCTGTATCTCTGCGTGTTCTGATGTTAGCTCAGAACTCAGGATTCAGAACTCCTATAAAATCCAGACCCCGAGCTCAGGACCAGGACCGTGTGGGTCTGTCCGGGGTTCCATTTCACTTTCATCTACAGTGAAGCCCGAAATTATTCATACCCCTGGCAAATTTTGACTTAAAGTTACTTTTATTCAACCAGCAATTTTTTTTTTGACCAGAAATGACACAGGTGTCTTCCAGAAGATAATAAGACGATGTACAAGAGGCATCATTATGGAAAAAAATATTTCCCAGCTTTTATTTACATTTGAACAAAAAGTGGCATGTCCAAAATTATTCATACCCTTTGCAAACGGTCACAGTCTATGGGAAAATCCAAAGTTCTATACCATTCCAAATAGTCCAAGCTGTTCTAAAGCATCCTAATTACCCTGATTCATTGGGAACAGCTGTTTTAATCAACTCAACAGGTGAAAAACAGCAACTCTCTGCAGTTGGTTTGTGGACAGTCATGGCTAAGACAAAGGAGCTCACTAAGGACCTGCGGCTGTGCATTGTGGCAGCTCACAAGTCAGGAAAGGGCTATAAGGCCATATCTAAATGTTTTCAAGTTCCAGTGGCTACAGTGCAAAGTATTATTAAAAAATACAAGACATTCCGCACTGTGGAAAATCTCAGAGGACGTGGTCGGAAGCCAAAAGTGAC
Source organism: Trichomycterus rosablanca (assembly GCF_030014385.1). NCBI lineage: Eukaryota > Metazoa > Chordata > Actinopteri > Siluriformes > Trichomycteridae > Trichomycterus > Trichomycterus rosablanca. Next base: position 52,261,491 of record NC_085993.1, read on the forward strand.
ACCTGTGCTGGCCAGGAGGATAGTGAGAGAGGTGAAAAAGAATCCAAGGATCACCACCAAGGCCATCCTGGTGAATCTGGGCTCTGCTGGTGGCAACGTCTCAAGGCAGACAGTCCAACGGACACTGCACACTGCTGGGTTCCACGGACGCAGACCAAGGAGGACGCCACTTCTCCAGAAAAGGCACACAAAAGCTCGCTTGGCCTTTGCAAATGCTCATCTGGACAAAGAAGAAGACTTCTGGTCTTCTGTTTTATGGTCAGATGAAACAAAAATTGAATTGTTTGGCCACAATGATGTATCCTTCATTTGGCGTAAAAAAGGAGAAGCCTTCAACCCTAAGAACACCATCCCCACTGTCAAACATGGTGGTGGGAACCTAATGATTTGGGGGTGTTTTTCAGCCAATGGACCAGGGAACCTAATCACAGTAAACGGCATCATGAAAAAAGATCAATACATCAAGATTCTCAACAACAACATCAGGCAGTCTGCAGAGAAACTTGGCCTTGGGCACCAGTGGACATTTCAGCACGACAACGACCCAAAACACACAGCAAAAGTGGTGAAGAAATGGTTAGCGGACAAAAACATTAACATTTTGCAGTGGCCCAGCCAGAGTCCTGACTTGAATCCAATTGAGAATCTGTGGAGGGAGCTAAAGATCAGGGTGATGGCAAGGAGACCCTCCAACCTGAAAGAGTTGGAGCTCATCGCTAAAGATGAATGGGCAAAAATACCAGTGGAGACATGCAAAAAGCTGGTCAGCAATTATAGGAAGCGTTTGATTGCTGTAATAGCCAATAAAGGCTTTTCTATTAATTATTGAGAAGGGTATGAATAATTTTGGACATGCCACTTTTTGTTCAAATGTAAATAAAAGCTGAGAAATATTTTTTTCCATAATGATGCCTATTGTACATCGTCTTATTATCTTCTGGGAGACGCCTGTGTCATTTCCGGTCCAAAAAAAAAATTGCTGGTTGAATAAAAGTAACTTTAAGTCAAAATTTGCCAGGGGTATGAATAATTTCGGGCTTCACTGTACGTGCAAATCCACCAACCACCAGTCTGCTGTTCTCCGGGTCTGATCATAAGTTTTGAACGTACGAAACCACGGCATTGTGGCGGGTCAGAACTGTTGGTCAACACGGGGTCAGCGTTCCTCTCAGGGATCATGGTGATGCTTTTGGGTCGAAGAACATGAAGATTTTCGACCGTGTGGTGAAGAATGACGGACGGATCGGACGGTAGAACCCGCCTGTGGTTCTGAGTGGAGTTTAATCAGAACCTGCAGAAGAACCGGACCTTCAGAAAAGGCGGATACCAATCCTAATTCCGACACGGTCGGTCCGGTTAGTCCTGCACAGAGACCTGAACTCCTTTAAACACTTTACAGACAGCAACCTCGTGCATGAAGTGCTATCTTGCCCACATTTGGTGGACACAAATTCCCACAGACACGCTGCCATATCAGTGCCCAGGCTTCGGATGGGTTGTCCGACAAGCTCTCTGCCGGGTGTCCACATACTTTTGGCCATGTGGTGTTAAGTAAATGATAAGAAAGGAAAGCTAAGACCGCTCATGTCGACCCGGGTACGCTCTGATCCGCTGCGTACGCCATTAGTTCCTAGTGTGTTCACCGGTTGCCTAGCAACAAGCAATTGTGATGTCATAACAGTCCGATCGTATTATAAACAGTGTTGTTTAATGTCATAACGAATAACGTGATGTCTCCGGTGACCTCCGGTCCCGGTTTGTTAACGAGCGTCATAACCGCTTCCCTCCGTGCATCACACGTGCGTGTTATTAACCTGCAGAGCTGCCTGTAGTGAGCATGTTCTCTCTCTTCAGGAATGGAATGCTAAGTCACTCGACACTGTTAACCTCTGAGCTTTTGATCTTGTTAAAACTTTTTGCACCCCCCCCCCCCCCCCCCCCCCCCATACCCCCTCGTCCTCTGGTCTGGTCTAACTGCTCGTGCCCCCCCTTGCAGCTGGTAAACGTTAGGTGCGGCGCAGCAGACAAGGAGCAGAAAGATTTAACCAACCGATTACTGACGGGACAGATGGAGAGCCAGGTACCGCCCACCTGCCACCTTATACCTCTTACCCCGCCCGCCGGGCCACTCCAGGGCGAGACCATGCCACACGGGTTCTGTTCTAATGTGGCCTCACTGGGAGGGATGGGCAGCATCAGGCTCGGGCTTGGTGAGGGTTCGAAGGGTAAAAGCTTGGGCAGACTTTACACAGTCTAAGCTCCGCCCACTTAAAAATTTGCATAGGTCATGTTCACACTGCAACGGGTTTATTCATTTCCAATTCCCACTGGGATTTCTCCGCTGGTTGTACGGGCGAGGGTGTCAGGCGCCCCCTCTGACACGCATACGGCTGTCGATCGCTTCTTTTCACCTACCAGTGCCATCCACGATCAGGCACCTCGCCCAGCCAGCAGAAGGCGCATTTGGAGAAATTACGATTGTTTGATTGATTTAATCGGATTAATTACGCGTTTGATTGATGAAAGGGTTCCACGAATGTTGCACGGAGCGCAGATCGGATTTGCATCCGATACGATTTCAGTTCCGTACCATCACGTATAAAAATTTTTAGCTTTGGCGCACTGCAGTGTGGAGGTAGCCTGTATGCGTGTTCAACCACCTGATTAATAAACTAAAAATAAATAAATTAAATGGGTCCGCACAAGTGGCACAGCGGTAAAACACGCTAGCACACCAGAGCTGGGATCTCCGGCTGGGCTGGGTGGCTACATGAACGACAATTGGCCTGTTGTTCATACAGGGAGGGAAAAAAGCCGGATAGGGAGCTCATAACTGATGCAGTTACGACCTCTGCTGGCTGATTGATGGTGCTTCACAGAGTAGAGGAATAATGCCGATCAGGGTGGGGCTCTCCGTGCACAATGCTGATCTGCATATGAACTCATCTCGTGCAGTTGAAAAGATGGGAAAAGTGTTGGAGTTCGCTCTCCTCAATCAGCACCATAGTGAATCGGGTAAAAATTGGACTCACAAAAAATTGTCGAACCGTGCGACAGGTGGCTGAAGGAACATATTTATCTGCTTGTACATTTTTAGAACAGGAACCCAAACCCCTCTGACCTGGCTGGTCTCTAATGGAGTGGTCTGCTGCACCGTCCGTCCATCCCTCGCCGTGATTTCACTTCACCCTGATTCTTCACTCTTCTGTTCCTCTTTCTTTAGGTTATTTATTTCATTTTATTTATTATTTATTTTGGGTGCAGAACTAATCCACCAATCAGGGTGCTTGGGGTGCTGGGTGTGTTTTTGGTTTTATGCTGCATGTTTTTCACTCTCCAGCCAGTGTGCTCACGCTATCTACATCCTTTAACATCCAGTGAGCTGATTATTGGTCGCCAGTCAGGGCGGCGAGGATGCACCGGGCGTGGCTGGACAGAGAGAAATATTGTGGGAGTGTTGGGGGTTGTATGTGTAGTATGTGTCGGTGTGTTTGTACTTGTTTGTGTGTGTTCATCATATATAAACACAGTGTGTGCACTACTTACTATATGAATAGAGGCCAACACACCCTCTGCAGCCAACCGAACACCAGACTTGGTGCTGTATCCTGGCTTGGGACCGGCACAGAGAGTGCACCGACAAGTGCCAGTGCACCTCTTGATGCCTAGGCTGTTCCGCCGCTCCCTCCCTTCTCAGACGTAGCCAATCATGTCTGTGTAGACGCCCGACCGCCCCGATAGCACCGCTGAGATTGGAACCCTTGATCTCAGTGGTAGATCGCCTGTGATCCCGACCCTTGGGTGGGTCGCGAGCCAAAAAAATGGGTCACAGAGAAAAATAATAATAATTATATAAACGAATTAACACTGAATGAATTTGTACACGAGCTCCCCCTTGTGGAGGCTTTATGTTACGTAGTGTAAACCGCAGTGGGACCAGATTGCCACCATTTCCGTTTTTGTGTTGGCCGTGTCCGGTGATGTTGACCCGTTTCCTCACATCAGGTCTTTCAAGGGAGGCTGGATTCCCTCGCTGTAGCGACCATCAAGACCCTCACTACGGTCATGCACAGGTCACCGGCCGCCAAGGTCAGTCACGCACCGAAACCAAAATATAAAGTGATAATCGTGAGTCAGAGATCAGATATCTGATGAGCCTCGTCCTTGCAGGAGGTCTTCAAGGAGCGGATTGGGTACACGCACCTGTACGAGGTGCTGGTGTCTCTGGGTCAGCCTTCCAGGAACCTGCTGAAGGAGCTCATGAACATGGTGAGATACCAAATAATAGTAATAATAATTTGGTTTATATTTTTTGCTGCAGAATGTTCACTCGCCCACCTGTGTGCAGGCGGTGGAAGGCGATCACTCCTCAGTGGGATTTTTAGGCATCAGCAACGTGGAACCTCTCCTCCTCTTGGTCCGCTGGCTTCCCGATCTCGAATCGGCCGAGCTGCAGATCTTCGCGGCCGACCGCCTGCGCCGGATCTGCGCCCTGAACCGGCGGACGCGGGCGGCCTGCGTTAACGCCCGCATGCCCGAGAGCATCCTGTCCACTCTGGAAAGAGACACCCGTCTTCCACGCGTGTGTGCGGAGAGCCTGCTGGCCCTGCTGGGGGCCCTGGGGGCGGAGTCTCTGAGCGGCGCCGAGCTCCAGCGGCTCCTGGGCCTCCTGCGGAACCCGGAGAACCGACCCCACCGTTACGCCGAGCCCGTCCTGCGCTCGCTGCTCGGCATGCTGCGCAAGCACACGCTGCACAGCGCGACGCACTACTTCGACCTGACTCCGCCCATGGCTGGGATCACCGTGCCCACCGTGTCCAGGTGGCCCGGCTCCGCCTTCACCTTCCTGGCGTGGCTCTCGCTGGATCAGGATCAGCTGGAACCAGCTGGTAAAGGAGAGAAGAGGAAGCAGTTGTACAGGTAGCAGGATTCATTTTCACAACAGTGCTCTTACTGTTCGAGTACACGTGTCCTTACCTAGGTGCTGGTGTGTGTAGTTTCTTTACAGCAGGGGGTACCGGGTTTGAGGCGTTCATCAGTTCTTCTGGTTCCCTGGTGGTGGCGATGTGCAGCAAGAAGGAATACGTCACCGTCACTCTGCCCGATTACTGCTTCTGCGACTCACTGTGGGTCAGTCAGATCACTTACCTACTACACTACATATTCCAGCATCCCCCACCTTAGGAGACTACATATCCCAGCATCCCTCACCTTAGGGGACTACATATCCCAGCATCCCTCACCTTAGGAGACTACATATCCCAGCATCCCTCACCTTAGGAGACTACATATCCCAGCATCCCCCACCTTAGGAGACTACATATCCCAGCATCCCCCACCTTAGGAGACTACATATCCCAGCATCCCCCGCCTTAGGAGACTACATATCCCAGCATCCCTCGCCTTAGGAGACTACATATCCCAGCATCCTTCACCTTAGGAGACTACATATCCCAGCATCCCTTCTCTTAGGAGACTACATATCCCAGCATCCCTCACCTTAGGAGACTACATATCCCAGCATCCCTTCTTTTAGGAGACTACATATCCCAGCATCCTTCACCTTAGGAGACTACATATCCCAGCATCCCTTCTTTTAGGAGACTACATATCCCAGCATCCTTCACCTTAGGAGACTACATATCCCAGCATCCCTTCTTTTAGGAGACTACATATCCCAGCATCCCTTCTTTTAGGAGACTACATATCCCAGCATCCCTTCTTTTAGGAGACTACATATCCCAGCATCCCTTCTTTTAGGAGACTACATATCCCAGCATCCCTTCTTTTAGGAGACTATGTATAAAGACTCCCTGCAGACCATTATGGATGTTGTTAAATTGATTATTTGATCAGTTTGTTGATGTTGAATGTTTTTTTATGTTGGTATTTTTCAGCACTATATTGGTATAGTCCATGTTCCTGGGAAGAGACCGTTTGGACAGAGTCTGGTCTACATCTACGTGGATGGACAGCTGAAATTATCAGCACCACTGAAGTACCCCAACATGGCTGAGGTAGGAAGAACCAGAATTTGGAAACAAACTGTTGTTGGTGTCCATAAGCGTGTGTAGAAACACTGAGTTTGTTCTCTTGGTACCCTGGACAGGCCTTCACGTCATGCTGTATCGGCTCGGCCGGTCAGCGGACGACCACTCCTCCCCCGTCCCAGATCCCCGACCCTCCCTCGTCCCGTGGGTCCATGTGGGGAGGTCTGTCCATCTCGAGGCTGGCTCTGATCTCACCGGGGACGCAGGACAGCGAGTGGGGGCGACCGACGTCCCTGCAGGGCCACCTGAGCACAGTGATGGTTTTCAGTGAAGCCCTCAACACCGGCACCATCAGAGCTCTGTACAACACAGGTACACGTGGGCGAGTGTCTTAAAATCCTCCACTGGAACCAAAGAACCCATTAAAGGTTTAATAGCTCGAGGTTCATCTTGTTTCTTTATTTAGGGCCGAACTGTATTTCTCCCTTTAAAAGTCTGGAGGCAGAACTCGGTGACGTCAACACCAAACTCCTCCTCTACTACTCTCCAAAGGTGAGTGGGTCACATGGTATAGCTTTGCTTAGCATCGATTAATGTGTTAAGTGACTCTGGTTGCTTTTAGGTAGCTGGTTGCTTGAAGGTTACCCTTGTTGTTTAAATGTATTTCTGGTTATCTTAAGGTAACTCTGGTTGTTTGAAGGTAACTCTGGTTGCTTAATGGTAACTCTGGTGGCTTGAGGGTAACTCTGGTTGTTTGAAGGTAACTCTGGTGGCTTGAGGGTAACTCTGGTTGTTTGAAGGTAACTCTGGTTGCTTAAGGATAACACTGGTTGCTTGGGAGAAACTCTGGTTGGTTGAGGGAAACTTTGGTTTCTGGAGGGTAACCCTGGTTGCCTGAATGTATCTTTGGTTGCTTAAATGTAACTCTGGTTGTCTGAAGGTAACTAGTTGCTTGAAGGTATATCTGGTTGCATACTGTTAACTCTGGTTGCTTAAGGGTAACTCTGGTTGTCTGAAGGTAACTCTGGTTGCTTTTAGATAGCTGTTTGCTTGAAGGTGACTCTGGTTGCTTGAAGGTAACTCTGGTTGTCTGAAGGTAACTCTGGTTGTCTGAAGGTAACTCTGGTTACTTTTAGATAGCTGTTTGCTTGAAGGTAACTCTGGTTGCCTGAAGGGAAGGTAAAGTTTGAATGCTTGAGTTACCCTCAAGAAGGTAACTCTGGTTGCTTGAGGGTAACTCTGGTTGCTTGAAGGTAACTCTGGTTGCTTTTAGGTAGTTAGTTGCTTAAAGGCATCTAATTGCCTGAAGGTAACTCTGGTTGCTTGAAGGTAACTCTGGTTGCTTGAGGGTAACTCTGGTTGCTTGAGGGTAACTCTGGTTGCTTTTAGGTAGTTAGTTGCTTAAAGGCATCTAATTGCCTGAAGGTAACTCTGGTTGCTTGAAGGTAACTCTGGTTGCTTGAGGGTAACTCTGGTTGCTTTTAGGTAGTTAGTTGCTTAAAGGCATCTAGTTGCCTGAAGGTAACTCTGGTTACTTAAAGGTAACTATTGCTTAAAGGTACCTTTGGTTGCTTGAAGGTAACTCTGGTTTCTTTTAGGTAGCTGGTTGCTTAATGGTAACACTGGTTGCTTGAGGGTAACTCTTGTTGCTTGAGGGTAACTCTGGTTGCTTGAAGGTAACTTTGGTTGCTTGAGGGTAACTCTGGTTGCTTGAGGGTAACTCTGGTTGCTTGAAGGTACCTTTGGTTGCTTGAAGGTAACTCTGGTTGCTTTTAGGTAGCTGGATGCTTAATGGTAACTTTGGTTGCTTGAGGGTAACTCTGGTTGCTTGAGGGTAACTCTGGTTGCTTGAGGGTAACTCTGGTTGCTTGAAGGTACCTTTGGTTGCTTGAAGGTAACTCTGGTTTCTTTTAGGTAGCTGGTTGCTTAATGGTAACACTGGTTGCTTGAGGGTAACTCTTGTTGCTTGAGGGTAACTCTGGTTGCTTGAAGGTAACTTTGGTTGCTTGAGGGTAACTCTGGTTGCTTGAGGGTAACTCTGGTTGCTTGAAGGTACCTTTGGTTGCTTGAAGGTAACTCTGGTTGCTTTTAGGTAGCTGGATGCTTAATGGTAACTTTGGTTGCTTGAGGGTAACTCTGGTTGCTTGAGGGTAACTCTGGTTGCTTGAGGGTAACTCTGGTTGCTTGAAGGTACCTTTGGTTGCTTGAAGGTAACTCTGGTTGCTTTTAGGTAGCTGGATGCTTAATGGTAACTTTGGTTGCTTGAGGGTAACTCTGGTTGCTTTTAGGTAGCTGGTTGCTTAATGGTAACACTGGTTGCTTGAGGGTAACTCTGGTTGCTTGAAGGTGCCGTTGGTTGCTTGAGGGTAACTCTGGTTGCTTTTAGGTAGCTGGATGCTTAATGGTAACTCTGGTTGCGAGGGTAACTCTTGTTGTTTGAAGGTAACTCTGGTTTGCTTAAGGTTAGGGTTAGGTAGCTGGTTGCCTGAAGGTAACTCTGGTTGCTTTTAGGTAGCTAGTTGCTTAAAGGCATCTAGTTGCTTAAAGGTAACTCTCGTTGTCTGAAGGTATCTTTCTGGCATCAGTTTGAGAATAAAAAAACATATAATAACAAAGCACAATGAAGTTTAAAAGGTTACCCTGTGGATGAAGGTAACTCTGGTTGCTTAAATATAATTTTTTGTCCATCATTCAGGCCTGTAGAAACCCCATCTGTCTTGACCTTTCCCCAAATCTCCTCCATGGACGACTAACAGGAACTAAAGTGGTCAACTGGGATGTGAAGGTAGGAGTGACACTCCCTACTTGGGCTGGAATTATTTATCATATCGTAATTCAAACGTGCTAACGCGGACTCTCTCTTCACAGGATGTTATTAACTGCATTGGAGGACTTCCTGTACTCTTCCCTATTCTGGAGCAGCTGACCCTACTGACCCCTGAGCAACACGTGGAATCCTCAGGGTCAGACTTCATGACCCCTGAGTCTGCCACACCCACTGATGGGGACTGGGTCATACTTCCTTCAAACAGAGCCTCAGGTTTGTGTGTAAGGGAGTGGGAGCGGGAGTGGACTGGGTTCGCTGACCTGGTCTTGTAGGAGAGACTTACGTTGTGCCGTCTTGCTTACTGGTGTGTGTTGACGTGTCCGCAGAAGCTCGGCTGGAGAAGAATCTGGCTGCCACCTTCCTGTTGGTGCTGAAGCATTTTCTGCTCAGACACACAGTGAACCAGGAGGCTCTTCTGCACTCGCATGGAGTCACTACACTCGCTGCCCTGCTGCAGAAGGTAAAACCATCAAGTGTCTTGGTGTCTCTATCAATCTACTCTAATGTAGAAGGGTGTAGGTCTCGGGCAAATGTGAGATGAGCTAAAATGAGTGAGACCTGCAGATCTCAAGATGTTCATCTGGGTTAATCTATGACCGACACATTCTTGGTCATATTTTGGTAGACAGGCCACTCCTGGGAGGGTTCTTCACTGTTCCAAGTTGTCTCCTTTTGCCCAAATTCTTTCTTTTTGTAGAATTGTGTACAATGACCTTAACTGAAGGAAGTGAGACCTGCAGATCTTTAGATGTTCATCTTGGTTGTTCTATGGCCGATGCATTCTTGGTGGTATTTTGGTAGACTGGCCACTCCTGAGAAGGTTCTCCACTGTTCCAAGTTCTCTCTCTTTGCCCAAAGTTCCAAGTTCTCACCATTTTTGCTCAAAGTCTTTCTAATGTAGAATTGTCTACCTTGACCTTAACGGAAGGAAGTGAGCCCTGGAGATCTCAAGATGTTCTGCTGGGTTGTTTGTTAGACTGGCCACTCCTGGGAAGGTTCTCCACTGTTCCAAGTTCTCTCCATTTTTGCCCAAGGTCTTTCTAGTGTGGAATTGTCTATGTTGATCTTAACTGAAGAAAGTAAGACCTGCAGATCTCAAGATGTTTGTCAGGGTTGTTCTATGATTGACGCATTCTTGGTGGTATTTTGGTAGGCTGGCCGCTCCTGGGAAGGTTCTTCACTGTTCCAAGTTGTCTTCTTTTGCCCAAAGTTTCTCTTACTGTAGAATTGTCTACGTTGAACCTAAGTGAATGGAGTAAGACCTGCAGATCTTAAGATGTTCTGCTGGGTTGTTCTGTGTCTGATGCATTCTTGGTGATATTTTGAGAGGCTGGCCACTCCTGGGAGGGTTCTCCACTGTTCCAAGTTCTCTTTTTTTGCCCAAAGTTCCAAGCTTTCATCATTTTTAACTGAAGGAATGAGACCTGCAGATCTCAAGATGTTCGTCTGGGTTGTTCTGTGATTGATGCGTATTTTGAGAGGCTGGCCACTCCTGAGAAGGTTCTTCACTATTCCAAGTTCTCTTTTTCTGCCCAAAGTTCCAAGTTCTCACCATTTTTGCCCAAAGTCTTTCTAGTGTAGAATTGTCTATGTTGAGTCTAAGTGAGACCTGCAGATCTTAAGATGTTGGTCTTGGTTTTTCTGTGATTGAGGCGTTCTTGTGGCATTTTGATAGGCAGACCACTCCTGAAAAAGTCTGCCACTATTTCAAGTTGTCTCCTTTTGCGGATAATGGCTCTCACTGTTGTTTGGTTGAGTCCCAGACCCTATGCAATAGCTTTGTAACCCTTCCCAGACTTGTAGATTTTGATGATCTGTATCTGTATTTCTCTTTAGAATGTGGCGTCATGCACTGCTTTACATTTCCAGACAGGTCTGGCAGTGATCGTAACTGGGCGTGGCCTTTTATAAACGTCTCATTTTTGGAAATCTGGGTCGAAATATAAAGACGGAGCCTTCCACACCACCGCACTTATCAACAATGTCATTAAACTCTGTTTCATGGCCTCCAGATTCCTCATCAGTGATTTATGATCGACTACAGCTGCTGACTTCTCTGTGCCCATATAAGTAGGGTTAGTTCTACTGCATTTATTAAGAACTAAATAGAAAGGCGGTCTTTTCCCAAGGTTGGATGACGAAACAAGCTGTGACGATCAGGGTGTAAACAGTAAACAGTTCTGCTATGAATTAAATGCTGCTGGATCACAGGTTTTACTGTCCACAGTCGAGCAAGCTTACATGCAAAATGAGCTCCTGCTACATTTATGTCTGTATAACTAGGACTGACTAGGACCAGTGAAATAAACATGTACCACATGTGTGTGTAGTTGCCAGCATTCATGGTGGATGTGAGTGTGCTGGTGGCCGTACAGCTGCTGATAGAACAGGTGACGTATGAGAAGAACTCACAGCTGCTTCAACAGCTGCACACACACCTGCTCTTCAACTTCAACATCTGGAACCAGGGAGACTTCCCCCTGCGCATCGGTACGTCTGGGGGGGGTGTAGTGTGTGTTATGTGTGTGTGTGTGTGTGTATAGTGTGTGTGTATGAAAACCTTTGAGTGTTATGTGTGTGTGTGTGTGTGTGTAGCGCGTCTGTAGTGTAGGTAATGTGTGTATAAAGCTTTGAGTGTGTGTGTGTGTGTGTGTGTGTGTAGCGCGTCTGTAGTGTAGGTAATGTGTGTATAAAGCTTTGAGTGTGTGTGTGTGTAGCGCGTCTGTAGTGTAGCGCGTCTGTAGTGTAGGTAGTGTGTGTATAAAGCTTTGAGTGTGTGTGTGTGTGTGTGTGTGTAGCGCGTCTGTAGTGTAGGTAGTGTGTGTATAAAGCTTTGAGTGTGTGTGTGTGTGTGTAGCGCGTCTGTAGTGTAGGTAATGTGTGTATAAAGCTTTGAGTGTGTGTGTGTGTGTGTGTGTGTAGCGCGTCTGTAGTGTAGGTAATGTGTGTATAAAGCTTTGAGTGTGTGTGTGTGTGTGTGTTGCAGGACATATCCAGTACATGTCCACTGTCATTAAGGACAGCAGGAAACAGTTCAGGAGGAAATACGGAGTTCAGTTCCTGCTCGACACCGTCCGCCTTTACTACGGGTAAAACTACACTACCCACAATGCACCACTGCTCCTACACTCACAGACCTACCAACATCCCTACCTATATTACTACTGATAGTGATCTGATGAAGGTTCCTCGTAGTTCTCTTATTAAACACAGCACATCTGATGAGCATAAAGTCCTGAGGGACTTTGATCAGGACCATGCAGACTCACTTCCTTCCTCTCTCTGCTTCTCCCTGACCAGTGGGAATCGTGAAGGTGATCTGAGCGAGGAAGACGTCCGGACCATCAGAGCGTCCCTCTGTGGTCTCCTCAAGTACTACATCAGCAAGGGCACCAGCCAGGAGGAGATCCAGAGCATTCTGGGATACATCAGTGCCAGTGGAGATGAGGAGCAGGTGAGGAACCGGTCCATTCTGAGCGTGGCTCCACACCTGGTGGCTGAACTTGAGTTTGGTGGATCTGCTGGGTCAGAAATATGTAGACAGCACCCCAACAGCTACAGTTACAATTACTAACAGCTTTGGGTTTTCTTACGGACCTTGGTACAGAGACAACTGCTCATCATCACGTTGGTGTCTGGATATTTTTGATCCGGCAGATTCTTAAATAGTTCCAGTCGTTCAGTCACAGACACACAAACTGCAGAAATCACTGAGCTCCAGAGATGAGATTTAAACACACAACCTTCAGCTCTAATACTGACTCTCTTCCTCTGGTGTATGTTTGTGTGGTTGTGTGTTTGCATGGATGTGTTGTATGTTTCTGTTGTGTGTGTGGTTGTGTGTGTTTGTGTTGTTGCATGTTTGTGTGTTTGTATGGTTCTGTGTGTGGTTGTGTTTATGTGGTTGTGTATTTGTGGGGTTGTGTGTTTGTGTATTTTTGTGGTTGTGTTTGTGTGTTTGTGTTGTGTGGTTGTGTATTTATGTGTTTCTGTGGTTGTGTGTTTGTGTATTTGTGTGGTTGTGTTTATGTGGTTGTGTTTGCGTTGTGTGTTTGTGTGTTTATGTGGTGGTTGTGTTGTGTATTTGTGTGTTTGTGTATTTACATGGTTGTGTTTGTGTATTATGTGGTGGTTGCGTGGTTGTGTGTTTGTGTATTTACATGGTTGTGTTTGCATTGTGTGTTTGTGTGTTTATGTGGTGGTTGCGTGGTTGTGTTGTGTATTTGTGTGTTTGTGTATTTACATGGTTGTGTTTGTGTATTATGTGGTGGTTGCGTGGTTGTGTGTTTGTGTATTTATGTGGTTGTGTTTGCATTGTGTGTTTGTGTGTTTATGTGGTGGTTGCGTGGTTGTGTTGTGTATTTGTGTGTTTGTGTATTTACATGGTTGTGTTTGTGTATTATGTGGTGGTTGCGTGGTTGTGTGTTTGTGTATTTACATGGTTGTGTTTGTGTATTAGTGTGGTTGTGTTTATGTGGTTGTGTTTGCGTTGTGTGTTTGTGTGTATTATGTGGTGGTTGCGTGGTTGTGTATTTGTGTGGTTGTGTATTTACATGGTTGTGTTTGTGTATTATGTGGTGGTTGCGTGGTTGTGTGTTTGTGCATTTACGTGGTTGTGTTTGCATTGTGTGTTTGTGTGTTTATGTGGTTGTGTTTGTGTATTATGTGGTGGTTGCGTGGTTGTGTGTTTGTGTATTTACGTGGTTGTGTTTGTGTATTATGTGGTGGTTGCGTGGTTGTGTGTTTGTGTATTTACGTGGTTGTGTTTGCATTGTGTGTTTGTGTGTTTATGTGGTGGTTGCGTGGTTGTGTTGTGTATTTGTGTGTTTGTGTATTTACATGGTTGTGTTTGTGTATTATGTGGTGGTTGCGTGGTTGTGTGTTTGTGTATTTACGTGGTTGTGTTTGTGTATTATGTGGTGGTTGCGTGGTTGTGTTGTGTATTTGTGTGTTTGTGTATTTACATGGTTGTGTTTGTGTATTATGTGGTGGTTGCGTGGTTGTGTGTTTGTGTATTTACATGGTTGTGTTTGTGTATTAGTGTGGTTGTGTTTATGTGGTTGTGTTTGCGTTGTGTGTTTGTGTGTATTATGTGGTGGTTGCGTGGTTGTGTATTTGTGTGTTTGTGTATTTACATGGTTGTGTTTGTGTATTATGTGGTGGTTGCGTGGTTGTGTGTTTGTGTGTATTATGTGGTGGTTGCGTGGTTGTGTATTTGTGTGTTTGTGTATTTACATGGTTGTGTTTGTGTATTATGTGGTGGTTGCGTGGTTGTGTTGTGTATTTGTGTGTTTGTGTATTTACATGGTTGTGTTTGTGTATTATGTGGTGGTTGCGTGGTTGTGTGTTTGTGTATTAGTGTGGTTGTGTTTATGTGGTTGTGTTTGCGTTGTGTGTTTGTGTGTATTATGTGGTGGTTGCGTGGTTGTGTTGTGTATTTGTGTGTTTGTGTATTTACATGGTTGTGTTTGTGTATTATGTGGTGGTTGCGTGGTTGTGTGTTTGTGTATTTGTGTGGTTGTGTTTATGTGGTTGTGTTTGTGTTTGCGTTGTGTGTTTGTGTGTTTATGTGGTGGTTGCGTGGTTGTGTTGTGTATTTGTGTGTTTGTGTATTTACATGGTTGTGTTTGTGTATTATGTAGTGGTTGCGTGGTTGTGTGTTTGTGTGTTTGTGTATTTACGTGGTTGTGTTTGCATTGTGTGTTTGTGTGTTTATGTGGTGGTTGCGTGGTTGTGTTGTGTATTTGTGTGTTTGTGTATTTACATGGTTGTGTTTGTGTATTATGTAGTGGTTGCGTGGTTGTGTGTTTGTGTGTTTGTGTATTTACGTGGTTGTGTTTGCATTGTGTGTTTGTGTGTTTATGCCGTTGTGTTTGTGTGTTTGTGTAGCTGTGTGCTATCCTGGAGGTGTTGCTGAGTCTCCTCCAGACGGGCGTGTCCCGTGATCAGCTCTTCCTGCTGCTGTTTGAGCCGGGCGCGGCCGACTCCTGCTACGCCCTGCTACTCAATCCCAAACACTCGGACCGTCTCAGAGAGCTCGTCTTCAAGGTCTCGCACACACACACACACACACACACTGATCTACACACACACTGACCTACACACACTGATCTACACACACTGTGTGTAGTGTACTCTGCAGGAGCTGTGAAACATGGTGGTGGTAGTATGATGGAGGTTCTTACCCAGAATTCTGTGTGTGTGTGTGTGTGTGTAGCTGTTCGAGCGGATGCTGAGGTGTGATCGTGTGTATGAGAAGAGTAAACTGAGGTTGAGGTTGAGGGACGTGGGATACTCCGGCCTCACGCTGCTCTTCTCTGAGGCTCATATCACCTCCACCCTCGTCAAGTGTCTCCTCAACCAGGTTCTACACACAGGTCAGTCACACCTCCTCCTCCTCCTCACACACATATCCCAGAATGCACCGGGAGCGAGCCTGGCTGCACTCTCTGACCAAAAGAATGTGGACAGGATCTTATGTGTGTGTGTGTGTGTGTGTGTGTGTGGTGTGGTGTGTGTGTGTGTGTGTGGTGTGGTGTGTGTGTGTGTGTGTGTGTGTGTGTGTGTTGTGTGTGTGTAGATCCGGTGGTGAATTATAAAGATCTGATGGCTCTGATACAGCTGATCCACCGAGCGGAGCTGAGTGTTCGCATGCTCGTCTGTAAACGGGTAAAATCAGAATTATTGTTATAATTATTATTATTATTATTATTTATCCAAAATGATAATGATATAATAGATGTAAAATAATCGCATGCTCGTCTGTAAACGGGTAAAATCAGAATTATTGTTATAATTATTATTATTATTATTATTTATCCAAAATGATAATGATATAATAGATGTAAAATAATAAAATAGAACTAACATTAATAATAATTATTATATTGTTATTATCAGTATTATTATTAATGTTTATTCTAGTTTATTATTCTATTATTATTATTTACTTTTATTATTACACTTATCATCATCATTAATATATTTGTTATTATTACATTTATTGTTATTATTTCTATAATATTTAAAGGTATTTTATAATATTATATTAATATTATTATCATGTGTGTTATAATTATTATTATTATTTAATTTCAGGTGTTATAAATTTATTATTATATTTATTATGTGTAATTTAATAATAATAATTATACCATTTTTTAAATATTATTATTAATATTATTAAGTTATTAAGTTTTTATGTGTGTGTGGTGTGTGTGTGGTGTGTGTGTGTGTGTGGTGTGTGTGTGTGTGTGTGTGTGTGGTGTGTGTGTGTGTGTGTGTGTGTGTGTGTGGTGTGTGTGTGTGTGTGTGTGTGTGTGTGTGGTGTGTGTGTAAATATGTGAATATGTGGTGTGTGTGTGGTACGTGTGTATGTATGTATATGTGTGTGTATTTCTGTGTATGTTTGTGTATTTGTATATTGATGTGTGTATGCATGTGTGTATTGATGTATGTATATGTGTGTGTGTGTATATGTGTGTGTGTGTGTGTGCGTGTAGCTGTACTCTCTGGTCCAGTCTCAGCCGGACGCGGCGGTGCAGGTCAGTAAGCAGGTCTGTTGGCAGGACTCTCTGATCCGCGTGTTGGTACGCGGCAGCGGCGGCGGCGGCGGTTCCGGTGACTCCGGTTCCGGTTCGGTTCGGGGCGACTCCGGCAGTCTGGGCAGCGTGGGCTCGAGCCGGGCGGAGCTTCCCGTGTGCCCGGAGACCCCCGATGATTTCGGGGAGGTTCTGTCTCTGCCCGAGACCCCCAGCGACTCCTCCAGAGGAAATGGACTGAGTTTAGATCTGATCCAGGTCCCTGCGCTGGAGCATCTTAACAGCAGGAGCCAGACCCCCTCACCTCTGGAACACTCCAAACCCTTCCCCGGAGGCACCTCAGAACGGGACACCACTTCCTCTCTGGGGGATGACCACTTCCTGTTCAGTGATAACGTCTCTCTGGGGGAGTCTTTCAACAGCGGCGAGGTGAGCGGGTACGGGAGTTGCTGGGGCGGGTCTGTGGGTCTGAACCAGGACTAGACCTAGATCCAAATCAGCCGAAGACCAGACCAGGACACAGACCAATCAAGACAAGACCAAGATCCATACTAATCAAGACTAAGACTGAGACCTAGACTAGAACCCATAACAATCAAGTATAAGACAAGACCAGGACTCATTCCAGCCAAAGCCAAGATCAGGACCCATACAGATCAAGACCAATACTAGACCACGGCCCATACTAATCAAGACTAAGACGATACTAAGATTCATACCAATTAAGACCAAGACCCAAATTAATCAAGACTAAGACAGAGCCAAGACCAGAACCCATACCAGTTAAGACAAAGCCAACACCAAGACTGATACAAATCGAGGCCAAGACTCAGATCAACCAAAGACAACACCAGGACCCAGACCAATCAAGACAAAGACAAGACCAAGACCCATAATAGTCAAGACTAAGACGAGACCAAGACTCATATAAACCAATACCAGGACCAGGCCCATACAAATCAAGAACAAGACATTTACCAATTAAGACCAAGACCCATACCAGTCAAGACTAAGACAAAACCCATATCAACTGAAGACAAAACCAGGACCCATATAAACCAAAGCCAAGATCCAGACTTATAACAATCAAGACCAAGACAGAACCAAGATCTATAGCAATCAGGACTCATAACTAGAGATGCACGAGTACCGATACTGGTATCGGATATTTGCCCGACACCGCGCTCATTAACTCGTACTCGCAAACGAGGCTCCGATACTAAACATCCGATACCGTGTACCTAGTGCACGTCGCTGCGTTATGCCCGGTTCACACTACACGATCTTCGCCCTGATTTTCGCTCGGCGGCTGGTCGGCGCTAGATTTGCCGGCTCGGGAGCGACTCGGCGTTCGCTCGCCTAGCACGTCAGATATCTGATCTCAGATGTGCGACTGGGAACGAGTGACATGTCGAACAGCCAATGAGAACGCAGGATACGGTGTGAGGGGAAACGCAGGAGAGGAGCGTAAACAGGTGGGACGGGGGGATGATATAGTTTATATCAGAATACATCAGCACACACACACACGTTTTACAGTATTTCTGACCTGATCGTTCTCTACAGAACGTAACAACAAAACACCAACATTGCAAAAATATTTATTAACCTCCAACTCACTACAGAACGATCCGTGCTGCTCGTGTTGCCAGATCCACTCAGATTCATTTATTTTTCCTCCTTGATTTCATCACATCAGCGCACAAACACTTTGATCTCTCGCTACTTGTTGACGTGCATTTTTGGACGTGGTATCATCAAACCCCTCGTCACTTCTCACGTGTGTTTTTGTTTAAAAAAACGGTATTCTAAATAGGTATCGGTATCAGCAAATACAAAAATACACGTACCTGTACTCGTACTCGGTTGGGAAAAAATGGTATCGATGCATCCCTACTCATAACAATCAAGAATAAGACAAGACCAGGACTCATACAGATTAGGACCAAAACTTAGACATAACCAGGACGGGACCAAGACTAAGGAGAACGAAACAAGACAAGGATTTTCCTAATGGTCAGGAAAACTCTAGGACTAAGAACTGTGAGAAAAAGACTAGACCAGGATTAGATTGAGTGTCTAAGACAATACCAAGACTTTTAATTGTTCAGATCAAGACTTTTACCCAACTAAACCATGATGATTACTGTTGAAGACCAAAACATTTCATATTTTGGACCAAGACCCATAACACTGGAGAACAGGACAAGACTAAGACCCCCTATTGACCAAGATTAGGATTTATGCTAACAAAGACCAAGACTTTAAGGAGTACAAGCCGTGTGTAATAGTGCGTATGTGTGTGTGTTTAGTGTACAGAGGAGGAGCTGGTGAGGATGGTCCTGGAGGTGGTCCTGTGTGTGATGTGGAAGGGCGTGAGCGGATCGGACGATGCCGCCTGGCTGGAGAGGGGGCAGGTCTTCTCTGCCCTCACCAAACTGGGCACCGCCAACGAGCTGCTGCTGCCCGTCGATCACATCAAACTCAGGTGCCCTCTTCTACCTGAGATTCGAGTCTCTTTGTGAGGTCTATCAGTATGGTGGGGTCTGTCCTCGTAGCAAATCAAATGAAGTCAGGGGCATTCTGAACAGCTCGCTGGTCTCGTTAAAGGGGTCAGTCTGCAAATCTGGAGAAGCACTGCAATTCATCATAAAATAAAAAACTACAGCCTCACTACCTAGATCAGACTGAACGGTGACCCCTGCTGTCTGGTCGAGGCACTGCATGAGGGATGGATAAATACAGAGAGCGTAGTGTGTTCCTCTGTTTCCGTTAGGGCTCTTTGTAAAAAACTTGTGCTAGTCTGCGGCCCTTCTCATGCAGCAGGGGGCGCCAAAGTGCAGGGGAACTGGATATAACCAAAGAAGAGCTGAATTGGTAAAATAAATGTGTATTTTTTTACCGGACAGTCTGTTGGAGCGGATGGTGGAGAGCGCGGTGAGCGATTACCGCGAGTGCACGACGGCCGCGCTGCCGGAGCAGACGGAGAACGCGGTGCGGCTGCTGCAGGTGGTGCAGGACTTCCTGCAGGCGGAGGGGCTGGTGAACCCGGCGCTGTGGAGCGAGAAGCTGCTGGAGGAGACGGTCACGCTGATGGACGGACTCATGGTGTGGTACAGCGCCGGCGTCCAGTGGCATCACCTCTCGCAGCTCGGGCTCCGACTCCTGCTGGGGTTCATCGCCCAGCCCGACCCTCAGGTGAGAGCACCAGGTTTTCCAGAAAACCCCAGTGGTTCCTCCTCCGTCTGTACCCGTGTTATGAAAAGGTGTCGGTATCTCTCTCTCTCCTGTAGGTGTGCGCGATGGCGACGGCGAAGCTGAACTGGATCCTGCAGATAAAGGTGGTGGACTCTCAGGACGAGGCGTGTTTCCTGCTGGGCCGGGTGGAGTGCATCCTGCGGCGCTCTCTGGGGGGGCAGAAGGGAGAGGAGGAGGAGACGTACTCCTTCCTGGTTCCTCTGCTCCGTACCCTCCTGTCTAAAGTACACAAGCTGCTGTACATGGAGCTGCACCTCCCCTCCCTTCCCAACTGTAACGGCAGCGCCTCCTTCTTCGAGGACTTCCAGACCTACTGCAGCTCCCCCGAGTGGAGGGTCTACCTCGATAAATATGTACGCTCATGGGTTTGGAGGGATGGAGGGAGGGATTGATGTGTGGAGGGATGGATGGATGAATGAATGAATGAAAGCCTGGAGGAATAGATGGATTAATTAATGAATGGATGAAGAATGAATGGATGACTTGGTGGGTGGAGGGATTAATGATGGGAGGGAGGGATGGGGACGGTGGTTTAGATGAATGAAGGAATGGTTGGATGGTTTGATAGATGGATGGAGAGGGCAGGATAGATGAAGGGATGAATGGAAGGATGAATTAATGTATTGATAGGATGGATGGATGGATGGATGAATGAATGGATGGTCTGATAGATGGATGGAGAGGGCAGGATAGATGAAGGAATGAATGGAAGGATGAATTAATTGGATGGATGGATTGATGGAGGGATGAATGAAGTGATGAATGGGTGGACTGCTGGATGAATAGATGAAATGAATGAATGGATGAATGATGGATGGGTGGAGATGGTGGGATAAATGAAGGGGTGGTTGGGTGGATGGTTGGATGAATAGATGAATGAATAAATGAATGGATGGGTGGGTAGATGGATGGAGGAATGAATGGATGGGTGAACTGATGGAAGGATGGATTAATGGAGACGATGGGATAAATGAAGGGATGAATGGGTGAACTGATGGATGGATGAATAGATAGATGGATGGTTGGATGGATAAATGAATGGATGGGTGAACTGATGGATGGATGGATGGTTGGTTGGATGGATGGATGGTTGGATGGATGAATGGATGAATCTCGTTGGGTGTTCTTCGTCTCCTCCATATGACTCCTCTATAGCTCCTGTATATATTGTGGTGAGTTGTGTCGCCCCCCTGTGTGCCGTGTGTGTAACTGCATCACGTCCCTCCTCAGATCATCCCCTACATGAAGCAGTACGAGATCGAGACCTTCAGTCAGGACCACGAGAACATGGCTCTGTACTGGAAGGACTGTTACGAAACCTTCATGATGAACCTGCACCGCCGGGAGAGAGAGCGGGGCGAGAGCAAGATCCGCTTTCAGGTAACACACACACACACACACACACACACACACCCCGGAGAACATACCAAACTCCACAAGCCAGGTCAGCAGGACTTGTGTTGCCTACCTGCTGTAGAGGATCGTTTACAGGGTTTAGAATAAGATGGAGCACAGGGCAGCATTCTGGGCTCTGTCCTCATCCTGAGACACAGTCTGTGAGGAGTTTGGCATGTTCGCTTCTCTATCTAAGTGGTTCATCTGATGTGAGTGATACAGTGAACGAACGAGAACCTCCGTCCCTGGGTGCAGGAGCAGTTTGTGGAGGTGTTCAGCCGGAGAGCCCGGCAGGAGAACCTGAGGTACAACAGCATGCTGAAGCAGATGCACACGCAGAACAGCGCCACCCTCAGGCAGTGGAAAGCAGCGCGTCGCTCCCTGCTGTGTGACCGAGGACCCTGGGCCGACAGGTCAGTGTGCGGGCCAGCTTCACACCCCCGGGTTCGATCCCTGCCTCCCATTCCACAGTCTGTGTGGAGTTTGCACAGCGACTCCCTCTAGTGGATAACTGTAGTACAACACCCAGCAACTACACACTGATGAACCAAAACTCTGGTGCTTATAAATGTGTGTGTGTGTGTGTGTGTGTGTGTGTGTGTGTAGGCAGCAGAAGGAGATGTACTGGAAGTTATCCAGCGCTGAGAATTACTCTCGAATGCGTCTGAAGATGGTGAGGAACTACAACTACGACCCTCACAGAGAGGCCAGCGCTCTCAGAGACAACCTGGGTAACACACACACACACACACACACACACACACACACACTCTTTCTTTCTTTCTCTCTCTCTCTCACACACACACACACACACACATGCACTATCTATATACATACATAAACTATAAATACACACACACACTCTTACACACACACATACTGTATTTATACATATACATACACATCTACAGTGTATCACAAAAGTGAGTACACCCCTCACATTTCTGCAGATATTTAAGTATATCTTTTCATGGGACAACACTGACAAAATGACACTTTGACACAATGAAAAGTAGTCTGTGTGCAGCTTATATAACAGTGTAAATTTATTCTTCCCTCAAAATAACTCAATATACAGCCATTAATGTCTAAACCACCGGCAACAAAAGTGAGTACACCCCTTAGTGAAAGTTCCTGAAGTGTCAATATTTTGTGTGGCCACCATTATTTCCCAGAACTGCCTTAACTCTCCTGGGCATGGAGTTTACCAGAACTTCACAGGTTGCCACTGGAATGCTTTTCCACTCCTCCATGATGACATCACGGAGCTGGCGGATATTCGAGACTTTGCACTCCTCCACCTTTCGCTTGAGGATGCCCCAAAGATGTTCTATTGGGTTTAGGTCTGGAGACATGCTTGGCCAGTCCATCACCTTTACCCTCAGCCTCTTCAATAAAGCAGTGGTCGTCTTAGAGGTGTGTTTGGGGTCATTATCATGCTGGAACACTGCCCTGCGACCCAGTTTCCGGAGGGAGGGGATCATGCTCTGCTTCAGTATTTCACAGTACATATTGGAGTTCATGTGTCCCTCAATGAAATGTAACTCCCCAACACCTGCTGCACTCATGCAGCCCCAGACCATGGCATTCCCACCACCATGCTTGACTGTAGGCATGACACACTTATCTTTGTACTCCTCACCTGATTGCCGCCACACATGCTTGAGACCATCTGAACCAAACAAATTAATCTTGGTCTCATCAGACCATAGGACATGGTTCCAGTAATCCATGTCCTTTGTTGACATGTCTTCAGCAAACTGTTTGCGGGCTTTCTTGTGTAGAGACTTCAGAAGAGGCTTCCTTCTGGGGTGACAGCCATGCAGACCAATTTGATGTAGTGTGCGGCGTATGGTCTGAGCACTGACAGGCTGACCCCCCACCTTTTCAATCTCTGCAGCAATGCTGACAGCGCTCCTGCGCCTATCTTTCAAAGACAGCAGTTGGATGTGACGCTGAGCACGTGCACTCAGCTTCTTTGGACGACCAACGCGAGGTCGTTTCTGAGTGGACCCTGCTCTTTTAAAACGCTGGATGATCTTGGCCACTGTGCTGCAGCTCAGTTTCAGGGTGTTGGCAATCTTCTTGTAGCCTTGGCCATCATGTAGCGCAACAATTCGTCTTTTAAGATCCTCAGAGAGTTCTTTGCCATGAGGTGCCATGTTGGAACTTTCAGTGACCAGTATAAGAGAGTGTGAGAGCTGTACTACTAAATTGAACACACCTGCTCCCTATGCACACCTGAGACCTAGTAACACTAACAAGTCACATGACATTTTTGAGGGAAAATGACAAGCAGTGCTCAATTTGGACATTTAGGGGTGTAGTCTCTTAGGGGTGTACTCACTTTTGTTGCCGGTGGTTTAGACATTAATGGCTGTAAATTGAGTTATTTTGAGGGAAGAATAAATTTACACTGTTATATAAGCTGCACACAGACTACTTTTCATTGTGTGAAAGTGTCATTTTGTCAGTGTTGTCCCATGAAAAGATATACTTAAATATCTGCAGAAATGTGAGGGGTGTACTCACTTTTGTGATACACTGTACATGTACAAACTGTCTACATACATATACACACACACTTACATACACACACACACACACTGTCTTTATACACACACCTACGAACACACACTCACATACACACACAGATATACACACACACACAGTCTACATACATATATACACACACAGTCACATACACACACACACTCTCTCTCTCTCACACACACACACACACTCACTTACATACACACTGTCTTTATTCATATACACACACGTATATGTACACATATATATGGAAATACATATATACACAGTCTACATACATATACACACACACAGTCACACACATTCACACACACAGTCTATATTCATGTACACACATATGTACACAGAAATACATATATAAGCACACATCTACACACAGTCTATGCATACACAAACACACACACACACACACACACACACACTCACATATACACTGTTTATAATCAAATACATACATATACACATATAATATAAATATATACACACATCTACACACACTGTCTATACTCATACACACACCTACACTCATGCTCACACACTTATACATTTTTTTTTATACACGTACACTCATATGTACACATATACAGAAATACATATATACACCTTGTTTATATACACATGTACACACACACACACACACACACACACACACACATATATATATATACACACATACACACATACACACATAAACACACTGTCTATATACTGTATATACACATGTATTTACAAAACAAACATATACACATCTAGATCCAAAAATATAGTGGTTTTAAGAACTTCACAGAAGAAAAGAAGAAGAAGGTTATTGCACAGTCCCTATAAATTGCACATTATTTCCTAGAATGTAACGTTTGATAGTTTAGTGTTTTTATGGCGGAGGGGTAAAAGCTTTTCAGGAGTCTGGAAGTACGGGCCTTAATACTCCTATAGCGCCTACCAGAGGGCAACAAGGAGAACAGGTTGCAACAAGGATGAAATGAGTCCTTTATGATGTTTGTGGCCCGACGCAGGCATCGGGTTCTGTAAATGTTCTCTAGTGAAGGCAGCTCAGTGTTGATGGTTCTCTGAGCTGATTTGATGACCCTCTGAAGAGCCTTCTTGTCAGCCTCAGAGCAGCTGGCATACCACACCAGAATGCCATGGGTGAGAATGCTTTCCACCGTGCTGCGATAGAAGGACACCAGTAGCTGCTTGGACAGGTTGGCTTTCCGTAGTGTCCTTAAAAAGTAGAGCAGCTTCTGTGCTTTTTTCACTAGAGAGGTGGTGTTGGTGGTCCATGTGAGGTCCTGGGAGATGTGTGTGCCTAGGAATTTGAAATTAGACACTCTCTCTACTGTGTTTCCTCCGATGTATAAGGGAGTAGGTTCCTCTCTCTGTCTCCTGAAGCTGATGACCATCTCTTTTGTTTTAGAGGTGTTGAGTGCCAGGAGCACCATTCAGACAGTTTGAGTTATAAACACACTTATAACCCCATATAACCACATACACACCCATATACTATATACACACACACACACACACACTTACACACATATTTATAGAATATAAATGGTATAGCATGATATAGCCAGCACAGTGCTGCTGTAGTCCTCCACCTGAGCAGAACACACACTTACCCAATTACCACTATGTGTGTGTGTGTGTGTGTGTGTGTGTATATGTGTGTGTGTGTGTGTGTGTGTACAGGTGTGCAGCAGCAGCAGAAGGTGAACACTGAGTCTCTGCTGCTGGAGGCGGTAAAGCAGGTGAAGGTCAGTGACCTGGAGGACGAAATTCTCGAGCTACCGGAGGAGGAACCGAGCGCTAATACACAGTGAGGAGCACACACACACACACACACACACACACACACACACACACACACAGCAGCTTCATCTACCTCTGTGGCCTCATGTGGTTTCTGTGTACTGATACCAATACAGCTGCTGTCCACAGTCGAGCAAGCTTCACTTTGCAGTTTGCTTAGATACCACCAGGCTTCAACGTCTGCACCACAAAGCTCAAATAAAGCTGTAGGCAGTAGCTTTGTGTATAAGGGCACAGAGAAGTCATCATGTCGGATGCATGTTTGCTCATCATTTTCACTCTCTCAGGTCTGATGAGGAGGAGGCTGGTCAGAAGGAGAAGCTGGTGATGATGGAGGACTGTGAGCTGGTCACCATGGTGGACGTTTACCTGGGACGGCTGGAGATCACCAACCAGCACATTTACTTCTACGACTGCAGCACGGAGAAGGAGGAGGGTGAGGGGGGTGTTTATCGGTGTTTATGGAGGGATTTGGTGTTGGGTGTGGTTGCTTTGGGCTACAGGAACACTGAGACTTTATTATTCATGTATTATACATTAATTACAGTGTAATAACTACTTATTACCTAGTTATTACATTATAAATACATTGTACAGCGGTCCAGTTTTAAAGACGTTGAGTTTCGATGTATTTTTCCCCATAAGGATGTTTGTGAAACCTGTTAATGCGTCCATGGTCCCGTGCAGCTGCAGATATTTTAGTCTCATGTAAAATAATGAGGTTGTTTTTGACACTTAAACACTGAAAATAACACAAATATAATATAAACACACTGAAATACAATTACTAACAGTTACACATCAATAAAAATAGAATAAAAGCTGCACTTTAGATTTACTTCTTTATTGTTTCCTGACGCTTCTTAATGCTGGAGATGTTTGATCTCGGAATACTGTATTCCCTTCAGCACCGGCGCATTCACATGAGCTGTTATTTCCTATGAAGTGTGACGGCGGTGCACAAAACTTAGCGTGACTTATTGTAGTAAAACAGCGAGTGAGGAATGTGATTAGTGGAGGAACTTATGAGCAGTAATAATGAAGAGAAGTTTAGTGCTCCTGTCTCCTTCTTTTACTACATTAAACCACGTTAAGCTTTATTTTCAACCAGAAGCGTTTTAGACTCTGAGAGAAGCTGATTCTGATTCTCACCATTTCTCAGAAGCTGGAGCTGTAACACAAGTTTAAAAGTGAAACAGGGAGGAGAATCCAGATAAACACAGATACACGTGGAGCTGTAACCCTGGATCTGATGCATTGTGTGTGTGTGTGTGTGTGTGGTGCAGGCGTGGGTCAGGACTTTAAATGGCCGCTGTCTCAGATCAGAGAGATTCACCTGCGCAGGTACAACCTCCGCCGCTCCGCCCTGGAGATCTTCCTCATCGACCAGACCAGCTACTTCCTCAACTTCCACAAGGAGGTCAGATACACACCGATGACATCATAAACATCACATTTAGCACCGGTTTTCAGAACAGGACTGCAGGGATTCGCTGCCATTAAGCCACATGTGCAGTCGTTCACTTGGTGGACTGCTACATAGAAAATCACCTCATTGCTGGTGCAACACCGCCTCCCACTGGCTAGTTGAGGTATTACTAGGAGTGGTGGAGGAATACAGAGAGTGTAGTGTGTTCCTCCGAACATCTTAAAGCTGTCTGGAAGACTCCACCTACGCCTGGTTAAGGAAACTCCGGATTCGAATCTCGGCTCTGCTACCGGGTTGCTGGGCGCCCCCTAGTGCCTGCAGCAGACAAAATCGCCCACTAGTCTGCTGGGTGGGAGTAGAGAGGACTAAAAAAATTGGGAGGAACGTGGAGATCAGTGAGACCGAAATCAAGCGCCAATCCACCGAAGTACGGGTGAATAGGAAGGGGGCGGTGAAGCACTCACGTGCCGGAGGGAGGGCGTGTGAGGAGAATATACCCGCCTCGTATACCATCAGGGTCTCCGGCAGAGGAAGGGGAACTGGCTACGACTAAACTGGGAGTAAAAGGGAGAAATAAAACAGTAAAAAAAATAAGTTGCCTCTTGGGAGTGGTGGAGGAATATAGAGAGTGTAGTGTGTTCCTCCATACATCCTAAAGGCACAAGGTGTTACCCCATTGAAGCCACTAATAAAATGAGAACTGGATATGACTAAAAACAGATAAAGAACGAAGTGTTACTGAATAAATACTTTTTGTTTTGTGTTAAACGTGTGTCGTCCTTGTTCTCTTGGTGTATCAGGTTCGTAATAGAGTCTACAACCGGATGCTGCTGCTCTGCTCGCTCTCTCTGCAGGGCACCCGCTCGCCCCAGGAGCTCCTCAAGGCCTCCGGACTCACCCAGGTCAGAGGTGCAGGGGGACACGACACGGCCAAAAGTATTCGGACACCCGACCACAAGCTTGTTTGTCGCTTCAAAAACAGCTCTTACTTACACAGGAGTGTGTCTGTGGGAATTTATGCCCGTTCAGTTGAAAGATGAGAGCGTTGGTGTGATGTTCAGCATTGCTTTATGTGCTCAAAAGTATGTGGACTGCTGATCGTAAGATCTTTTTCCAGCCAGTACAGCTTCCACTCCTCTGAGAGTGTGGAGTGTGTCTGTGGGAATTTGTGCTAGTTCAGATAGGAGGAGCATTGTTGATGTTTTGCACAGGCCTGGCTCACTGTTGACGTTCTAATTCATTCCAAAGGAGTGAGATGGGAGAATTGACAAATTCAGATGGGATAATTTACTCACGAGTTAATTCAGATGGGAGAATCGACTCGGGGATCAAGTTCAGAGGGGGGAATCGACTCACGAGTCAGATTTAGAAGGAAGAATCGACTCGCGAGTCAGATTTAGATAAGTGAGTCGACTTGCGAGACAAATTCAGGAGGAAGAATCAATTCAAGTCAAATTCAGCTGAGAAAATTTACTTGCAGGTCAGATTCGAGGGGAGAATCGACTCACGAGTCAAATCAGAGGGAGAGTCGACTCACGTGTCAAGTTCAGATGGGATAATTAACTCACGAATCAGATTCACATGGAAGAATCGAATTGCGAGTTAATTCAGATGGGAGAACCGATTCGCAAGTCAGATTCAGATGGGAGAATCGACTCGCGAGTCAAGTTCCAGTGAGAGAATCGACTCAGGAGTCAAATTCAGATGGGAGAATCGACTAGCAAGACAGATTCGAATGGGAGAATCGCCTCACGAGTCAGGAAAATAAAGGAAAATCGATTCGGGAGTCAAATTCAGATGGAAGAATCGAGGTCGAGGCTCTGCGCAGGCCTGTGGAGGTCTTTATGGACCTTCCCCAAACTGTTGTCACATATACATCAGTTAGCAATGGGTGTGGCTGAAACACCTGAACTAATTAGGAGGGGTGTCCAGGTACTTTTGGCCATGAATTGTATACTGTAGCTTATTTGTACCTGCACAGATTCAGGGAGAACATGCTAAAGTTCTTAGAGACTGGGATTTAAACCCATAAACTCTGATGTGTTTCAGAAATGGGTGAACAGGGAGATCTCGAATTTCGACTACCTGATGCAGCTGAACACCATCGCGGGGAGAACCTACAACGATCTGGCTCAGTATCCTGTGGTACGTCTGATCCACACCCACGTCTTTATGTTCCTCTAACGTTCCTCTTACGTTCTTCTCATGTTCC
Source organism: Trichomycterus rosablanca (assembly GCF_030014385.1). Lineage (NCBI taxonomy): Eukaryota > Metazoa > Chordata > Actinopteri > Siluriformes > Trichomycteridae > Trichomycterus > Trichomycterus rosablanca. The sequence continues at coordinate 52,290,505 of NC_085993.1, forward strand.
TCTCATGTTCCTCCTGTGTTCCTCTCAGTTCCCGTGGGTGCTGTCGGACTACACGTCGGAGGAGTTGGACCTGTCTGATCCGCGGGTGTTCCGGGACCTCTCCAAACCTGTGGCTGTGCTCAACGAGAAAAACGCCAAAGCAGTGAGAGAGAAGTGAGTTCCTCTATCCTCCATAACCGTTTCACACACCAGCCCAAATCCTGAATGCTTCTTCACAAAATCCAAACTGTGAAGAGAGTTTAAAGAAAAACACTGTTAAAGCAAGGAATCGACTCGCGAGTCAAATTCAGATGGGCGAATCGACTCGCGAGTCAGATTAAGATGGGAAAATGGACTTGTGTGGCAGATTCATATGGGAAAATGGACTTGTGTGGCAGATTCATATGGGAGAATCAACTTGCGAGTCAAATTCAGAGGGTAGAATCGACTCGTGAGTCAGATTCAGAGGGGAGAATCGACTCGTGAGTCAAGTTCAGAGGGGAGAATCGACTCGCGAGTCAAGTTCGGGGGACAATCAACTCGCAAGACAAATTCAGGGGGAGAATCATGAGGTTCAAATGGGAGAATCGACTCACGAGTCAAATTCAGAGGGGAGATTGACTCGTGAGACAGATTCAGATGGGAGGATCGACTCAAGTCAAATTCAGAGTGGAGAATCGACTTGTGAGTCAAATTCAGAGGGGAGAATTGACTCGCGAATCAGATTCAAATAGCAGGATCGACTCGCAAGTCAGATTCAGAGTGTAGAATCAACTTTTGAGTCAAATTCAAATGGGAAAATTGACTCGCGAGTCAGATTCGAATAGGAGGATCGACTCGCAAGTCAGATTCAGAAGGGAGAATCAGCATCAAATTGTAATTAAAAAGATCTAAATGAGATTGATCTGCTCATCTGAGCATCCAGGAACCTCGTGTGGGGTCTCAACACCAAGCGCTCTCTGTCTCTGCAGGTATGAGAGTTTTGAGGATCCTACAGGAACCATCGACCGTTTCCACTACGGGACTCATTACTCCAACGCTGCAGGAGTCATGCACTACCTCCTCAGGGTGGAGCCCTTCACCTCCTTACACATCCAGCTGCAGAGCGGCAGGTAACATCTTCACCTCCTCTTCTCCTCATGTTTCTCTCTTGTTCTTCTCCCATTTTTTCTTTTGTTCTCCTCCTGTTTTTCTCATGTTCTCTGCCTGTTTTTCTCATGTTCTCCTCCTCTTCACCTCCTGTTATCCTCCCGTTAACCTCCTGTTCTCCTCCCGTTCTTCTGTTTATCTCTTGTACACCCCCTGTTCTCCTTATGTTCTTCTCATATTCTCCCCCCATTGTGCATGTGTTCTTCTCATGTTTTCTTCATGTTCTCCTCCTGTTCTCCTCCTGTTAACCTCATGTTCACCTTTTGTTCTCCTGTTCTCCTCATGTTCACATTTTGTTCTCCTCATGTTCTTCTCTTGTTCTCATGTTCTCCTCATGTTCTCCTCATGTTCTCCTCCTGTTCTTCTCATGTTCTCTTCATGTTTGCCTCATGTTCTCCTCCCATTATCCTCCTGTTAACCTCATGTTCTTCTCATGTTTTCCTCATGTTCTCCTCCTGTTCTCCTCCTGTTAACCTCATGTTCACCTTTTGTTCTCCTCATTTTCTTCTCTTGTTCACCTCTTGTTCTCCTACTGTTCTTCTCTTGTTCTCATGTTCTCCTTATGTTCTCCTCCTGTTCTTCTCCTGTTCTCTTCATGTTTTCCTCATGTTCTCCTCCCATTATCCTCCTGTTAACCTCATGTTCTTCTCATGTTCTCCTTCTGTTCTTCTCCTGTTCTCTTCATGTTCTCCTCATGTTCTCCTCCCATTATCCTCCTGTTAACCTCATGTTCTTCTTCTGTGTTTCTCCTGTTCTCCTCATGTTCTCCAAACACCCCACCTCCCAAAAAAAACCCCATCAATCAAAGCAAGCGTGTCACACACCTAAAATTAAAAACACTTTATATTTACTTTTATTTATACTCTCCCAAAGGTCCTCGCATTCCTCAAACGCAAACATGTCAGACTCCCGTGCTAAACAGCCAGCGTTACAGGGTGAACGTTCTCTTCCTCTGTTGCAGGTTCGACTGCGCAGACAGACAGTTCCACTCGATCCCCGCCACATGGCAGACGCTGATGGATAACCCCAACGACGTCAAGGAGCTCATCCCCGAGTTTTTCTACTTCCCAGAGTTCCTGGAGAATCAGAACGGTGAGCCGGAACGCCGCGTTCACGTTTAGCTCTCGGATCGAAGTCAGAAGTCGTTAAGCGGAACAATTTCCTGTTTTTTTCGGTTCCAGGCTTTGATCTGGGGCGGCTGCAGATCTCGAAGGAGCGCGTGAACGACGTCGTCCTGCCAAAATGGGCCAAATCGCCCGAAGACTTTATTTACAAGCACCGCAAAGCTCTGGTGAGTCTGTTTATGGACCCTGTTTTCAGAAAAGTTGGGACATTCGGTAAAATGCAAGCGCCAGGCTGTCGGTACCTGAGCTGGGATTCGAACTCACGCATTTGTGATGCCAATCTGGCGTCCAGAGCGCCACATTCTTCTTTTTAGTGCATTTTACAAACTGTCCCAACTTTTATTGAAATGGGTTTTGTATTATAACGTTTTGAGGCATCACAGTTGTAGCCTAGAGGCTAAGGTACTGGACTAGTGATCGAAAGGTCATTGGTTCAAGCCCCACCACTGCCAGGTTGCCACTGTTGGACCCTTGAGCAAGGCCCTTAACCCACAATTGCTTAGACATTATACTTAGTTGATTTGGATGCTGACAATGTAAATGTAAATCACTTTAATATAATTTAATATAATAAATGATCTTAACTCAATAATTAGTAGGGGTGTCCACATATTTTTGGCTATGAAGTGTATAGTATTGGTGGAATTCCTTACCAGAAGTGTGTGTGTGTGTGTGTGTGTGTGTGTGTGTGTGTGTGTGTGTGTGTGTGTGTGTGTGTGTGTGTGCAGGAATCAGAGTATGTTTCCGCCCACCTCCACGAGTGGATCGATCTTATTTTCGGGTACAAGCAGAGGGGCCCCGATGCGGTGGAGGCCCTCAACGTCTTCTACTACTGCACATATGAAGGTACTGCAGAGAACATGCTAACACACACACACACACAAACACACTGATGCTCCGTTAAAGTCACTTTTGTCGTGTTGAGGAAGATTCTGCTCTCTGATTGGTCAGAAGTTGTATCGTAACTGTTGGTATTTCGTGCCGGTTTCAGGTGCTGTGGATCTGGATGCCATCACCGATGAGAAGGAGAGGAAAGCGTTAGAGGGAATGATCAGCAACTTCGGCCAGACGCCGTGCCAACTGCTGAAGGTACGAGACTGGCATGACACTGATACAACATCCACACAACATTCATACAACACTGATACAACACTGATACAACATTTACACAACACTGATACGACATTCACACAACATTCATACAACACTCATACAACACTCACAAAACAATGATACAACACTGATACAACATTTACACAATACTGATACGACATTCACACAACAATGATACAACACTGATACAACACTCACACAACACTGATACAACACTGATACAACACCCACACAACAATCATACAACACACACAACACTGATACGACATTCACACAACACTCATACAACACTGATACAACACTAATACAACACTGATACAACACTGATACAACACTCACACAACACTGATACGACATTCACACAACACTGATACAACACTAATACAACACTGATACAACACTCACACAACACTGATACGACATTCACACAACACTAATACAACACTGATACAACACAAATACAACACTGATACAACACTCACACAACACTGATACGACATTCACACAACACTAATACAACACTGATACAACACTGATACAACTCACACAACACTCATACAACACTCACACAACACTCATACAACACTCGCACAACACTCGCACAACACTGATAAAACACTCACACAACACTCATACAACACCCATACAACACTCGCACAAGACTGATACAACACTCATACAACACTCGCACAACACTGATACAACACTCGCACAACACTGATACAACACTCACACAACACTCACACAACACTCATACAACACTCATACAACACTCGCACAACACTGATACAACACACACAACAATCATACAACACTGATACAACACTCACACAACACTGATACAACACTCACACAACACTCATACAACACTCATACAACACTCGCACAACACTCATACAACACTCACACAACAATCATACAACACTGATACAACACTCACACAACACTGATACAACACTCACACAACACTGATACAACACTCACACAACACTCATACATCACTCACACAACACTCATACAACACTCACACAACACTCACACAACACTGATACAACACTCGCACAACACTGATACAACACTCATACAATGCTCCACTTGTAGTTCTAATTGTGTGTGTTTGTGTGTGTGTGTGTGTGTGTGTGTGTGTGTGTGTGTGTGTTGATGGTAGGAACCACACCCTGTGCGTCTGTCTCTGGAGGAAGTGGAGAAGAGGAAATCACGACTCGATACCGGTCCACTAAACATCTTCGAACATCTCAGCGACCTCAAATCATTCTTTGTAGAGGTGATTTATTATATTAATAATAAGAAGTGTTTGACTAAACTTTTGGTAACGATTGGGTATTGTTGAGGTAACGTTGGAGAAACATTTCAGTAATGTTGAGGTAACATTGGAGGAACGTTGGGGTAATGTTGAGGTAACATTGGAGGAACGTTGGGGTAATGTTGAGGTAACATTGGAAGAACATTTCAGTAATGTTGACGAAACATTGAAGGAACATTGGGGTAATGTTGGGTTAATGTAGAGGTAACGTTAGAGGAACAGAGTGGAAATGTCATGGTAACGTTGGAGAAACATTTCAATAATGTAGAGGTAACGTAGGAGGAACTTTGGGGTAATGTCGAGGTAACGTAGGAGGAACGTTGGAGTAATGTTGGAGGAACATCTCAGTAATGTTGAAGTAACGTTGAAGGAACATTGTGGTAATGTCGAGGTAACATAGGAGGAACGTTGGGGTAATGTTGGAGGAACATTTCAGTAACGTTGAGGGAACATTGGGGTAATGTCGAGGTAATGTAGAGGTAACGTTGGAGGAGCATTTCAGTAATGTTGAGGTAACGTAGGAGGAACGTTGGGGTAATGTTGAGGTAACGTTGGAGGAACGTTGGGGTAATGTAAAGGTAATGTTTGAAGAACGCTGCAATAACATTGGGGTAATGTTAAGATAACCTTGGAGAAACATTGGGGTAATGCTGAGGTAACATCAGGGTAACATTGGGGTAATGTTGTGGTAACCTTGGAGAAACGTTGGGGTAAGGTTAAGGTGACATTTGGGTGACATTGGACTAACCTTGGAGGAACATGGTGGTACAGTTGAGTTAATGTTGAGATGGTGTTTGGGTAACGTTGGACTAACCTTGGTGGAACGTTAGAGGAACGTTAAGATAACGTGTGTGTGTTTGATTCAGGGTATCAGTGATGGAGCAGCGCTGGTGAAAGCTGTCGTACCCAAGAACCAGTCTCACTCGTTCATCTCACAGGGGAGCCCAGACACACTGGTGAGCATGTGCTTACATTACTGACTGTCCAGGGGTTTGGAATGGGACATACCCACCTCCCCCAAACAAGGCCTGTTTCTGATGTGTGTGTGTGTGTGTGTGTGTGTGTGTGTGTGTGTGTGTGTGTGTGTGTGTGTGTTTTGCAGGTAACAGTGAGCCAGAACTGTTTGGTAGGAACTCACGGCTGGCTGTCGTACGATAGAAACATCTCCAACTACTTCACCTTCATTAAAGATCCTACAGTGACCAATCAGAAGTAAGAACCGGCTTCATTATTCTAAACACACACACACACACACATTATTTCCTGGTGCAGTGTGTGAGCGGTGTGTGTGGTGAGGAAAGTAATGTGATAAATGAATAAATAAAGACGATAACAGTCTCTCCTCCTGTGCAGGACTCAGAGGTACGTGGGCGGGCCCTTCTCTCCAGATGTGGAGGTGAACACCAGGCTGTTTGTGGTGTCTCATGATGGGAAGCTGCTGTTCAGTGGAGGACACTGGGATAACAGCCTCCGAGTCACGTCACTGCTGAGGAGCAAAACTATAGTGCAGCACGTCCGGCACATGGGTAACACACACACACACACACACACACACACACACACACACACACTATACACACACACACACACACACACACACACACACACACTATACACACACACTATACACACACACACACACACACACACACACACACACACACACACACACACACACACACTATACACACACACTATACTCACACACACACACACACTATATACACACACTATACTCACACACACACACACACACACTATACACACACACACACACACACACACTATACACACACACACACACACACTATACACACACACACACACACACACACACACACACACACACACACACACTATATACACACACTATACTCACACACACACACACACACACTATACACACACACACACACACACACACACACACTATACACACACACACACACACACTATACACACACACACACACACACACTATACACA